>NC_083404.1:18213993-18527118 GCF_020745735.1 Hemiscyllium ocellatum
GGTGCCTCAAACTAGCTACTCATTATCAGTCCACATTTTTATGGATGTATCTCTATATTTCTTAAGGTCTAGCCACTTCAGTCTAGGAATCTGGGAATATTTTATAATTGGGGGCAGCCCTACAGTAATAAACAAAATACTCATAAGGTTGTATACATCTTGATTAATACTGAAGGAACATATTTTGTTATCAAAACAAAGTTTTTTTTTTACATTGTTCCACTGTCACGTTATTAAAATTTCAAGTGTAAAATACAAAAGATAAGGAGATCAAAAGTTACGTGGAGAAGGCAGACTCAATGAGCCAAATGGCTTAATTATGCTCCACTACCCCTCAGTCTTATTGGCCTGGATTTTGTAATGAATGTTAAACTGTCAGCATCTGTTATTATTTTGAAACTGAAAGCAATTTTTGAAGTCAATACACACACAGAGTTATAAGCAGAAATCTAAAAAATTATTTTCATGACTGCACACTTCACCAGATGTGAGACTGAAGTCTTTGTAGACTGCAATTCATTAGAAATTACCAAATGGACAAGAATTTCCTCTATTTGCATTTTAACTTTGTTGACTAAATTCATTTCATGAAAATATTATGCTTTATTGCTGAGGTGTAATTATCCCATCAGTGTGCCAAGAAGCTCTGTCCAATGCCAAATTTGTTGTTCTGATTAAAAAGGTATATTAAATAACACAGAGTTTAAAGTTTGATATTCCAACTTCCACTGTGTAAGGCACAGGAATTTACTTCCTTTTCTTTAAAATGCAGCAAAACATTACATATAATCAGCTCTACAGTTATCTTACTATTTTGCAAACAGATCAGGAGGGGTCTTAATCAATTCACTACATCCAAAAGTTAGTTAAGCTGCTTTTTATTTTTGACCAGAAGGACAAAGGAAAAAAAAAAGTAATGATTGTAGAGATATTCTGGTATTGTCAAATCAAAAACTTAATTTATTCTTTTTGTATCACATTAAAAAGCTTTATTTTTCATTAAGAAATGTTCTGCAGAATTAAAACTTTAAAATGATAAATTTAGGTCAACAACTATAATCTAAGGGTATAGGTAGTCAGCAGGCATCCAAAAGACGCAGAACAATGACGGAACAAGATCTAGTATTATTCTGGCAATTCGTGGACTTGTTTCTTGCAACTGGACACAAATAACAAAGGCAAGGAATTGCAAACTGTATTTATTCTAATGTGCTGCAAATAATATTCAATTTATGACTGTGCATGGCAGAGAGACATTTAACCTTTCCTCTATTATTCCTCTCCTAACTTCACAAGATCATAAAGTACCAAGAGTAGTTCATTTAGCCCCTTGAGCCCCTACTCTATCATGCAAAAAGATCACAACTTGGGTCTCACTTCAAGTCCACTTTCGCACCTGGTCCTCATGCCTCTATTTCCCTCATGACTCTTAGCCTAGAGTTAAGAATTCCAAAACTTTGCAGTCATTTGAGTGAAAGCATATCCTTCACTTTGGTCTTGAAAAACTCTATGGCCCTGGCACTATACTCTCCAGGGAAACTACAGCTCACCAGCTATTCTGTTAAGCCTTCTTTAAACCTTTTATGTTTTAATGGTCCTGTCTCAAACCTTCTGAATCTCAGGCTATTTAACCTCATATCACAGGACAACCCCTCTCATCCTAGGAATCAATGTAATGATTCTTTGATATTCTACTTCCAAAGGTGATTGTGTTATTGTGTATTCTATTTCTTGCCATTGCAAAGAAAGTGAGCCAAAAGGAGATATAATGTGTAATACAAATCTGAGAAAAGTTTGGCAACAGAGTTTCATTTTGTTTTGGACAAATCAGAACAACTTCAATCTCTGAAGTAACTGAAGTATTTACGTTGATGAGGCCATTCCTGTATTCTTGTTAATTCAATAACGTTCTGTTGAATTGTATTAAGACTTGTTTCTTTTTCTACTCCAAACCCTTTGCAATAAAGGCCTTCCTAATTGCTTTCAGTACTTGCATTCTAACTTGTCCCAGGTTTAAAGAAAACTCAGGCTGAACCATTTTAAAAAACAGAGGTAAATTCAGTTAATCCTTCCAATCTATTCTCTGATTTATCTTTTGAAAACATGGACACCAGCTTCTAGCATACAAGGCAACTGTTATGAATATTCAAGTATGGACTGCTGTTTCGTTGGCCTAGATTTTCAAGTTGCATTGATGGTTGAACTGTCAGCATTCGTCATTACTCAGTAATAGCAACCTCTGGCTTCTGCCCGGTGCATGAAAATTCAAAGACTGTTGTCAGTCATTCACTGCTGTTCCATCAGGAATGCTGTTGATGTCCTCACAGATGGAAATCATTTGGAAACCACAGATATGACGGAATTTTCATTTTTTTAAAAAACAAGATCAGTTTCACAGTTAAAATTCTGGAAAATATTATACTTCATTAAATGACTGCATGGATTTTAAATAGTGTATTAAGACATAACCATTTTCAGGGTCACCTTCAGCAGCCTAGAAAACCTTACTCTGGAATATCAAATTTCCCCTTTGTGATAAAGGTCCCACCATTTGATCATCTACTTTAATGTGCATATCCCAAGTTTTATTTTTATCTCTGCAACATGATTGAAGTGCGAAGGATAATTAATGTTTTGGTTTCCTGCTTTGCTGTCTGAGAATTCTTTAATGTGAACGGGCTGCCTAACCTATTTCAGCAAGGCGTTCGATAAGGTTCCCCTATTGTACAAAATGCAGAGGAATGGGATTGTGGGAGATATGGCAGTTTGGATCAGTAATTGGCTTGCTGAAAGACAATCGAGAGTGGTGGTTAATGGGAAATGTTCATCCTGGAGTCCAGTTACCAGTGGTGCACCGCAAGAGTCAGTGTTGGGTCCATTGCTGTTCGTCATTTTTATAAACGACCTGGATGAGGGTGTAGAAGGGTGGCTTAGTAAATTTGCAGATGACACTAAGGTCGGTGGAGTTGTGGATAGTGACGAAGGATGTAGTAGGTTACAGAGACTCATAGATAAGCTGCAGAGCTGGGTTGAGGGGTGGCAAATGGAGTTTAATGCGGACAAGTGTGAGGTGATTCACTTTGATCGGAGTAACCGGGATGCGAAGTACTGGGCTAATGGTAAGATTCTTGGTAGTGTAGATGAGCAGAGAGATCTCGGTGTCCAGGTACACCGATCCTTGAAAATTGCCACCCAAGTTGACAGGGTTAAGAAGGCATACAGTGTTTTAGCTTTTACTAATAGAGGGATTAAGTTCCAGAACCATGAGGTTATGCTACAGCTGTACAAAACTCTAGTACGGCCACACTTGGAGTATTGTGTACAGTTCTGGTCACCACATTATAAGAAGGATGTGGAAGCTTTGGAAAGGGTGCAGAGGGGATTTACTAGTATGTTGCCTGGTTTGGAGGGAAGGTCTTACGAGGAAAGGCTGAGAGACTTGAGGTTGTTTTCGTTAGAGAGAAGAAGGTTGAGAGGTGACTTAATAGAGACATACAAGATAATCAGAGGGTTAGATAGGGTGGACAGGGAGAGCCTTTTTCCAAGAATGGTGAAGATGAGCATGAGGAAGCATAGCTTTAAATTGAGGGGTGATAGATATAGGGCAGATGTCAGAGGTAGTTTCTTTACTCAGAGAGTAGTAAGGGTATGGAATGCTTTGCCTGCAACGGTAGTAGATTCGCCAACTTTAAGTATATTTAAGTCATCATTGGACAAGTATATGGACGTACATGGAATAGTTAGGTTAGATGGGCTTCAGATTGGTATGACAGGTCAGCGCAACATTGAGGGCTGAAAGGGCCTGTAATGCGCTGTAATGTGCTATGTTCTATGATAGCACAACTGATATTGGACAACATAGATTCCATGAAGCTGGTCCCACAAGGTAATTCATTTCAGAAACACCATAAAGTCTAAAATATCGCTGCAGACATCTTTCTTGGAGCACAGAGAATGACCATAAAATCCAGGCCAATCTTTTCCTAGTGGACTTTGCCTTAAATACAACAAAATCCATTAAGCAGAAATTGGGCCAAAACCAAAAAAACCTCTCAAGAGCTTAACTTTCTCCTGGATATATCAAAACTACTTTAATTTCTGAAATAATTTGTGTAGTTACATTGTTTAATAAACAATTATGTAAATGTTATTCAAATCTCATTAGAATATCAAAAACTTGTTATAAAAAACTTCATAATTTGAGATTTGGAAATATTTGGTCTTGACAGAAAAGAATTTGAAGTTTCAATAGTGAACCCAGAGGTGACCTGGTGCCAGGTATTTACAACAGTTTGGTTTGACTACAGCAAAAAGAGGCTCTGAAAATCATATCCCAAAGAAGACAACATCCTATCATCCAAAGTTAGATCAAAAGCACTGCAAGCTTGCAGGAGGCATTTTGTTAAGCAGAACAGTAGCATCTCAGAATC
The DNA here is from genome assembly GCF_020745735.1 of Hemiscyllium ocellatum. Lineage (NCBI taxonomy): Eukaryota > Metazoa > Chordata > Chondrichthyes > Orectolobiformes > Hemiscylliidae > Hemiscyllium > Hemiscyllium ocellatum. The sequence continues at coordinate 18,218,424 of NC_083404.1, forward strand.
AGTGTGATGAAATGATAGCATGCAGATACTAGGGAGTAATTTTAACATAACATATGCAGGGTAAAAAATTAAGCTGTCCATTTTACCTTGCCATATTTTACTTTTCACTTTAAGGGGAAAAAAAAGCAAAATTCAGTTCTGGCCATTTTCTTGCTGGTCACGTGGAGTTAAATGACCTTTTAGGTTTCTAAATGACAGTGACAACAAAATATCAACACTGCCTTAAAAAGTGCTCTGAAACACTTGAATCAATAGCTACGAATGATAGCCAATCTCAATGCAATCATTGCATTGCAGGCTTTCTGCTATTTTCAAGTTTAATTCTTTCCAATAGTATAGCAAAGTAAATGAGAATGATTAATAATGACAGTTGTTGAGGTGAGTGAAACCAGTTACCTCAAACTGAGGTTTCTCTTCAGATTTATCTGAAGGCTTGCCTGTCAATTCAGCCTGTTCCTCCCACCCTTGAGCAGAAGCAGGTCCTTCTGCAACTTCAGCTATCGTTTTATCCACTTTAGGACTTGCCATCTCCCTCTTGTCCTCTTTGGTCTCTGTGGTCACCAGGCAACTCAGACCCCCTGCATCACCAGATGTGTGAGCTTTGCCCAACTCGGCTACAGTATCCCACTCAACTGCTGCCAGCTTAGCACATACAGCAGAAGCATCCTTGCTTGCATGCACATTCATCACATGCTTTTCCTCCATCACCATTGCTTCTTGCATTTCCTTCATCGTCTTCTCCTGTTCGTGGGTTTCCATTTGCACCACTTTGGAACTTACTTCCCAATTCATTTCAGATTTCTAGAGGAAAAAAATAACTCCGCTATGACAATATGTAGTATATACATAACTATTCTGTAAGTAAACAATTAAACAAAGGCAAAATTGTCTCCATCTTCTTAAATCCCTATGTGACCCAACCATATGCTCAGTAAAATTGAACTTGAAAAGCAGATTAATGAAAAGCATACTTGACACTGCATATCCAGTACAGAAGCATTGCAAAACTTTAAAATTATTGAAATTGATGAGTAGCATAGTTCATTCAGTGTGGGAGGTTTTACATAAATTGATTTTATAAGAAGGTCTTCCTGACTGTTCTATGTACAGCATGCCTTAGGTGCAGAATGTTTAATGTAAAGATGAAAATGTAGAAGCATTTTGAGTGTTCTCCAATTACTTCCTTCCTTCTCCCAGCTGATTGAAACTCCTATTCTCCACTGCAGAACTTTGTATCCCTCACTTTATCTGGACGTATGATGACATTCTGACTAGCATCATGAAATTAGTAAAACTTTCACAGCAGACACGGAGTTAAGTAGGACTCATATGGAGTCAGAACAGTGTGGGGTAAGGAATAGAAGTAATTACTAGAAGCGTACATCATTCTGCAAAAGAAGAATTTCAGTAGCTACAAAGCACAATATTATTAAGTATTATTGCAAGTACTAACAAAATATAAGTGCTATGCTCTTTAAATTAAAATGAAAGCAAGCAATTTTTCCAAAAAAAAAATCAATCCACCAACCCTACTAGTTATTTCATCTGGGCTCTGTTTGGTTCTACTTAATTATGAAGGCAACATTTACAGTAAAGACTTAAGAGTGTGCCAAACTCCTAACAGAAATACTCAGTATCAGTATACATTTTGTATTTGAATTGCTTATTACATTTGTATATACACTTTTGACAAATTCTTAAGTTTAGATAATTTAGCCAAAATAAAAGCTATTGTATTCGTGAATTTTTACTTTAGGAACTTATTCTTGAATGGAACAAACCCATACTAGTGAATACATTCCCAGCCTCATTACTGCACAAATCCAATAATTAATCTATTGAAATTAAAGTATACTGAACATAAACAAATTTAAAATCGGTTAAAAGTAAATGAACAGAAGTGCTAAGTTAATGTCTCAAAACTCATCAATCATGCAGTTATGCTTTTAAAAAAAATAGAAGGGATGACCTGTCAAAATTATGCACACATACTGCAAAATGACAAAATGTGGGCCCAGGAGCTATCACAGAATTCTTACAGCACAGAAAGAGGCCGTGAGGTCCATTGTGGCCATATCAGAACATGGCAACACTGTCCCAACCTCCTGTCCTTTCATATAGCCATGTAAATATTCTCTCTTCAGTTACTTATCTCATTTCCTTTTAGAAGTCATGATTTAATTTGCCTTTACCACCCTCTCAAGCAGCACAGTACAGATCCTAACTACTCACTGCATAAAATATAATTCTTCATGTTGCCTTTGATTTTTTTGCCAACTGGCTTAAATCTATATATTCTGAACCTCTTGGAACTACTCTCACGTTGCTACTATAAACTGAAGTGCAATAGAAAATCAGTTTCCATGCAAAGATTTTTTTCACACTTTTGGCAAATTTATGGCTACCAGTTGGAGCAGCTTCAAGGAAATTTCCAGCATAAACCTTTAAGGATTCTAATGCATGTCCCTGGTTTCTATTTTTCAATCCTGCTCATGTTTTGCCAATGCAATGTTAGGATAAATAATTTTTTGTGCATCTTTGGGTTAAAATAAATTCCAGCTAAAATATAAATAAATCTTCAAAAAAGATCACCAAGGTGAAAGTATTGCCAGCACAATGACTTAAACAATAAATTTCCAACAAATAACATGCAAGTTAACTTTCACGAAACACTCGTAAAACAAAATGTGCAATCTGACAGGATGAGCTAGTTGCAATTGTATGTTGTCAAAATCCCACAATAGAGTCCGTCCAGCTTCTTTAACAGGCAAGTTCAACTGGATACGCAATGTGCTAGAGGTAATCTTACATCCGATGACTATGAACCACCATTCAAATGGAGGGTGCTTTATTCTTAAAGTTAACAATGGAAACACTTCATAAACACACTTTTTAAAAAACTTCACAGAGTGCAGGTAAATTTATGTTGTAACAAATTAAACATGACAGCTCTATAGCTTCAGTACAGACTTGCCACAATTCAAGTTCCTGGTCACCAGCTGCTTCACTGTGAGAAAGCACCAAGTGGAAGCCAGATATCCCCTACACAGATGGAAATGTGAGGGAGAATCGTTCCCAGGTTCACCATCACAAACATCCTGGCCCCATTTGAAAGTGACATTAGTAGAAGCCTGGAAAAAGTTGTTTTCATGGTAGATAAAGTTGCCAAACTTTGCAGGATGGCCTAGAGGTTCAAGGGATTAGAGAATAATCTGCCCCAGGAAAATATCATAGTGACAGTTTTGAAAAAATAGTTTCAAAATGTTTTGGATGCTTTAGTTTATATAAATAAAAAGTTTGGACATGGCAAAAGAACAGGGTCAGTCTGATCACTAAATTACCTAACTGAGTATTCACTTTCCAACTGGCATGGGAGGGTAATGCAGCTTGAGGATAAAGATGTTGAGTGGCCAGTGGTGAGAATGCAGTAGTAAGGCAGTTGGAGGCAAGAGGATATGTGGTAAAACCTACAAGGATGTCTAGGGTTTGTAAAACTCCTAGGATGTATATCACGTAACATGAAAAGAAGATAATTTGAAGCAATAAAATGCTAATTTCACAAAGAATAATCCTTTCAAATCCAGTTTTCAAAGCAAAGTACTAGACAAAACAGCACAAACATCGAGAAAGATGTGGAAGCAACAAAAACTGTCTTGAGCTCACTTCAGTGCAATTAATTTCAGTGCAATTAAAAAAAGACACCTGAGCCCAGCTGTATGATGAAGAAGAAGCCCATTCCTTTGTATCCATTTGTTTTCGAGCTGAATCTATTAGATTGGCGACGTCTACATTTTTTGAGGCTACTTCCGAACCAGACTGCTTTGTCTGTACAGACACAGAAAGTCAACATAAAAAAGACAACTGACATATATACTCTTTAAACAGCAGACAGATAAAAATTATTGCGATATACAGATGGAAGAAGTTCTAAGAGATTAGTTACGCCACATGGGAAGAGCAAAAGGGAAACGAAAAGTGTAGGGAAACAGGCAAATGGGAAAGTAACAGTTAATCATACATCACACATTTCAGAGATTTTGCTGGTCTGAAGGAATGTGCAAGAGAACTTGAATAAACATAATCTATGCAATAAAGTAAGAGAAGGTAATAGGTCTATCTGCTGAAAAGCAAAGGGGTGCAAATTGAGCATGTCTACATTTTAAAAGGGCAGTGTGCCTAATGTAACCAAACAGTTAGTAATGCCAAAAAAGTAAAAAAAAAATACACAACTCATCTTGGAGGACTGTCTTGGAACTTGGGTACAAGCAAAAAGCAGGAAAACTTAAATGGTGGCTTTAGCTGTTTAAGCATACCAAAGCAGTGTCGCCTGAAAGTCATGCGGATACCAAGACTGAGAGTGCCAAGCACAACAGTTACCAATAATCTTGATCCTGTTGACTCAGTAAAATAGTGGGCTGTAGCAATGGTAAACATTGGCTCTTCATCAGTCTTCCATTTGGTCATTGAGGTCTCATATTTCTGCACAGACGGCTCCAATGGAGAGCTTTCAAATCCTTTCCGTCTTGCAGTCTCTTTCATTTTCAGTCTACCTTCATCATCACCTCTTTTTGTTTCCCCCTTCTTTGAAATGTCAGTTTCTTCCAATGGAGACAGCACAACTTTCTGCTGTTTGACAGATGACACAAAATCTACCAATGTTGTTCGGATCACTATAAACCTTACCTCATCTTGAGCTTTACTTCCTCCTCTACTGACAGTTATCAGAACTATAGAGGTTCATTTTTAGATGTTGTCATGATTGGTATTGCTCTCAACTTTCTCTTTTGTGATTTTTCCAAATTTATGTGGTACAGAATTTTGGTCATCATTTAAAGTAGGTGAGGAAGTAATTTTTTAAAAAAAAATATAGTCATCAAACCCCTTCCTTCTATTTTTAAAATTGAGATTACCAGCTTCAAATGCATTTTGAATCCAGAGGCAGTAAGTTGATTTTGGACAGCAATCTGGCAGAATGGGTCACTCATCTAAAGAATTTGCTGATTTTCAATAATTATTAGATTGGACATCGGTGGGCCCCAAAGCAGGCAGATTATCTTTTATGCAGAGTTACTGTCCACGTGGTGAGGCAAAAACTCATTACTGATATTTCCACCGTAATATAACCTTGCATCAATAGTTTTCTCAGTACGTTAATTTTAGTTTGTGCTTATGCAAGTTTAAACTCATGCAATAAAATGCTCTGAAAGCGAAAGTATAAAATCACAGCATTTATGATCACATCATGCTTGATTCTAAATAGATATATTTTAACTATAACATTACAGTAATGGACCAAGGGAGCACCTCTATTCATCTTTTACAAAGGGAAAGTTCTTCAGCACAGTCTGATTCTGTTGTGAGTACCGAACAGGTCACAAAGTGACACCAGAGTCAAAAAGTGTGTCGCTGGACAAGCGCAGCTGGTCAGGCAGCATCCAAGAAGCAGGAGAGTCAACATTTCGAGCATAAGCTCTTCGTCTGGAATGTTGATTCCTGATGAACAGCTTATGCTCAAAACTTCAACTTTTGACTCTGATCTCCAGCATCTCACCTTCTCCAACAAAGTGACAGTACTCATATTAAAGTAACCATCTAAACAGAAGCAGAGCACCTTAAATGTTAAACATTCAGATTGGAAATCCAAGCAAAGCACGGGATACAACATCACTAACAACTGAAATTATGTTGTCTGAGCGTGAGAAACTCGCTTGGAACAAGAATGACCCTTGCTCATGTCAAAAGCATACACATGGGTTCTTTTGATGTGGGGAGTCTGTTATGCTGCAGCAACCCAAGGTCTTACAGCTTGCAATTATCATTTCAGAAAGAAATACAAATTTTTGAGAAGATTTGTAGCTCAGGTTGAGTTTCTAGATGTAGGTTTGTTCGCTGAGTTGGAAGGTTCATTTTCAGACATTTTGTGACCCTACTAGGTAACATCTTCAGTGGGTCTTAGGTGAGGGACTGTACATGATTCCTGCTTTCTTTTTGTATATTTGGATTTCTTTGGGTTGGTGTTGTCATTTCCTGTTCTTTTTCTCAGGGGGTGGTAGATGGGGTCTAGCTCGATGTGTTTGTTGATAGAGTTCCTGTTGGAATGCCATGCTTCCAGGAATTCTTGTGTCTCTCTCGGTTTGGCGTGTCCTATGATGGATGTGTTGTCCCAGTTGAAGTGGGGTCCTTTCTTATCTGTATGTAAGGATACTAGTGAGAGAGGGTCATGTTGTTTTGTGGCTAGTTGGTGTTCATGTATCCTGGTGGCTAGTTTTCTGCCTGTTTGTCCAATGTAGTGATTGTCACAGCTCTTGCATGGTATTTTGTAAATGACATTAGTTTTGCTTGGTGTCTGTATAGGGTCTTTCAAGTTCATTAGCTGTTGTTTTACAAACTGACTACAAGTTGATAATCGACCTGTTTGTCTGAATTTTAACATGCCTTCAGTTGTTACCAAATCCTGATATGGGACTTTCTGCCCAAAGTTAAGTATGCTGTCAATGTGTCCCAAGAATTCTTAAGTGGTGCTGTCTAAAAGGATTATATAATTGCTGCAGATGTGCATGTAATATACAAATACACACTTTATACACAAGAATTGCTCAGAGCACTCAGATTATTTGCTGAAATAGCCCTACTTGCAAATTTTATCCTCTGCATCTAAGATCATGATTATTCCTCTTCATCCATGCAATTTTTGACACAGTTATCGAGTCATTTAGAATGGAAACAGACCCTTCAATCCAACAACTTCATGCTGACTATGTTTCAAAACTAAATTAGCCCCACTTGCCTGTGCTTGGCCCATATCCCTCCAAACCTGTCCTATTCATGAACTTATCCAAATGACTTCTAAATGTTAGAACTATACCTGCAACCATCACTTTCTGTAGCATTTCATTCCACACTTGAACCACTCACTATAAAAACATTGCCACTCATGTCTTTTTTTAAATCTTTCTCCTCTTACCTTAAAAAATATGCCCCCTAGTTTGCACTCCACACCCTTGTCATTCATCTTTTCTATACCCCTCATGATTTTATAAACTTCAATAAAGGTCACTCCTCAATCTCCTATGCTCCAGTGAAAAAATCTGCCAGCCTTTCCAGGCTATTTTTATAACTCAAACCCTCCATTCCTGGCAACATACTGGTAAATCTTTTCTGAACCCCCTCCAATTTAGTAATATCCTTCCTATAAAAGGGCGTTATTCCAAAAGAGGCCTTACCAATACCCCATATCCAACCAATTCCAACATCTGTTATTGTCCAGCTGGATGGTCTTCATCCAGTTCCTGTCTTTTTAGCACACTCAACATTGCAAATGCTCAAGTCCTTTATCTTCAGCTCTATCACAAAATCTGTATAATTTGATTTCCATTTATCATCACTTCCTCAGGTTGTAGTGTATTCATAACCTCAGTACCTTCCTTGATCCTAATATCAGACCCTCTCCATCACAGAGATTGCTTACTTCCATCTCTATAACAATACCCAACAATAGGCTCAATTGTGTACTTGCATGTTTTCACCTCTAGAATCAGTTTTTTTTTCTATGTTTTCCTAACTGGTGACCTATCAATCATCATCTAAATTTCAACTCTCACAAAACTTTGCCAAACTTAAACTACCTTTAACTGTGTCTCATTCACCTTCAAGGTAAAATAAATCATTCATGTGTTTAGGTCCAGACATGCCCCTAAACTCTGTAACCTTGCCCATCAATAACAAAATTCCCCAAATTCTTCATCTCCAATTGGAGAATTTGCAATTCCTTCCCTCTTCTTCAATGGTCCATGAATTCAGCTGAGGTACTAAATTGTGCAATTCCTTTCCTGAACATTTTCTTCTGTCTCTCCTTTAAAAACCTCCTGAAGGATCCTCTCATGGACTCATCATTTGGTTAACTCTCCACTATCTCCTTTCTAAGGCTGATCATCCATATTTTGATTGCAGCTGTATAGAATGCGCTGGATACTTTAGCAATGCCAAAAACGTTATATGAATGCAAACTGTTGTTTGGTACTACTATGTCACTGTTATCACATATGTGAACAAGATTCCATCACACATCACTGCAACAACATTAGTACAAGCCAGCAGCAATGCTGTATTGAAGGAAAGTTCATTTAAACTCAAAATATTTCAAAATGCACTGACTTAGTTTTGCTCCATTAACATCTAACTTTCTTATATAGCTGCACACGTTATATTTATCAATGTGCATTCAATTGCAATGCTCACCTTTAACGAAAAGTCAGATTAGAAAACCTTAAATTCAACTTAGTTGTCAATTAGAGAACTTTATTGTTGTGGTTCTGCTCGCCGAGCTGGAAGTTTTTGCTGCAAACGTTTCGTTCCCTGGCTAGGGAACATCATCAGTGCTATTGGAGCCTCATGTGAAGCGCTGCTTTGATGTTTCTTCCAGTATTTGTATTGGTTTGTTCTTGCCGCTTCCGGGTGTCAGTTTCAGCTGCAGTGATTTGTATGTGGGGTCCAGGTCGATGTGCTCGGCGAGCAGAACCACAACAATGGATACCCGAGCTACAAATCTTCAATCAGATTTTAGAGAACTTTATCTTTGATCACTTTTGAATGTAACATTCAGTTAAAATGTGTATACAAGTAAATATCAACAACTCAAATATCAATGTGTATAAATGAATTAAGAAAAAATAATCAACCTCTGGGGGAGACGAGACTTTTTTGTTGACCACAACTTCTTGAGTCACCAGGGTGCTATGACCAATAGTTGATTCCTTGTCCTCCACCACCTTCTCTTCTCCAGCCTGATGAATCGAGTGTGAAAATACTCATGTCAATTAAAATGAAACATTACAGCTTATCAACTTTGGTGAAAGCTTAATGTGTACAAGTTACGAAATGCATATGAGTAGCAATTTTCAGAATGTACATTCCAGCCACAGGACCTAACCTGCCACATGTTTATACTGAGAAATTGTGCCCATGCTCCCTAAATGTTTTCATTCATGGGTAGAAAAATTTCTCATGACTTTTAGTACAATTTCCCAGAATGCACTCTGGCTTGTGAGGCTTCACACTGGGATCATACATTCTGAAAATTACTCCTAAATTACAACCAACAGCCATTTTCACAAAAAAACAATTAAAATGAAATGGAAAGGAATCAGCAAAAATCTAACCAGCTCACAAATGACAATTTTCAGATGAAATATCTTTTAAAATGCCTATTTCTGCACAATATTTTGCAATGATCTTGAGATACATACATAAAATATTACAGCAATACCAAGTTGCTAAGCTATATTATTTGCGAAAAAGTGAGTAAACTGTTAGCACATATAACAATTAAATATAAAACTAGAAGTACAATTGTAACCTTGTAGATGCAAACAGTACGGAAACAGACCATTCTGTCCAGTTCGTCCACATCAACTAAGTTTCCCAAAATAAACTAGTCCCATTTGCCTGCATTTGGCCCATAATGTTCCATTAATGGTATTGGTTCAAATGTCAACGAGATGTTGGAAGCATACACTTGATCTACTATCCATTAGATAGGAAAGTCGACATTTGGAATGGGCTACTTTGAGAGTTTGAACTATAAGTGAAGTAAAGGAAGATGGCATAATGACAAGCCCTTGGTAAACATGGGGATAGTATTGTTTTCTGGGTACCTCAGGTGAATTAGTGAACATTAAGGTTGAGTGGGTGTGGTCAGTTTCCCATAGGGAATAAAAAAGATGGTTGGGTAAACTGGCAGTGATCCATTTACCATAATGAGATGTGAAACAAAACTCCAGTCATGACCGTCTAAGGATTTGGAGTGAGAACCTGAGGTACATTTATAAAATTTCTGGTAAATAAGAATAAAAAGATTTTGGGTAAAATTACAAAGCAAGGCTGGATCCTTCATGGACATTGGATAAGCATACAGAATGACGGGCAAATCAGACAGACAGAGATGTTATGTTAGTGTCACCGTAATACCGGCCAATCAGGAAATTCTGAGCAAGATAGGCCCGACTTGGAAAAGGCAAAATTGTTCAAGGAACAAGTAATGTTTTGACCAAGGCTCACCCATCTTCACCAAAAGCTAGTGAAATGAGTTAAGAACTAAGCTGAGAGAGTAGGAGATGATGGGTTAGGAAAGGAGCAAGACAGGTCACAGGACATAATGAGAGTGAGATAGACAGGTTATGGTGAAGAAGCCGCCTGACATGCCAACAATCAGTCTGAGTTGCAGGGGCCATATAAAGTAGAATGATGAGTGATATCTCCATTATGATGGGAGACATTATAAGTCTCCATTGCAAATGACTGTGCCTCCTGGGAGGCCAAAGAAAATATAGGACAGTGACTCGTTGCCACTGAAACTGAATGAGCATTTACACCTAAATAGATTTGAGGGGGGGGGGGGCATAATACACAGATTAAAATATCTGAGGCCATCATTAATACAACTGACTTTCAGTGCAAAGCAAGGGCATGTGGCTTGTTCACTCACAATCTTTAAGATAACACTAGGCCTAATATTGAGGATAAACGATTTGGAACTGCAGCCCAGCAAACACATCAGACTAGTGAAAAAAACTAGATGTTTTGAGTTGCAGACGAATAACAGGAACTGTTAGTTGTATGCCCTTTAAGGGGGAGAGTGGAAAGTACGAGTGAGCCACCGATAGTTGTGCCACTAGAACATGGCAATGGAATCTACTGAGTGAGATTTAAATTTGAATTGCTAGAAGTGGAGAAGGATGAGCTGGTGTATGTGGTAGGATCCTGGAAGTATACAGCTCCAAGTTTGAAGGGCATCCTTTTGATGACAGGGGTGTTGTACTGAATCACAACATGGCTCCTGCAATCCACCAAATACTATCAGTAAAGATGATGCCATCATGGCAGAAGTCAGTCCTCTAGAAAGGGCCTTGAAGGCAGTCTAAACTTCCCCTACACAGTATATATCCCATTGCAGTGTATCTGTGTGAGTGTGTAATGGGTTTTATGTCTGTGAGAGGGTGCGAATGTGGGGATGGGGGTGTATGTGAGCATATGAGAAAGAGCTTGTGTGTCAGCTTCTGTATCAACTTGGCTATCAGCCTCTGCTCGGCCAAGAATATGGCGAAGTTCCGATGTGCCACAGCGAGGAACTGTAATGACCTCCTTAGCAGATAGGCATGAACAGCAACCAACAGGGTACCCTTCGTTGTCCAGTACTTCCTGGGAGCCGAAAAACTACACCACGTTCTTCGCACCCTCACAGCACCAGGAACCAGGGTTCAATTACCGCTTTGGGTGACTGTCTATGTGGAGTTTGCACGTTCTCCCAGTGTCTGCGTGGGCTTCTTCTGGGTGCTCCAGATTCCTCCCACAATCCAAAGATGTGCAGGTCATGTGAATTGGCCATGGTAAATTGCCCATAGTGCTAGGTGCATTAGTCAGCGGTAAATATGGGGACTGGGTCTGGGTGGGTTAACCTTCAGAGGGTTGGTGTGGACTTGTTGGCCTGAAGGGCCTGTTTCCATACTATAGGGAATTTAATCTAATCTAAAAAAGCCTGCAACACATTATTGATGAGGAAGAGCCCACCTCGCCAAAACCTTCCCCATGCCTCCACCTCTCACCTTTAAACAACAGCCAAACCTTAAATAGATAATTGTTCACAGCAAACTGCCCAGCCTTCAGGACAACACCATAGAACCCTGTCACGGCAGACGCTGCAAGACGTGTCAGAGTGTCAACCCAGATACCGCCAATACGCATGGTGACACCACCCACTCATGTGACTCTGCTAACGTTGTCTATCTCATACGCTGCAGGCAAGGATGCCCTGAGGCATGGCCCATTGGCGAGACTTAGCAGAGACTACGGCAACAGATGGATGGACACCACACAACAATCAACAGACAGGAATGTTCCCTCCCAATCGGGGAACACCTCAGTGGTCCGGGACATTTGGCCTTAGACCTTTGGGTGACCATCATCCAAGCAGACTTTGGGACAGGCAACAATGAAAAGTGGCCGAGCAGAGGCTGATAACCAAGTTGATACTTATGGGGATGGCCTCAACCGGAATCTTGGGTTCATGTCAAACTACAGGTAGCCCCACTACACTATGCATTCACTCTCACACACGCATGCACCCTCTCACAGATGTATACACTCACACACAGACACACTTTCTCTCACAGACACACACACACCTGGTCTCCCCTGTACGCGTACACCTATATGTTTGTGGGGTGAATTTGTACTCGCAGAATTACACTTTATTTTGCTCAAATGTGGCATAAATCCACGCAAGATTCTGTAACTCCCACTTTGGAAATAAAATCAGTCTGACCTAACATTAGGACACAGACAGACTTTAACTTCACACCTTCAATGCATTATCTGAGCTGAGATGACACCTACTGTTAAAAGCTGTCCTGAGAACGTAACTTTAAATAAGTTCTGTGATTTACATATGAAAGAACAGAAACTAATATGGTCATTCTAAAAGATGACTGACTGAAGCTAAATTTGTTTAATATTATGTTCCATGACACTGCAATCCTGTTGCTATAAATTCTTTTGTCATATGATTCTACTCCACAACCACTAAATGAAGAAGCAGTGCTTCGAAAGCTATTGATTCCAAATAAACCCATGGACTATAACCTAGCGTTGTGTGATTTTTTTTTTAAAACTTTGCCCACCACAGGCCAGCACCAGCGCCTCCAAATCATAATTAAAGGAGTTGAGACAGGAGTGATATTTCTCTGGGATTTAAGTACAACATTCACTCCCTTCGCCACTGACACACCATACAGCAATTCACAAAGCCTTTTCCAACAGCACCTTAAAACAACTGAGATCTCTATCACTTCGAGGGACAAGATCAACAGATACATGGGATCACTACCACCTTTATGTACCCTTCCAAGCCATACACCACACTGACTTGGAACAGTATCAATATACTTTCGTGCCACTGTGTCAAAAACCTGAAACTCTTTTCCAAACATCACTGTAGCTGCACCTACATCCCAAAAAGTGGAGTGATTTAAGAAGGCAGTCACCATTATCTTCTCCAGGCCAATAGGAATGGCAATAAACAATGTCCTCATCTATGATGCTTACATTCCTTGAACTTCATGAGAAATATTGCGGGGAAACAAGTTGAAACTTTGTTTTGCAGCTTGTGTCAAGATTTTCCAAATATTTATGGCTTGGTTTTGTTTTTATTTTTTGTGTACTAAACTTCTGTTCTTCTTTTAAAGATCATTTTCAATCTGGCGTGAATATGTTTCTGTGACAAACCAGCACATTAACCAAATACAGTTTATTGAGCCAGGTTTCATTCTGATATGTCTAGTATGGGATCCAATAACAATAATATCTAACTTGTACTAATTTTTAAGCATAATTGAACTGATTAAATCTCTTAATAAATACAAATTTACCTATACAAGTTGGTCAAAGGAACTAGGCAAGAAAATTGGTAAAAAGAAAGCACCTACATTGTAGGATGGTCTGTTTTCTTGACTCTGCACTAAAAATTGTCAAACTTTTAGCATCTATACTGAGGTGGACTGACACGCTATGTTTCCTATATTTTCCCTTTTGGCTATGAGATGTGGAGATTAATGGCAAGGCCAGCATTAGTTATCATTATCCAATTTCACTTGAATGGAGTGGTTTGCTCAGCTATGTCAGAATCAACCGCATGGCTGTGGGTCTAGAATCTAATGTATGCCAGACCAGGTAAGGATGGCAGATATTCTTTCCTAAAGGATACAAACGTATTAGATTTTTTTCCCAAACATAGACATGGTTAGTTTTATGGCATCAGACTGGCTTTCAATTCCGGATGTATTACACAATTTAAATTTCACTAGTTGCTATGAGATTCAAACCAGAGTATTAGGATTGTATTCGTCTGGACTTCCAAGATTACTAATAAAGTGACATTCCCACTACCTCGCTACCCCTTCATTATTAAACAGTGCACTGTACTGTTTGATTAATTAATTCATTAGTATCTTGGTCGATAAATAAAAATCAATTCAGTGAATGCAGTGTCAACATTTTCAGGGATGTGCTTCAAACCAAGTCAGACCATGAAGCAGAATAACCCTCAATTTACAACATTGTGTGTTTAACTTTATATTTTAGTGGCAGGACAAGCAAAATACCTGACATCTTTCACAAAATGCAGAATTTCCTATTATGCAAATAGTTTGTTTCTTGAAACATTTTTTTTTAAAAACTGACATTTAATCGGAAATGCTCAATTTAGTCACAAGCATCCATATTTAACAAAAGGGTAATGTACTCAAATTGTCATAAAATATACATAATATCTACAGTGTAAAATATAGCTAAAAGTCCACTCTAACATTGCAACAAACTATCAAAGATAAGCACCAGATGTTTACTAGTGAATCCTGATTGAATTTCCATGATATTTACAATATCTGAATGTGTAAAAGGAAATATGTGAGTAACAGATGCACTATAGTAACAATAGTAAGACATATCAATTTCAATACCTTAACTAATTTTTCATCATCTTTCGCCACAGAAGTGTCAGATCCAATAACACCCTGTTCACACACAGACTTGCTTTGTAGGGTCTCACCAGAATCCTCTTTGGTCTGCTGTCAATGTTAAAATAATTAGTGACAAGTGCATAAAACCATCTTTAAACTGTGTACCTAAAATATAGAACATGATTACAATCCCAATGTTGTTATGGGAAACACGTACCTGTATAAATTTCTCTGCCTTATTTTATACATGATATTTACTACACGGAAAATATTTTATGAACCAAAATTCAACAACCTTATACCATGTTCGTTTTAGCTGCACAAGTATGGAGACATTAATGAACAGGGGTTATTAATACCTCAAAAAGATGCATGTTCATAAAGGAAACAAAGTTTAAAAGTAACACTACAAGATGACTTACCTCCTCAGGCATAAGTGGCTCAATCATAGGCAAATCCTCATTCTTTGAGAAAGATCTAACTGGAGAGGCAGACAACCTTTTTTCCCATTCATCGGGTCCACTCTCAGATGTAGATTCCAGGAATGTTCGTTTCATTTCACTTATGTTGGCATGGTGCTTAACCACATCTTCCTGAGTTTTGTCAAAGTCCTTTCCAATAACAACAAAAAAAATCAAAGGCAAATAACTTTAGCATATCAACTTAATATAACTGTGTTCTTCAAACAAAAACTGCTCTTGGTTTCCTCATTATAGGAGAGTGCTGTGAATGTTTAAATTGAATAGTGATACCACTATTATTCTGCATTTTGAAAAATTTTACAAATAACATTTGAAAACGCATGAAAATTAAGTGTGCCTTTTTATAATAGAAAAAAAAATTGTGCTCATGTTTAAAGTTTCTTGAAAAGAATGGATCAGGCCGAGTGAAAACACCGTATAGCTGGTGCACCGGGGGAAAAGCCCCTTAATTTTGGATTGAATTCCTCACCAATCCTAAATAGGTCACCACCCCAGAATTTTGCTATTCAACTATCTTGATGATGCAGCTGTTCTGCAATGAATATCTGAATCATACAAATCACCAGACTTTGTACGCTGCTTTAGCAAAATTGGTGGTAAGAAGACTGGAATTTATGTCAGCTCCCATGAGTTGGGTAGTGTGTGGAGTACTATACTTGAGCCTGGATTCCTCCTCCAAATCACTGCAAAAGCAAAAGTGGATATCAAATGAGACAAGAGTAGGCCTCAAAGTGCTGTTGACCCTGCTAGACTGCCTTTACTGACACAAAGAATCATGTTAAGTAAACCCAACCATAACATTTTGGCATGGATTTTGCTTTCATTGCCCTTACAGAGAGTGCGGCGATCAAATGAGTTACTGGTGCAGAAAGGCTTTCACACCCCAGGATACCAAAGAAAAACTTTGATAATTTTGTTTATTATTGTATCAATTTACAGTTCAAGTTTAATATCACTGTAACAATAATGAATGAATCTTTCTGATGGGTTAACTGATACACTAGTTGGATTTAAACATAATAGCTTCTCCATGAAATTTGCTCATAAAAATGCATCTTCATTCATTATTTCAATTTTAACGTGCTATCGCATCTAAAGTAAACACATTCCCTATAATTTGGAACACACAATACTACATGCTCTCGCTAACTACACATTGTTCTGGCTTGACCCATTTAAGCAGCATTGCTCTTCTTTGGAACCAAAATTCTTCTAATGCTCTAGGATCATTCTTGAATATGAAAAAAACCTTTCACTCCTCTGCATTCCTTCCACCCTGAAATCCAAGTCTTAAAAGTAGAGAGTTGCTCGACTCCTTTGGATTCACTCAGCCACCTTTGCCTCTCCTTCTAGTCAAAACGCATTCCCTCAAATGTTGCAGCTTTCTCCCTGTCCTTTGTAGATTAATTTCTTCACGGATGTCCACCCTTGGCTCCCTTACCACCGCCCAACTAATTCCTCATTGCGTTCCCTTTGTGAGTCTGTTATTATTCGTGTAAATTGCAACTGTGCTTCAAACATTTTTCTCAATCGTATAAAGCTAGTATGACATTTTTTTTAAAAAAAGTCCCCTTGAATTTCTCTACCCTTAAAGAAAAAATGTCAGGTTAGGTACAGCATTGGATTCTACATTATAATCACCATACAATTTATTGATTTTTTTTGCAGCAGTCCTTCCAACCCTGTCTCCAGCTAACCACAGTACTGAGATTACAAATCACAGTCACTAACCAAAGCTGTAAGATTGAATCTGGTTTACTATTCCTTGATCTTTTTGTCATCTCTACAAAGCTACTGAAGAATATTTCACATTATGCTGCTTGGATTGCATCATATTTGTTTTCTAATCATAGACTGCCCACCCCAGCAACATCCTGTGAAAGCACAGGGTAAATCACATGTGTGCAAATGGCAGTCGTCATTACTTCTCTGTCACCAGCATTGACTCTCAAACCTGAACTCTCTGCCCGATCTCAAGGATGAAGGTGAGTTAGGGAATCACAGTTAAATGGTAACAACCTCCAGTTTAATTGTGCAAAAAACTTTGTATTCCTCGCCCAACAGCATCTATGTGTCTTCTAGCATGGATTTCATCAAGGACCTTGGCTGTTTCTTTTGGTTAAACCCAATGTACAAAACCAAAATGACCTTCCAGCCCCATTATTTGATCTAACATTAAATTATACTTTTACAACATTTTGCACATGCATTGTTACAGACAGACCTCATCTCCTCCATTTCTGAATGACCTAAACTCACTTTCAGTAAATCAAGAATCCACATCTCATATTCTCTCCATGACATACACCCCACTTGCAGTTTTCACAGATTAAGAATCTAAAACTCTATGGGTCTGAATCTTTCTCTCATGCCTATCATCCAACACCCAATTCCATATTGTTGCAAAGAAACAATTTCAAGGGCTTTATTCATTTCCAAATGTCATGTTCTATCCTATTAGAATTCTTTTCTCCAGCCTAATATTTTAGTTTGCTCCCTTTTTCCTTCTGACCACAGATTTCAGCTCGACTTTTGCCTCTCTGTTCTGACATTAGATGGTGCTACTCACTTGGCACTCATCACTTTTCTTCCAAAAACAACTTGCATTGCTACCTCTCTCCCTCCCTCATGGGAAGTCAGCTCCTCATTTCCCACTGTCCCAGAAGTTCTATGCCAGCTGCTTGTTTTAGATATTTGGTAAAGTGGGTGTGAAATGATGAAATTGTTGGTTTTGTTACACCTTCCTTTAATTTACTTTTTCTCCCATTAAAAATCAGGATGACGTGTCAATTTTTAAAAAAATTAATGAGGTCATCTGGAAATTATTTTTGAACACCTTTGCATAAATGCTTTCTATGGCAGAAAGATTAACAAGATAACACCAGTATATTCTGACAATAGTGCAACCAATCATTTATTGTTTGGTAACATTGTTAGAAACTATTATAATGATATTGGAAAAAGATTACATCTTGCTAAAGTGAACAACATCAAAACATTTTGATGCAAATATCTGAAATTCAAAATTTAGTGGAGACAGAAAATTGCCTCTGTATTTTTTTTTCAATAAAACGGGCTCTTTTCTGTCAAAATTTGCCAAAATAGATAATTTATCAAACTGATAACCAGAAATAGAGCAAACAAAATAAACCTGGCAATAAATCTGGTATATGGTTCACCAGTACTTTTAGAAAGACCAGTACTGACAATGTTAAACATTAAAAATAATAAAAAAAGGTATTAATTTACACAATTTTGATTTTCACTTTCATTGTGCACAGTATTTGAAGATATGTGAATTATCTTTGAGTGTCATGTTAATGTTGCTAGTCCAGGATTGTGCAACACATGCATTATACACACAGCACTCCACATCAAAAGGGTTGATCACTAGCTATGCAGATCACCAGCGTGCACAAAAACTAGTATTGCACAACTTAAACAGATACAAACCTCTAACATAAGGTTACTATGTTTCACATACACATTTTCACCTTTGACTCGCTTTACAAGACTATTCTGTAAAAAAAGCAAAATTAAAATGGAAACAATGATGGAATACAGGACATAAAATTAAGTATTGGAATAAAGCACAGGCAAAGGAAAAAGATGAGCAAATGATGCAAGTTAAAAAGCAAGGAGCAGGAGCAGGAAATCTACCACAGAAAGTGAAGAGTACCAGAAATGAATAATTTACACTGGTGGACTACTCTACAATCTAGTCATTGACATAAAGATCTCTTCCTTGTACCTGCGTCTTCGATTCCGTTTCATCCTCTTGATCAGACTGATGGCATAAAGAAGGATTTGAAAGTCAAAGCTTTAACAACATCTAATCACTGACACACTATGTCAATGTACAATTCAGTCACAAGAAACCCATACTACCTGAACCAAAGTTACTGCTGCATTAATTTGGAATCTACTGAATGTGATCAGGATACAAGGAAAGGAGTGAGGAAATATATAGGGTTCAATAAATCCCTGAAAATGACCAAACTGCTTGCGATTGAATATAAAATCTCCTTAAAGCTCACAAACAGCTTTATGGGAGTGAGGAGGACGACGTGCCATTTGGTTATTTCCCTCTTTAAAGTGGTTTAGGATTATTCTCTACCATTCACAACATAGAATTAATTCCTCTTTACAGAATAAAAAGAAAACCAAACCACTTCATTACAAGAACACCAGTTGCAGTAGGTGCTCTTTATTCTAAAACTGTACATGTGACTGTTCTTGTGCGTACATTTGTAGGCAAACATTATAGATATTTGGATCAAAACACATGAGCAAGATAATCTTTGACAGAAGTTAAGTGTATAAACAATTAATTATGTCAGTTCTGCCAGTTTTCCATTTTTAATATCATACATTTTCAGGCATGTTCTCAAATGTGACCATCATTGAAGTGAATATTATGTAAATTTTCTTTTTGCTTTGTCATTTGAATTGCATGAAACCTTTGGTCACAGTATGCTGAGTGACTGACTAAACAGACTGTTCCACAAGTAAATCACACAAAGTGGTATAAGAACCACATCAGTTGAATACATCCTTTAAACAATGTGAAACAAAATATTTTGTTAAGCTAAAATATTGCAGCTGTTATGTGAACTGAAGTAATATGAACTGCAATTAATTTTAAATAAAGCTTTTGAGAAAAATAATAATAGCATTGTTCAAGCTGAAACGTCATGTTTCTTGTAATTAACCACCTGTCAATTTCAGCAATTTAATACCCTCCAGTAGTGGGTCTCTACACATTCAGGTTAGCAGAGAGCTGGACCATTGTGTTTCATTGCTCTACTGTTTTTGCCAAAGTAGGTTTAAGTGAGAAACAAAAGAGGAGATGATTGCAGAAAATCAGCAGTAAATATATATCTGTTTAGCTTCATGCCAAGAGGACAGAGCATTTTAGCTTTGGTTAACTTTGTTTAGGTATTAATATAATTGGTTTAGAAAACAACAGCAACAAATGGTCAGGTGCATGAAATAATTAATGTCACAAAGCAGTGAAAATGGGCCATGTCCAGGATACATCATGAAGTGAGTTTTGATACCTGCCAGGTTATCAAGGCATGCAAACATAGGGAGGTAGACTGAAGGACAAATTCTGCATGGTCAGTTCTGTATCAAAATAACTCTCTAGCTCCCATCTGCATTGGTCTTAATTTTAATTTGGGAAAATTTAGTTACTTATTAAAAATCTATATACTGGCTGGGTTTTCACAGTCTCAGACCACAGGGCTGCTCTTCCATTAGAGAGAGAGACAACCGGTGAGGCAAGGAGCGGGGTTGAGAAGGAGAATCCTTCATAGTTACCTCAGCCAGTGTGGAAACTGAACCCACATTGTGGTCATCACTCTGCATTGCAAACCAGCCATCCAGCCAACAGAACTATATTGGCTCATATTCCAGTAACAAATCACACTACAGTTAAACATTGTATAAATGGAGAAATAAGAGCAAACAAAGAAGGTTTTAAATTGCGACTTGCTGATAAAATTTTCATGCAGTGCACTCTCATTGACTTTTTGAACCATTTTATCCTGCTGATCTTGCTTGCCAATTCCCATTTTATCATATAATAAGTGTTCTGTTACTTTGTACTTGGCACTTCTTCACATGAATCTATATACCATCGTGTGGCTACGTTAATGTCAAATTTACAGCTGTACTAATTAAAACTCTCAGACAAACAAGTGAGATTATGAGGGTCATTTCCATTGGAAATGCAAGCTGGTGGAATGTACAAACCTCTGCGGTGGTTTCTCCATCAGCAGGAGCCGTAGTGTCAGTCTGCTCACTGTCAGTCTATTTTGTCAGCAAAATTCCAAGATGTCCAGTAGGAAAGCAGGAATAAAAATACATCAGCCTCATCAAAACAGTGAAGCTTAATTGCAAGGCAGCTTATTCACATGTCTCATTGCATATCAGCTTCAGTGACAAAAAAGGGTTCATTATAAGCATGAAACAAATTAAATGGAACAAGCTCAGAGGATGGTTTTTAAGGCAAAATGAGAAGTGTAATAGCGAGTTACAAGATTGAATGCTTTTTAATAAAAGAAAATCACATTGTTTAAAGGTCTCAGAAATGATATTTCAGTTCCACTTTGACTTACTGAAAGTATGATGATTTTGGGGTCAATTTGTACAGCATCAGTAAATGACTTACACAAACAAATATAGAAACACCGAGCTTCAAAAAAACTAATTTAAACCTATTCCAATTCTGAGACAAGTTGCACAGAATGAGGGTCCCTTTTCTACAGTAAGGCAGAGGTTGATTACCTTGAAGTTATTTCTGTTAATGGCTGGGCAAAGCACACAGAACTAAACTATCAATGATGTATCTCAATCTAACGATGAAAGGCAAAGTGGCCACATGCATGCTACAACCAAATGAGTAGCATTCATAAAAATAAACTGTACATTTATAAAACAATGTACCATGGATATTCAGTTTTATTTGTACAGTTGTATTGTTTTAAGAAAATTGAAGCTTAAGTGGTTATACTCCTGACATTTCACTGCAGAGAAAGATAAAGAGCTGGAAATTGGATTAGATCCAAAATAAGTGGCACTCTCAGATATACATCAGGAGCCAACAGCTACAGACCCTGCTTGGGCATACAGAGGCAGTTTGCTGATTTTGGGAGTTGTGATATGGCAAAGTCCCTCAAGTAGGTTTCAAGAAGTGGGGACAGGAACAGAATAACATCCTGTTCTGGAAGGCCAGAATTGGCTTTCAGAAGTGCTGTGGTGCCCATCCAGCTAAGAGAGCAAACTAAAAAGATGAATTGTTTATTAGTGGCCTTCAGCACTCACTTAAGGACTGCTGATTAAACCCCAGCAAGAACACAAAAAGCTCAGAGGGACGCAGTCAGGACATGTTCCACTCACCTTGAATAATTCACGGTAGGGGATCTTAAAATGGACCTAAGGAACTTGCACATGTTCAGGAGGGGCTGAATGTCTCTTCAAGGTAGCCAGAGAGGCGTGAATATCATCTAGCCGAAACCATATTGAATATATATTATATATAAGGTGGCTGTGGAGTGTAGGTTATAGCTCAGCAAAATGGGACCCTTTTTGTTAACACTGCATGGTGATTCAGTGGAGGTCGCAAATGCCCACCTACATTCTTGAAAGTTCATATAGCATTTTATTTTGAGATACAAAATTGATTTGGTCTGGTTTAAATCAAACATTTTACAATTTTGTAACTAACTATATTAATTTGAAAAAAAAAATGCAACTCATTTACACCAGAAGCAAAAGTTTATTTCAGGAACTATTTTCAGTTGCTGTGACAGTAGCCCGATTTTCAGGCCCTCATGTGTGCCGTTGCTTTCTTTAGGAGTAATTATATAAAGGTCTGCTTGCAGCATTTATGTGAACAGAATAATGTCCAGTAATCCTAACAGCTCAGTTTACAGTTAGACTGTACATGTCTCTGCAGATCTTATTTTTAGGGACTTTTTGTGAAGTCTCAACAAAGACTAAAATAAGAACTCCTTATCAATTATCCAGAAAGTTAATTTGATGGTTTTGGATCCATGTGGTGCTGTCACTGACTTAAATTAAGTACAATATTTTCTTTTTAAAAATGGTGCATTTTCATCTTATCCTCTCATACAATATCTCATGCTTCATAAAAAATAGAAGTACTGCAGATTACACTCTCAAATTCAATGCTTCATTTCCTCTTAGTTTTCTAAATCATTTACTGCAGGAAAGTAATTTTCAGTGATAACTCAGACAAATATTTTCTTCAGCAAAGACCACTTAACAATGTTTACTTAAGAAACACTGACTTATTGGAATTGTGGCCAAGATGCAGCAAAGTACTCGTGTTTCACTGGAAGGGAAAAAAGGTCCAAGGAATATTGAACGTCGATCAAAGGGCTACGGTATCTGACTTTACTAACATTGGTCACAAATTTACGTTTTACAAAGTTTCATCAGCATAGTGAAGCTTTTCCATTTGTCATCTTTTGTGAGAAATTAAGGAGACTGGTCTTAAATATTTGTCTTAATAGATCTTAAGATTTTCAATCCTGAAGCAAAATGATCGTTCTTTCTTCAGTGAACTGCGATAAAATCATACGAAGTAATTTGGCCCATATTCCTGTATTCATGTGTCTAGATAGCTGAAAAATTGGGTACTATTAAGTTCCCTGATAAATTAAGAACGAAAATCAATTTCTGCTCAAAAGATACAGATTAAGTAGACAATATAGTCTAATAGGGGCTTTGAGTCATATACAATTCTGGCTTGTTCCTTCCTTATTGAACAGACATGTAGGTCATGATGCAAACAGACCCTCATTCATTGAACGATCCTTACATGCAGTCTGGACCAGACAATGACTAGTAGTTTAAACTTTTCATATATTTCCAAGATTAATACAAACATGCACATCAATGTATATATACTTCACTACCAGCCAATCCTGGGTGCTCCAGAGGAGAGGTTCTCAACTAGAGGTTTGTGAGAAGGCTTTGCCAAATCAGATATTACAAGAATAAAACCTTTTCAAAAATATGACTCTAAACTGGGTAAATAAAAACTGTTGATTTTTATTAGCACTTGATTCATTGTGAAGAATGAGTGAAATAGGTTTTTTCTTAAAACCCACCTCAAAGAATTTGATTCAATCCTCTCAGTGCCAAGTTGGATTGAGGTGGCGCTACTAGTGCCAATGATATAGGTGGGTAAAGGAGGGGGGACATCCCTGCTTCACTGATTTACCCCTTATCCAGTGGTTAGCAGGTTGTCTTTTTCCAGCAGGTTTCCACCATTTTAAGTTGTAAAGGAGTAAAGCAACAGAGTCACTGAAATTTGATGTGTTTAGGTGCTTCTTGGGTTGAAGACTCAGTGTAATTGACTACTCAGATGACTCCATCTCCTGATCTGCCTGTGGCTTTCTTTTTAACTTATTCAATCACTAGACAAGGGTGTCACTACCCGTCCCTAATTGCCCAGAGGGCAGTTGATGCTGTGGGTCTGGAGTCACATGTAGGCCAGACCAGGCAAGGATGGCAGTTTCCTTCCCTAAAGGACATTAGTGAACCAGATGGGTTTTTCCAACAATTGACAATGGCTTCAGATTTTTACTGAATTCAAACTTCACCATCTGCCATGACAGAATTCGAACCCAGGTCCTGGGTCATTACCTTGGTCTCTGGCTTAGCAGTCCAGCGATAATACCACCAGGCTGTCATCTTACCATGAAGGTGATCAAACTGCCCCACTACAACTGAGAGCTTTTTAAAAAATTAACTCACAGGATGTGGGCAATGCTGTCTAAGGCATCCCTAATTGCTCAGATGGCAGGTAAGAGTAAATCACATTATTGTAGCTCTCAACTCATGTCGTCATCTCCCTCCAAAATAGGTATACCGTTTTGGATACTGTTGGAGGAGATGGCTCACCAGGGGAAGGCAGCAGTAGCCAGGTTCGTGGCACCGTGGCTGGCTCTGCTGTTCAGAAGGGCAGGAAAAAGTGTGGAAGGGCTATAGTCATAGGGGATTCAATTGTAAGGGGAGTAAATAGGCAGTTTTGTGATTGAAAACATGACTGTCAGATGGCGTGTTGCCTCCCAGATGCACGGATCAGGAATGTCTCAGATCAGATGCAGAACAGTCCAAAAAGGGAGGGTGAACAGCAATCTGTCATGGTGCACATAGGTACCAATGATTTAGGTTTTAAAAAAAGGGATGAGGTCCAACAAGCAGAATTTAGGGAGTTAGGAGCCAAGTTAAAAAGTAAGACCTCAGAGGTAGTAATCTAGGGATTGCTAGTCACGTGCTAGTCAGAGTAGAAATGAAAGAATAGGCAGGATGAATGTATGGCTTGAGAGATGGTGTAGGAGGGAGGGATTCAGATTTCTGGAACATTGGGACCAGTTCTGGGAGAGGTGGGACTATTACAAATTGGACGGTCAACACCTGGGCCAGACAGGAGCCAATGTCCTTGGGGGTGCTTTTGCTAACACTGTTAGGGAGGGTTTAAACTGATGTGGCAGGGAGATGGGAACCAAATGAGGAAGTTAGTGGACAGTAAGGAGGTGGTAACTAAAGCCTGTAAGGAACTAGATAATGAAGTCAGAGTGTCTAAGGGGAAGAGTAAGCAGGGATCTGATGATAAACACAAAGGGACTGGTGGTCTGTGGTGCATTTATTTTAATGCAAGAAGTGTAGTAGGCAAGGGAGATAAACTTAGGGCTTGGATTAGTACCTGGACGTATGATGTTATTGCTCTTACTGAGACTTGGTTAGGGGAAGGGCACGATTAGCAACTAAATATCCCAGGATATGGATGCTTCAGACGGAATAGAGAGAGAAGTAGAGGGGGTGGAGGAGTTGCATCATTGGTCAGAGAGGATATCACAACTGTGCTGAAAGACGACCCTATGGAAGACTTGAGCAGTGATGCAATATGGGCAAAGCTTAGAAATAGGAAGGGGGTGGTAACAATGTTGGGGTTGTACTACAAGCCTTCCAACAGCAAGCGTGAAATAGAGTCTACAAATATGTAAACAGATTATGGAAAGATGTCGGAGCAACAGGGTGGTGGTGATAGGAGATTTTAATTTTCCCAAATTGACTGGGATTCACTTAGGTCTAGATGGAGCTGAATTTGTAAGGAAAACCTAAGAGGATTTTCTAGAGCACTATGTAAATAGTCCAACTCAGGAAGGGGCCATACTGGACCTGGTGTTGGACAATGAGCCCAGCCAGGTGGTATAAGTTTGAGTTGGGAATTATTTTGGAAACAGTGATCACAATTCTGTAAGTTTTAGAATACTCGTGGACAAAGATGAGAGTGGTCCTAAAGAAGAATGCTAAATTGGGGGGGGGGGGGGGGGGGAAGGCCAATGATATCAAAATTCTGCAGGAGCTGGGGAATGTAGATTGGGAGCAATTATTTGAAGGTAAATCCACATTTGATATGTGGGAGGCTGTTAAAAAAGAAGAGCGGTTGATTAGAGTGTCAGAGAGACATCTTCCTGTGAACATGAGGGATAGATATGGCAAGGGAACCATGGATGACAGGTGAAATTGTGAGACTAGCTAAGAGATAAAAGGAAGCATACATAAGGTCTAGGCTGATGACAGTCGGAGCTTTGGAAGAATATCGGGAATCATTCTGAAATGAGGAATTAAGAGGCTAAGAGGGGCCATGAAATATTTTAGCAACCAGGGTTAAGGAAAACCCTAAAACCTTTTATCTGTATATAAGAAGCAAGAGGGTAACTAGAGAAAGGGTTGGCCCAATCAAGGACAAAGGAGGAAAGTTATGCATGGAGTCAGAGAAAATGGGCGAGATTCTTAATGAGCGTTTTACAGCAGTATTCACTGAGGAGAGAGACATTGTGGATGTTGAGGTGAGGTATAGATATTTGATTACTCTGGGTCACGTTGGCATAAGGAGGGAGGGAGTTTTGGGTATTCTCAAAGGCATTAAGGTGGGCAAGTTCCCAGGTGTGGATGGGATCTATCCCAGGTTATTGAGGGAAGTAGCTGAAGCCTTAACAGGTATCTTGGCAGCATCCTTCAACACAGGTGAGGTCCCAGAGGACTGGGAAATTGCTAATATTGTCCTTTTGTTTAAGAAGGGTAGCAGGGGTAATCCAGGCAATCACAGACCATTGAGCCGAACATCAGTGGTAGGGAAGCTGCTGAAGATGATACTGAGGGATAGGATCTATTCCTATTTGGAAAAAATTGGGCTTATCAGTGATAGGCAACATGTTTTTGTGCATGAAAGGTCATGTCTCGTCAACTTAATAGAATTCTTTGAGGAAGTTGATTGATGAAGGAAGAGCTGTAGATGTAATATACATGGACTTATGTAAGGCATTTGGTAAGGTTCCCATGGTAGCCTGATAGTGAAAGTGAGGTCGCAAGGGGTCCAGGGTGTACTAACGAGATGGACAGAAAACTGGTTGGGCAACAGGAGACAGAGTAGCAGTTGAAGGAAGTTTCTCAAAATGGAGAATGGTGACCAGTGTTCCACAGGGATCTGTGCTGGGACCACTGTTGTTTGTGATATACATAAATGATCTAGAGGAAGGTATAGGTGATCTGATTAGTAAGTTTGCAAATGACACAAAGACTGGTGGAGTAGCAGATAGTGAAGAGGACGGTCAGACAATACAGCAGGATATAGATAGATTGGAGAGTTGGGCGGAGAAGTGGCAGATGGAGTTCAATCTGGGCAAATGTGAGGTGATGCATTTTGAAAGATGCAATTCAATACCAAACGATACAGTAAATGGAAAAGTCATGGAGAAGATTGATGTGTAGAGAGATCTGGATGTCAGGTCCATTGTACCCTGAAAATGGCAATGCAGGTCAATACAGTGATCAAGGCGGCATACGGGCATGCTTTCCTTCATCGGACAGGGTATTGAGTACAAGAATTGGCAGGTCATGTTACAGTTGTGTAAGATTTTGGTTCGGCCACATTCAGAATACTGCAAACAGTTCAGGTTGCCACATTACCAACAAGGATATGAATGCTTTGTAGAGGGTGCAGAGGAGGTTCACCAGGATGTTGCCTGGTATGGAGGGTGCTAGCTATGAGGAGAGATTGAGTAGATTAGGATTATTTTCATTATAAAGAAGGGTTGCGGGGGGACATAATTGAGGTCTACAAAATCATAAGAGGTATAGGCAAGGTGGATAGCAAGAAGCTTTTTTCTCCCAGAGTGGGGTACTTAATTACTTGAGGTCACGAGTTCAAAATGAGAGGGAAAAGTATAAGGGAGATATGTGTGGAAAGTTCTTTACATAGAGGGTAGTGGGTGCCTGGAATGGGTTCCTAGTGGAGATGGTAGAGGCAGGCACGATAGTGTCATTTAAGATGTATCTAGACAGATACATGAATGGACAGGGAGCAGAGGAATACAGATGCTTTGAAAATAGGCAAAAGGTTTAGACAGAAGATCTGGATCGGCGCAGGCTTGGAGGGCCAAAGGGCCTGTTCCTGTGCTGTAGTTTGCTTTGTTCTTCCTTCCTAAAGGACACGAGTGAACTAGGTGGGGTTTTTCCTGCAATTGACAACAGTTTTGCATATTAAACGTGAAATCCACCATCCATCATTGTAGGATTTGAACCTGGGTCCCCACAATATAAACATTAATAGTTTAGCAATTGTAACATCAGGCCATTGCCTCCTCTCCTAGGTCTGTGTCCATGGACATCACTCATGTTGGATATGGTCAGAAATAAATATTGATTTTTTTCCCCCCAAAGTTGTGAAGTGAGCCCAGACATTAATACGTAGTGAAGCACCTGATTTTCTGCCGTGGAATTTTAGTGTATATGAATTTGCAACTGGAATTGCTTCATGACAAAAGCCTCTCAATAACAGTTTTTCTGCGTTAGAGGGTTTATTGAATTTCGAGGAGGAGGAAAGGTTCAAGAACAATGGAAAGGTTGAGAACTCCTTCTCTGGAGGATGATTTGAGATTAGACACCAAGTTTTCATTTTCAACTTTACAGTGAAGTTAATTAAATCTGTACTCCTCAATTTGTTTTCGTGCCTGCAAAATCATGCCATGTTTTCTGCCTACTTCATTTGTCCACTTCCAAAGCAGGATTTAGCTCTTTATCCATAAAACTGGTTTCATTTTATCTTTCTGTACGATATTAATTCAAGAAAAAATTACTGAATAAGGTCACAGAGCATTTCATGCTGACAGTTCCTAGACACTATTTTCACTGAGGACCACAGTATCTTCAAATTCTGCATTAAATAGGACTTCATAAGCAACAAGTAGGATATGTCAAAACAACATTAAGCATATGAGTGAGATAACAACCATAATTTTAAAACTGTATTATCAAACATAAAATGACATAGTTCGGTCTTTAGAAGGTGACTAATCAGGCCTTTGATGTTTGGTATTTCGACACATATTGAGCCATTCACTGAGCAGAATAAGGTTCACTGAAGAACAAATGGACTACTGTAATACTAATGAGATTGTGGCTGTCTCACACCAGAGAAACTAAACTGATTGACCTATCAAACTGGCTCCAAACAACCCTTAGGGAAATGCCAGCATGGCCTAATTGAATGACCTCATTCAATTTAGGAATTTTACATCTTTATAAGAGGAAGAACTATGTATCAGACTCCAATTACTTCATATTTTTCCACTATGATTAGTGAACAATCTTCCTAGCTGTTGAAGAATAGAGTTGTTTTTCCAGAGAATTCTTTCCATCTGCAAATACAAAAACTTTTTGTCTAATCTGATGAGTCACATTACAGCTATGTCTCTTTGAAACATAACTTTAACAACAAGAAAAGACAGCAATGAGTTTCTGAAAGTAAGATTACTATTGCAGCATTTCACATTGCGCAGGACACTCAAGCACTGAACACAAAGAACTGTGTTCTAGGCCGAGGTACACACCTCTTCCTCTGAACTGTCACTCAGGTCATTGTCAACTGAAGCACTCAAGGAGGCTGCCCTGGGCTCCAGGTAGCACAGACTTATAGCAAGGGGGAATGAGAGAGTGAGAGCGTAAGGCACAGAGAAAGAGGCTGAGAGTAGGAAGAAGAAAATGAAAAGAAAACAGGGAACAAGTGACGGTGATTGAATGGGCAGATAACGTTGGAAACTTTGAGGTAAGAAACTGGCATCAGAGAAGCTTGGAAAGGTAAGATAGCCATCATCATCTAGCAAAGAGAATGATGCTGGGAGATGCAAGGAGAACGAAAACAAAGTTCCTCCTTTCCTAGATCTAGGCCCTAGATCTTGGCCCTTTTTAAATTCCATTGTTTTCTTATCAGCATACTTTGAAGAATCAAAGACTAATAATGGATTAGAAGCACTTCTGGGGTCTTTGGTCTTAATACGACCAGTTGATTTCAAAACATTCTCTGTACATCTCCTATGAACACTCGTTGATGACACAGAAGAGTCACAATGCAAAGGCAGAGAGCGAGAGGAAGAGCGAAGTGAATCTGTGCCAAAGAATGAGGTCTATGGAGGTATGAAAAGGAAATCACACAATGTCCAGGAGCAACAGAAATAAGCAGGAACATAAAGAAAAAGACAAAAAAAGATAATTATTAGTTAATGCATTCCCATTGTATTTGTTCCCCATTGCATTTGTTCTTCCAAAATTTCAGAGCTTCTGCTAACCAGAAATATTCAGTAATTTTGTGACTCAGAAATGCTAAATTACAAGACACCCCACAAAAACTTTAATAAGAATAACTTGAATTGTTGTAATTTGTTTAAATACTTTTCAGGAGTGTCAATTGTTTTGGTATTGGATGTTAAATTAAATTTGTTTTCCATTTACCACCACCTAATCACTTTAATTAAATCTCTTTTTGGTGATTTACCCTTTCCTCCTGTGCATTTCTTCAATTGACTTGTTTACCTCTAGCTTATAATTAATTCTCAACTTGCTTAATTGCTTTGGGTTTATATAATGCCATTTTATTTTCAAACTTATCTTTGTAGATCATCTTGCTGATGTGTTTCCACCTCCCTCCCCTTCTAGTTACATGACAAATAGTGATGGTCCTGTTCTAATACTGCTCAAATTAGTTACATTTCTTGCTCCCAACCACTTCAGTGCACATCCAGTTCATGCATGAAGTCCTCCTGGGGATTATAGATGTCAATAGCAGAGCTCCGGGAGTTCAAAAAGGGTTTCATTTAGGATATGGTAGGGGAATTTAAAATAAAATGCTAATTGGCAAACATGATTTGGAAATATGGTATGTGGAACATAGAAGCATTCTAGCACACTGTTGTCAAATTTCTGGTGCCTTCTAACTCAGACCCCTAAGTTAACAGAAACTCTGAAAATTTGAAGAGCCTAAGAGAAAACCTTTTCTTATTTCAGCATAGTTCAATTTTACCAACACTAATGTTGTTAGAAAAGTCAATTTTTTTCTCATGAGGTGATAAATGCTACAGTCTTCATGTTTCACATTAGTTTGTTTCCTTCTTGAACTTTAAATATTTATCATATGTCTTAAGTTTACAAAGAAAAGATTTTACAATCTGTGGGAATGGAATGATACTGTTAGTAACTCTGGTTTGAAATATTTACATAAAATTATTCAGTCCACTAGTTTAAGAAAGGCATTAATCAATTTACATTAGTGAATTTGTAAGCAGTCAAAATTGCCCCAGTAACTTTTCCGCTAGTAGCAGATGAGACCTGCAAGATGATCAAGGCAGCCAATCTTACTTGTTGTTGAACAGCACCAGAATAGAGTTACTTTCACCAATTCGTTTTACCCATTTTGGATGGACATTAGCCAGTAGAATTGGAATGAGACCTGAGAGCTATGATTTATAGATTTTGCAGTTGTCACTGAATTCTCTCTGTTATCCATCAACCTCAAAACTGACCTAGAATTAAAAATCAAGCTTAACAGTGGTAAAACAGCAGTCAAATGCACTTAACATGAATATATTGAACATTTTCAATGCCAAGAGCAATAGTGACCAGCAAAGGCAGAAGCAATGAATATCTTAGAACACCATCACCTCCATGGCCCCCTCTATGTCATGTATCATCCTCAGCTGATTTGGGCACATAACCAGCAACATATCTTTTCTTCGGTCCAAGGAACATCAGAGAAACTTTTTTCTTTAAACTTAACACCAATTTGGAAGCACCATCACAAGAACTAATAGCTTCAATCAGCAGGTCATTTTTTTTTCTATTGGGGATGGCCATAAGTACTTAAAAAGCTTCACGTTGAAAGACATTCTAAGTCAAATATTTATAAACAACATCACATCATCAAAACAAACCAAAAATTGAATTAAAAAAAACAAAAGAAATAATGCCATTTTTCATTTGACATATGGAGAGTAAATTTCTAAACTCAATTAAATGCAATAATCCCACTGATACATTTAAGCTTTTTCTAACTGTTCAATGCATTTCTATTTAACAAATGTAGCACTGTGTAACCCCATTTATTAGTAGACCCGTTAGCAAGCATTCAGAACAAAATGATAGTGCCAAAAGAGCCAAGTTGCAGGATTTTTGCATTCTCAATTGGTGATAGGTTAAGTTCCCAGCCTGGGCAAACCACAGGACCAAGACAGGAGAACCAGCACCAACCTTAATAGAGCAGTAGAACTTATTCTGAGCACGATTTGCTCCAAGCTTCTAATGAAGCCTTCCAAGCAGATGGTCACAGAATACCACTGATAGGATGCCAAGGACGGCAGAATTCACCATCTTGCAAAGTTTGTTTTGGGGTATGGGGGATAAAAATAATCTTTTTTCCCCAATAAATAACAAGTTGCTAAAATGGATTTTTCTTATTTTATGAATATTAGAGATTTTAAAATATATTGGAGGCAAACAAAATTACCAAAAATCTTGCTTGGGTACAAGAAATCAAAATATGAACATCTGGAAAATGTAATTCTGGCTAAAATCAGGCTTCACATTGAAATTTTCTTCCTTTGAAAGACAACAAAACAAAAATATAATGCTACAGCAGTTAATGGATTGCTGAAAATTAGGTATAAATTGAACATTGCCGCAGTTTAGGAACGATAAGGAACTTGAGTTTTACTCTGAGCTTACGTCCTTAGGCGAGAGAATATAATATTTTACTTAAGTTTGGGGCTTCGATTAAATGTAGATTGAGAATGGATCCAGTATGCACTGGAACATGGCTTGTTCTAGATTGCATGTAGAACTGAATATTTTAATTCCAGTTAATAGGAAGATCAGGTACTTCGTTGCTATTATGGTTGCCAGTCTCTGCTTTCAAATAATGACAACTGATAACAAGGTCAGAAATAGGTGGAGAGGCCATTTAGTCTATTGAACCTGCTCTATTATTCAAAAAGATCATGCTTGATCCAATGATGGTCTTATGGACATCTTGCTGGGTTCTCTATAACACTTTTGCCAATCTAAAATCTGTCTAACTCAGTGACTCAGCCCATCTGCTGTGTGGAAGAGAATTCCAAAGACTAATGGCCCTCACAAGAGATATTCATCCATATCT
This sequence comes from Hemiscyllium ocellatum, assembly GCF_020745735.1. Lineage (NCBI taxonomy): Eukaryota > Metazoa > Chordata > Chondrichthyes > Orectolobiformes > Hemiscylliidae > Hemiscyllium > Hemiscyllium ocellatum. Next base: position 18,251,444 of record NC_083404.1, read on the forward strand.
CTAAAATGGAAAACATTTTCTTTAATTATGTACCCATAGTTGTAGACAGCTCTAAAATCTAAAAGGAAACAGCATCTACCCTGTTAGTCCTCCGATAACGTTGCGTTGCAATATTACTGCTTTACATTCACTTGAGTTTAGAAGAATGAATGTATGTATATCTTTTAAAGACAACTACACCGTTCTAGAAATCAGCTACTGAACTCCCTCTGAATTGCTTCCAATGCAAATTTGTCTTCTTTAAGTAAGGTGAGACCAAAGGTGTAGATGATAGATATGAGCTCATCAATATATTGTGCAGTGATAGTAAATTATCCTTTTATACTTCATACCCTGACAGGATAAGACTTATACAGTTAATGGTGGCTCTGGGGAGTGGTACCGTACAAGGAGATCTAGGGATGTGGGTTAAGTTGTTCCTTTGAAGCGGTAGACAGGGTGGTGAAGGCAGCATTTGGCATGCTTGCCTCCATTGGTCAGAACACTGAGTATAGGAGTTGCGGCATCATGTTAGAACATAGAACATTGCAGCACTGCACAGGCCCTTCGCCCCCTCATGTTGTGCCAACCTGTGGAACCAAATCTGAAACCTACCTATTCTACACTATTCTATTCTTATCCATACGTTTATCTAATGCTTATTTAAATGCCTTTAAAGTTGGCAAGTCTACTCCTGTTGCAGGCAGGGCGTTCCACGTCCCTACTATTCTCTGTATAAAGAAACTACCTCCAAATGTGTCCTATATCTATCATCCCTCAATTTAAAGCTATGTCCCCTCGTGGTAGCCCTCATCATCCAAGGAAAAAGGCTCTCACTGTCCACGCTATCTAATGCTCTGATTATCTTATGTGTTTCAATTAAGTCACCTCTCAACCTTCTCTCAAACAAAAACAGCCTCAAGTCCCTCAGCCTTTCCTCACAAGACCTTCCCTCCATACTGTAGTGTAAAAAATGAGGTCTGCAGATGCTGGAGATCACAGCTGCAAATGTGTTGCTGGTCAAAGCACAGCAGGCCAGGCAGCATCTCAGGAATAGAGAATTCGACGTTTCGAGCATAAGCCCTTCATCAGGAATCCTAATGAAGGGCTTATGCTCGAAACGTCGAATTCTCTATTCCTGAGATGCTGCCTGGCCTGCTGTGCTTTGACCAGCAACACATTTGCAGCTTCCCTCCATACTGGGCAACATCCAAGTAAATCACCTCTGCAGCCTTTCTAAAGCTTCCACATCCTTCCTACAATGTGGTGACCAGCACTGTACGCAATACTCCGAATGCAGCTGCACCAGAGTTTTGTACAGCTTCAGCATGAGTTCATGGCTCAGAAACTCAATCCCTCTCCTAATATTGTGGCCATACAGGACACTGATGAGGTCACTTTTAGAATACAATTCTGGTCACCCTTCTATAGGAAGGATGTTGTTAAACTTGAGAGGGTGCAGAAAAGATTTACAAGAATGTTGCGGGGACTAGAGGGTTTGAGCTATAGGGACAGACTGAATAGGCTGGGGCTATTTTCCCTGGCGGATCAGAGGCAGAGGGCTGACCTTATAGAGGTTTATAAAATCATGAGGGACATGGATAGGGTGAATAACCCAGGTCTTTTTTCGAAGGTGGGGGAGTCCAAGACTAGACAGCACAGGTTTAAGGTGCGATGGGAAGGATTTAAAAGGGACCTAAGGGAAATCTTTTCACACAGAGGGTGATGAGTGTCTGGAATGAGCTGTCAGAGGAAGTGGAGGAGGCTGGTACAATTACAACATTTAAAAGGAATCTGGATGGGTATATGTATAGAAGGGGTTTGGAGGGATAGGGGCCAAATGCTGCCAAAACTAGGTCAGATTGGGATGTCTGGTCAGCATAGACAATTTGGACTGAAGAGTCTGTTTCTCTGCTATATGGCTATACAATTCCATTTCCTTTCATAATTATTTGCTGTTTGCAAAAGCTATCCTTTGGTACTCCATATACAAGGACACTCAGGTATCCCTGTACTGCAGAGTGTACAGTTTCTCTACAGTCAAATAATATGTTATTTTCTTGCTGTTTTGTGAACTACATTTTCCCACATATTATGGGTCTTTTTTCAGTCATAAACAATGGATCTTGACTCCTACATTTATTATAATGCAAAAGAAAATTAAGTACAGAATCCACATCACATAAGATCTTGACGTGAAGAGATTAAGGAGGAATTTTAATGCCAATGTAGATTTGAGCCAAGTAGGAAAACAAAACAAAGAAACAACTTCCAATCCTGCAGAAGGGGGGAAAATTATTTTAAATATGGTTCAAATTAAACACAGTAACTTCAAGAAGCTGAACTTGCAATTTTGTTTATAATTAAATTCATCCCCGAGAGAGAAATTTGTGGTTTTGTTTGAAAATCAATGCAGAGACACATGGGGATGCAAGATGCCTTCAGCAGACACACAAAATAGCAGATAGAAAATAGGCTGTCCGTGTTCTATCTGATTACGTTTTGTCAATGGAAAACAAAAATGGGATGAGGTGTAGAAGAGTCTGCCAATGCATCATCGACCACTGTTTGCTCCTGCAAGGGTGACTTTCACCTCTATGGACTCTGAAAAGTGGACTGCATTACCCTCGGTCAGCACTCTCTATCATTCACTACATAACGAAGTGTCGGAAGACATGGAATGATTGTTTAAAACATGGAATCAGGAAATGGGGCTGGAAAACTCTTCAGAAATGTGGGACAACATTTGGGAAAATGCCAGAAAGATCTCTATCTGTAATAGAACCCATGATACTCAATTAAAGATACTCCATAGGACTCATATAGCACCAGAACAATTGGCAAGATTTAGGGCAGGAGCATCTCCAAAGTGTCCTAAATGTAAAAGAGAGGTCAGCACTCTCACACACTGCTTATGAACATGTCACAAGATCCTCAAATACTGGGTCAGAGTAGCAAATGCTCTGGCAGAAATCTTGGGAGTAGAAATTAGGGTGGATCCAGCATCTCTTTTCCTGGGCTTTTCAAGCCTGCCCACCCTGGATGTGCACCAGAGGAAATTATTCTCCATTCTCTCCTTTTGTGAAAGGAAAAATATTTTAGTAAACTGAGTAGCTGAGGGCCCTCCAGGACTTTTGAATTTGTATAGATTGGTTACAGAATGTATTCCTCTTCACTTCCTTAAAAATATGGTGCACCAAAAAACTGAATTATTTTATAAAATATGGCAGCCCTTTAGATACAGATATTTCGGCCATTTTGTCGAGGGCTTTTATCTAGTTGTGGTGACGGGTCTGGCTGGTCCGGGGATCCCGGGGGGAGGAATCCTGTATGAATACGGGTTTAATTATGACTTGATGTTAATTTGTTCTGAGCATGTACCTCATCAGTTAATTATTATGTTATCCTTTTTTTTTCCTTTTAAGTAATGTAAGGCATCTTATTATACATTCTGGTTAGTTGTAGGTTAGATTAGTAGTTAGTTGTGTGTTTTTTTTTCCTTTATCTTTTTCTTTGTTTGCTATGTTTTAGCCTTTATTTACTTAATATTTAATTGTATATTAATGTTTGTATTTGTGTGTATTATTTTGTAAGTTTGTAATAATATGTTAAAGAAAATTTCTTTTTCTTCATTAAAAATATCCATCAAACGAAAAATGGACTGCAAATGCAGCAGGATCCATAATGGGCATGCAATTTTCTAAACACTATTTTCCCATGTGTTTGCCCACGTGATTATTTACATCGAGGTATAAGACCATAACACATCTTAGGATCTGAACGACAACCCTAATATTTGTTTAATAAAAGCTGGTTATCTCAATAAATCTTTATTTTTCTGCTACATTCTACTTACTTTGAAGCACGATGGTGATCAGAGCTTTATTTATTTAATTTGGGTTCAGACTGGCAACCTCACTTTGTGTACGGCACAGTGGCTCATCGGTTAGCACTGCTGCTTCACAGAGCCAGGCAACCGGGTTTGATTCCACTCTCAGGATGTCTGTGTGGAGTCTGCACAATCTCCCAGTGTCTGTATGGATTTCACCGGGTGCTCTGGCTTCCTCTCACTGTCCAGAGATGTGCAGGTTAGGTGGACTGGCCATGTTAAATTGCCCATAGCGTCCAAGGATGTGTAGGTGAAGTTGATGAACAAGGGAAAGATAGAGTTACAGGGAAAGTGTTGAGGGCATTGGTCTGGGTCGGATGTTCTTCGAATGGCCAGCATGGACCTGATGGGCCGAATGGCCTGTTTCTTCGCTATAGGGATTCTATATAGAACCTTTACAGATGCACTAACCAGAGGAGTGAAAAATGCTGAGAGGCTAAAGTTGCTTGCAGGCTCTTAATGTTTCAAACAGTAGTATTCAAATGTATTTAAAAAACAATAGTAGGGATAAACAAAGTTAATGTAAGCTTGAAGAAGTAACTTGCACTGTCTTCTACTCATATCGTACACCTTATGCATGAGGATAAAGACTTCCATTTAGTTTGTCTACCTTATAAGCAAACATCTGGATGGGTTAGAAGACCTGATAAGTAAAACATATTATTTTGTTCTGAAAAGTGTTTACTTTCTTCCTCTTTTGCCATTTATTGCTCTCCAGAAGATATGTTACATGTGACCTATTTCCAGATGTTTCCAGTGATATTTTTGAGAAATAATAAATTGAGACACTAGTCTTCACTGCCTAGACGCACTAAACTAGATGTGTTTTTGGGTCCTGCAAAGGTACTCTCTCTAAAATATATAAATAAATTACAAATGATTTTCAATGCTCTTGTGGCACAATTGTAGTGTCCCTTCCTCTGAGCCAGGAGGTCTGGGTTCAAGTTGCACCTGCTCCAGAGATATGTAATTACATCTCTGAACAGGTTGATTAGGAAAATATCTACAAATGATATTCTGACATAATTGCTGCATCAATAAACTCAAGTAGCAGTTCCACCATTTACTGGCCAAGTCTGCAAACATAAAACGTAAGTAAAATTCTTATCAATCTTTCCCCTTCTGTTGCAGTGACACAATGAAACAACTTGAAGCTTTAGCATTATAATGTTCATCTGGTACCCAAGCGATGATCGAATTTAAGGAGCTATTCTGCACGTACGTCTGGCTGATGACCACTAATAATGATGAGGATGCAGATTCAACAAAGCATTTTGCTGGAAGTTTTCAGACTATTTAATCCGTTAATGACTTAAAAGAAATGGCAACAAAACTTTAGCTTTAATGTCAGACTTCTTAACACACATTTCCCTGGCTGTCAAATTAAAAATGTAATTGGAATATCAAACTCTCAAAACTGCAATCTTTTCCTTGGTTCCAAAATCATATTAAAGATGTCTTTTTTTAAAAACTGTACTGCATTAACAGACTAGGAATTATGGTTTATTGTATATATGCTTATATCAAATCCCTTGTTTTATTGTTTTTGTTGAACTTTTAACTCATTTGAAATGGTGTATAGCAACAATGCAAACAAATACTCTACTTCTAAGCATTAGCATGCTTTTATACTTTACAGCAAAGCTAATTTAATTAGTTTCTTATTAATCTAACAAAATTTCCAACAATAGTCTAACTCTCTTCACTTTCAGATGTGTCATCTGCCTGTTTTCTCATCAGTACATTTTTCATGCCCCAGTGCACACTACCTTTATTTCATGCTTGGCCGGTGTGACCAATGGAGTAATATCAATCTTGGCCTTTTTCTCCTCCTCTTCTGCTTTCTCCTCTTCTGCCTTCTTCTCTGGCGTCACTGTGGTTATTAGATTGGTTGATACTAGGCTCTTGACTGCACCGTAATGACCAGTAGCCACTTCAGAAGCTGAAACGGAGTCCTTTATGAGCATCTCATGGTTCTCAGTGACAGATGCTTTTAAAACACAAAACAGAACTCATCACTCTGTGTTGAATCAATTGCCCTCAGCTGAAAGGCACTAAGAAATAACATAATAATATGATAACATCATAAAAGCCTCAGTGCTTCTCGGATGCTGTGGTCATTACTCTGGAATTGTCTCTCACAGAGGAATGTGTTGGTTGGGCCATCACATTTATTCAAGATAGAGTTTAATAGATAACGGTGTCAGGATTTTTTTTTGGGGGGGGCTAGGGGATGCAGAGAGAAAAATGCAATGGACAGCATGATCAGATCAGCCCTGAGCTTACCACATGTCAGAGCAGGTTAGAAGGGCCAAACAAAAAACAGTCCCGTGCATTTATTTACTCTTTGAGATTGTCACTGACTTTTCAAACAGATTCAGATAGAAAACTGCAGTAATGTGTCTAGGCTGTATGCAATACATTTCCGAAGACACAGCAAGAGCCTGAGGGTTAAGTCAGATCATGGTTAGTCCAAGATCTGAAGATGTCACCTATACTGGGGACAACATGCCTGCAAATCAATTTCCCAGCTTGGCAAACATACCCACAACTACTGCAAGGTGCTGTAACTCGTGATTAGGAAAATTCACTTGATTCTGTAGATCTTTGCTGGATCAGAAACAAATGATAAAACATGCAAGCAGCAGGACTTCAAAAAAGGGAATTGAAATGAAATGGAAATAATTATGTTCACATTGCTACTGTCTGCAACTCCATGATAGAAGAGCCATCTGGAAAATTTATTGTAAAGGAGCTAAAACCAAAAACATTCATCACTACAGAGGCATATGACCCATGAGCCAATTCTACTTTTCAATTAGATTTTGGCTGATCTGTACCTCAAACCAGTTCGCCCTGCCTTTGCAGCAAAAGGCGTGATTGATAACAAACAGTAAATAGTCACATTTACACATCTATTTAATATATTGGGATTTGCATAACATGGACAGGTTCTGCTTTCACTGTAAGGTTTGTCATGGACTTTAAAAAAAATACAGCAAATCTATCCTTTCAACATGTGCTGCTGCTGACTCGATATGCAAATATAAACAAGCACTCCAATAAATATTAGCAGTGGAAGTGCATCACATAAACGTGATAGAGGTGATTAACATTCAAGTGGAGATTGCATTATGACTGCATTCTTGTCATGACTACGACTCAAGTTTATTATCTTCCCTCCCTATTGCTGTTGCAGCTGAACAGTAAATTTCAGCCTCTTCAGCACATGTGACATTGATTAACGTAATCTGACCATAATTTGTGAACGTTATTAAATTCAGCAATGCAAATACTGCAGCTTGTTGTTGACAGGTCTTGCTCATGAACGAAATAGTAGTATACTATATCATTGAAATCCAGCCATGAGATACAAATATTAAATTTAACGCCTGAAAAATAATTAGTCGGAAATCACTGTGGCACTTGAATGACAGTGGGACAAAATACTCTACTCTTGCCCAGCTCATGATGATTATTAACTTCCCATCCTCCAACCTTTCATCTGGTTTAACACCGACAAAACTGCAAATTTCTTTAACTTTAGTTTTTTGTAGGGAAAGGGACATCTCTAGAAACCCAACAAGATCGTGGCAACAGAGCAGTAGCTAATGGCAAAGTGAGACAAGAAGGGTCAGAGTTGAGCAACAAACTGTGCATTAGTGAATAAACTAAACTACTAAAGACACTATATTCATCTGAATGCATGAAATACTTGTACAGAGATGGAAGAAGTAATGGCACAAATAGAGATTGAAGAGCTTAAAAATGTGTTGCTGGAAAAGCGCAACAGGTCAGGCAGCATCAAAGGATGCTGCCTGACCTGTTGCGCTTTTCCAGCAACACATTTTTAAGCTCTGATCTCCAGCATCTGCAGTCCTCACTTTCTCCTACAAATAGAGATTTAGACAATCACTATTTCAGAGACATAGCTGCTACATTAAAAAAGTTCAGACATGAATTTTTTTGAAATTTTGTACCTTGTTGGAAGATAGACTTAAAACCTCAGTTCTTGCCCCTGCCCATGTTGAAACTCTAAAATGACTTGTGTCTTTTCAAACAGCAAGTGGCCTACTTGCAGGATAACCCATCGTAATGGCTGGATTGAATCAGTGTCCTTTGTCCAGTCATGCTCAAAGACGAGTTAGGATTGGAAGGGGGAGCAGGAGAGTCAGTATTTCTGTTCCACATGTAGACCATTCATGTTACGTGCACTTCCACATACACACTGCCATGTTGCCCCGAAATACATGTACAGAATGTTCTTCATCTAGTGAGTGACTTCAAAGCCGAATCCTTCACTGACTACCACATGCGGCACGGTTAGCACTGCTGCTTCACAGCGCCAGAGACCTGGGTTCAACTCCCGCCTCAGGCAACTGTCTGTGTGGAGTTTGCACATTCTCCCCGGGTGCTCCAGTTTCCTCCCACCATCCAAAAATGTACAGGTTAGGTGAATTGGCTATGCTAAATTGCCCGTAGTATTAGGTGAAGGGGTAAATGTAGGGGAATGGGTCTGGGTGGGTTGCGCTTCAGCAGGTCGGTGTGGACTTGGTGGGCAGAAGGATCTGTTTCCACACTGTGACTAGTCTAATCTAAAAAAGTTTTCAGAGTACAAAATATGTCAGAATAACATTTCATTCAAGGAAGAGAGGTAGCCCTGAAAGAAATGGATGAGATAAGGACATTAGTGAGAAAGACCATCAGTTAGAATTGGTATGGCTGAAGACTAAGAATAACAAATATCAGAAAATGCTGGAGTAGTTTCAATGCCCTCTAATGGTAGTTGTGTCATTGAACAAATCATTAAACAAGTAACAATGGGAACTTACAAAAAACTCAGTGTAATAATTGTGGGGGTCTTCAATACAAATATAGACTGGGACAATCAAGTTCACAGGGGTGGTCTAAAAGATGAGTTTGTTGAATGTTCATTTCTTCACAGCAGAGGACACAAATTGCATACCAGAAACAATAGGTAATCTTCATCTTCAGGCGAAACACAGTGAGGATACTAAGGTAATAATTTCAGAAAAATTAAGAAGCTTAAACAATGAAAATCTGACAACTCTCTGGCTCCTGATGACCTACACTCCGTGATTCCAAAAGGCATAGCTGCAGGGAATGCTATTGTGCCAGCTGTGATTTTCCAAAACTCCTTCAATTCATGAACAGTAACAGATTGGAAGTTACCAAACATTAGATTGCTTTTCAAGAAAGATGAAAGTGAACTACAGATTAGGTGTAGTTGTGTTGAAAATGCTGGGATCTTTTGTTAACAAAATCTTAACAGCAGACTTTGAAAAGTCTAGTATGATTAGAAAAAGTCAATGCTGTTTTTTCAACAAGGAAGCCTTGTTTGGCAAATATATTAGTTTTTTTTGATGATGTGGCTTGTAGGATAGATAATGGGGAACCAGTAGATGAAGTGCATCAGGAATTTCAACAAAGTACTTGCTACTGCGCCACATGAGATTAATTGCCAATATAATGGTTCATGGATTCAGGATCATATATTAGCATGGAATGATGATTGGTAAGAGTGGACATAAACAGAGCATTTTTAAGGAGTATGTTGGGGATGCTCACTATTTCATTAGAAATAAAAGTTAAGAATGTTATGGTGCAGTTGTACACGGCATTGGTGAAAGCACATTCTGACTACCATGTGCAGGCTTGTCTCCTTACTCAAAGAAAGAGGCAGTGGAGGTAGCTCAGAGGAGTTATACTAGGTTGCTATCTGGAATAAATAGATTGCCTTATGAGGAAAGGTTGAACAGAGTCAACCTGTTTTCACTGGAGTTTAGACAAGAGAAGGATGACTCAATTAAACTACACAGGATCCTGTATGTCCTTGATAAGATGGACATGGAAATGATGTTTCTATTTGTGACTGTGCCCGAAAGAAAGGGTCAACGTTTGAAAAATAGGATACCTTTAGGATGAAGCTGGGGAGAATTTATTTTCCCCTTAGGAGGTTTATGAGACTTTGGAACTCTTTGCCTCAAAAGAGATGGAGGTCTAATTGTTAAATAGTTTTAAGGTGGAGATAGACACATTCTTTCTGGCAGAGGTATTATAGATCATCGGTTGGTGGGGGGGAAGGAGGAGGAGGAGTAGATGTGAAAGTGGAATTAAAAACAAACAAATCACCATCATTTTAATGAATAGTGCAGCATGCTTAAGGGACTGAATGACTTACTTCTAGTCTTCATTCTTACGCTTGCATATTCATTTAACTCATCCATTCAGTAAGGTTTCCTTTCTGCTTCAGTGACACTTTCCCCAGTCTATTCAAGCATTCCTATTGGTCCCCATGGCAGACAACTCCAGTAACTTCCTTTCCAATGGCATGATGTCCCTCCCTTTCAATATGTACAACATCACTACCCTTCTCAAACAAGACTAACTTTAATCCTTTGATCTTCTGACCTGCTGTTGGAACAAATCCTTAGTTTCCTCTTCAAAGAGCCTCAACTTCAATGTCACAACTCAGCTCTACTCCCAACTTTTTAATAAGCCTCTGATCTAATCACTCTGATCTAAAATTCCTACTCATCAAGAATGCTGAAATAGTCATCATCAAGGTCAACAGTGATGTGCTATATGACAAGGTGCACAATACCTACTTCTCAAAGGAAAAGGAAATACTCTTCAGTTTGTATGAGAAAATCTCCTGCCCATTAATATCACCCACTTATATTAGCTAAGAGAAATCTACAGTGTAGCAATTGCCTTTAACTCTGATGTAAGCTCAACCCAGCATTCCTTCCATATTAAGTCAGCCAATTTCCACATGCATAATATTATCTGCCTTAATGACATTAACTGATTTCTCTCCACAGATACTGCCAGACATGCTGTGTTTTTCCAGAAATTTCTGCTTTTGTTAATGATTTCCAGCATCCATAGTTCCTTTTTTCAAACATCACTCTTGATGTTAACCAAAGCCCTTTCCATACTTCTGTAATCTTCAGAATTAAATGATTAATGTTCCAATAAACATCCTCCAGTTCACACCTTCCACAAAATCCAATTCGTCCGAAATCTCACCATGCATGAAGTCCTATTTGTCATTATCCCCACTCTTCCTGACCTCCATTGCTTTGTTGGCTTTCAGGTATATTTATATTTTAATATTCTTTGATGCTACAAATGCAAATTATATATCCCATCTTTCTTTTAGTATATCATTTTGGAACACAGTTCAATCCCATAGCTTTAAAACTGTTCCCAAATCCATATACATATCTACTCCCCCGCCCTCCTTTATAACTGTACTTGTAAATCCCATCGCTCAATCATTAATTCCCTTGATGTGACAAGTGAAGGAATCTCACTACAGTATAGTGTAAGTGTCTCTGTCTTTCTAAAAGATTAGTTCAGGTAGTGAGTAAGTTGGGGAGGGGAGCTATTTGCTAGAAAGTAATAACTATCATTTTTAGGGAGCTAGTTAAAATTTAACTTATACACTAACAGTCAATAGAGGGTTAGTCATGTCAGTTAGTGGGGTTTTGTGATCGGACTGTGAGATGTGGTCAATCATGGACACTGAGAGCATCCTTGATAATTACATCTGCAGAAAGCGCACCCAGCTTCAGCTGCTTGCCGAATGAGCAACAGTTGGAGACATTAAGGAGTACACAATGGATGGACAGTGTCTTCAACAGAGGTTTTAGAAACATGGTCACACCCAAGGTACAGGAAGATAGATGGGTGACCCCCTGTCAAACAAGTTTTCCTTTTTGGATACTGATGAGGGGGATGGACCATCCGGAGACAGTAGCAGCAACAGCCAGAGCAATGGCACCACAGTCGGTCATGCTATACAGAGGGTAAGATAAAATGTGGTAGAGCTATAGAAATTGGACATTCGATTCTCAGGGACACAGACATATGCTTCTGTGGCAAGAGAGACTCCAGGATGGCACATTGGCCCTGCTGTCACGGAGGCATCGATGTTTCTGAGCTGGTAGAGGGCATCCTGAAATGGGAGGGTAAGCAGACAGAAGGCATTGTCCGTATTGGTGCAAAAGACAGAGGTAGGAAGGGTGACAAGATCCTGCAACGACAATTCAGGGAGTTAGTCAGTGAAGTAAAAAGCAGGTCCTCTAGGGTAGTAATCTCAAGATTTGGTTCCCATGCCATGTACTATGGAGGTTAGGAACAGAAGCAGTACAATTGAACACGTGGCTAAAGAGCTGGTTAGGGGGAGATACGTGAATCATTGGGATGCCTTCCAGGGAAGGCGGGACCTGTAGCCAAAGAATGGGTTGCACTTAAACTGAAGGAGCACCAATATCCTGGAAGGGGGATTTGATGCTGCAATTTGGAAAACTAGTGTGGTGGGGGTAGGAACTGGAGCAGCAGGTCACAGAATATTGAGAATGGGGAAGAGCTTGAGACTGAAATAAATATAGCTAAGAAGAAGAGCAGTCAGGGAGAGATTGCTGAACTCAGCAGAAATGGAGACGTGGACTGTATTTGCTTCAATGCAAGAGGTATAACAGGTGAAATGGATGAACTTAGAGCCTGGTTTAATGCATGTAATTATGGTGTTTTTGCTATCACAGAGACATGGTTGAAAGAGGGACAGGATTGGCAGCTTAATGTTCCAGGATATCAATGTTTTAGATGAGACAGAGAAGGAAGCAGAAGAGGTGGGGGAATTGCATTACTCACAAGGGAGTATATCATAGGTGTGCTGAGGGAGGATACCCTGGAGGGAACCTGGAGTAAGGCATTATGGGTAGAGCTCATGAATAGGGAGGGTGCAATCACAATGCTGGGATTGGACATCAGGCCTCCCGGCTGCCAGCAGGAGATACAGGATGAGATATGTAGTCAGATTCTGGAAAAATGTTGAAATAACAGGATTGTTGTGGTGGGTAATTTTAACTTCCCCTATATTGATTGGGTGTCCCTTTATGCCAGTGGTTGCACAGGGAACAATTTGTTAAGTGCGTTGAGGAGGGTTTTTTTGAAACAGTACATGGATAGTCCAAAGAGGGAGGGGGCCAGAGTGAACCTGGTATTGGGAAATGACACTGGCCAGATGATCAAAGTTTCAGTGGGGAAACAATTTGGGAATAGTGATCATAACCCCCACAATGTTTTCAATTACTTATGTGGAAGGACAAGAATGGACCTTGTAGATGAAGGAGTTAAACTGGAGGAAGGCCAACTACAACCAATTAGACAAGAATTGGAGAATATGGGTTGGGAGTGGCTGTTTGAGAGTAAATCCACATCGGACTTGTTGGAATCTTTTAAGATCAATTGATTAGAGTGCAGAACAGACACGTTCCTGTGAAAATGAAAGACAGGATTCAGGAACCTTAGATGACAGAGAAAATCTTCAGCTTAGTCAAAAACTAATGGAAACATACCTAAGGCCTGGGCAACTAAAAATAAAGTCCTTGAAGAACATAAATAAAGTAGGAAGGAAATTAAATGGGCTATAAAATGACCTTGGCCAGCAGGGTTAAAAGAATCCCAAGACATTTTTTTTTACATATTTTAGGATGAAGAGGGTAGTTGGGAAAAAGTAGGCCCACTCAAGGATAAAGGCCGGAGGTTATGCACACAGCCAGAGGAAATGGATGAGATCCTTGACTTTACATCAGTATTCACCAAGCGAGATGTGAGAGATGTTGAGGTTAGGAAAAGGTGTCAGAATACTCTTCGGCGAATCAATGTAATGAAGGAGCAAGTGTTAAGTGTCTTAAAATGAATTAAGGTAGATGAATCCTCAAGGCCTGTTGGGATCTATCCCAGAGTACTGTAGGAGGCAAGTGAGGAAACAGCTGGGGCTTTAACATATATCTTTACATCCTTTTTGGCCTGAGGCGAGGTTTTAGAGGACTGGAGAATACCCAATGTTGTTCCTTCATTTAAGAAGGGAAGCAGAGCTATTACAGGCCAGTGAACCTGACTTCCATGGTGGGAAACTATTGGAGAAGATACTGAGATCTATTTACATTAGGATGTGAATAGATTTGTTAGTGATAGGCAGCATGGGTCTGTGCATGGAAGGTCGTGTCTCACCAACATGATTGAGTTTTTTTGAGGAGGTGACAAGAATGATTGAAGGAGAAAGGGCAGTAGATGTTGTCTACGTGGACTTTAGTAAGGCATTTGATAAGGTATGTCATGACAGGCTGATACAGAAGATAGGAGAAAGTGAGGACTGCAGATGCTGGAGATCAGAGTTGAGAGTGTGGTGCTGGAAAAGCACAGCAGGTCAGGCAGCCTCGGAGAAGGAGAATCAACATTTGGGCATAAGCCCTTCATCAGGCACCACTCTTGATGCTGATACAGAAGGGAGAGTTTCATGGGATGCGAGGTGAGCTGGCAAGATGTATACAAAACTGGCTTGGTCAAAGAAGCCAGAGTAGTGGTGAAAGCCTGCTTTTTGGAATGGAAATCAGTAACTAGTAGTGTTCTGCAGGGATCAGTGATTAGATATTTGTTGTTTGTAATACATATAAATGATCTGGAGAAAAATGTAGGTGGTCTGATGAGTAAGTTTCCAGATGGCACCAAAATTGGCAGAGTTGCAGATAGTGAGGAGGACTGTCAAACGATACAGCAGGATAAAGATAGATTGCAGATTTGGGCGGAGAAATGGCAATGGAGGTTAGCCAAGACAAATATGAGGCATTTTGGAAGATCCAATTCAGAGTCAAATTATACAATAAGTGGCAGAACCCTTAGAAACACTGACATACAGAGGGATCTGGGCGTACTGATCCACAGATCCCTGAAGGTGGCCAAGGCGGCATACAGCACACTTGCCTGCATCAGACGGGGCATGAAATATAAAAGTTGGTAAGTTTTGTTACATTGTATAAAACTCTAGTTTGGCTACATTTGGAATACTGCATGCAGTTTTGGTCACCACACTACCAGAAGGATGTATATGCTTTGGAGAGGGTGTGGAGGTTTACCAGGATGTCGCCTGGTCTGGAGGGTTTTAGGCTGGATAAACTCAAGTTGTTTTCATTGGAAAGACTAAGGCTGAAGAGTGACCCAACAGAGGTCTACAACATTATGACAGACATAGATAGAGTGGATAGTCAGAGGCTTTTTCATAGGGTGGACAGGTCAATTACAAGAGGACACAGGATCAAGGTGAGGGGTGGGAAGTTTAGGGGAGAAGTGGAGGGAAAATATTTCTCAGAGGGAGGTGGATGCCTGGAACACACTGCAAGTGGAGGTGGTGGAAGCAGGCATGTTAGCAACATTTAAAGTGTATTTTGATAGACACATGAACAGGAGGCGAACAGAGGGTCAGAAACCATACTTGGGCATTAAGTAGTTGGTCTAAATAAGGATGAGGAATGTGTGCAGGCGTGGTGGACCGCATGGCCTGTTCCAGTCGTGTATTGTATTATTGTATATCAAGTTAATCATCTGTCAAACACACGAATGGCACAAAAGCAATTCTTTATTATTCCTTTTTAAATTGCTTTGGGATGTGTATATATTAACAATTGTCTAAGCACAAGTTATGGTTGTACATGTTTCCAAAAAAAACCTTGTAATTATAAACTTTATACTGTCTTCACTACTTACATTATTTTAGTTGAGATGCAGACCCATTTTAAATAAATGGCTCAACAGTTTGCTTTAGAAAATTAGAGGGGACGTTCACATGTTAAGCATTTCCACATTAATACTGCTCAGCGCAATTTCAGAATCTCTGTTCTTTATTAAATCCAAGCTTGATGTACAATGGAATAAATCAGAGTTATTGAGAAAATTTAGAAAATAAATCAAAATGAAAAAGAAAATGAAGATCTCTTTCCACTCGTCAAACAGAGGTTTCACATTGAATGAATTAGAATTCAGGCAAGCATAGAACAAACATCCCACTCCACATTACTGAGGGCTATAGCCTTTAGATTCTCTTACCTCCATCTAAGCTACGTGACATGGTGTAACGTTTGCTGGAAGAACGTTCAAAGTATGGTGCTGGGCGGTCTATGAGGGAACTGGCTCTCCGAGTCTGGGCTTGTGTACGTCCACTGTAGCGGAACTTTGAACCCAATGTGAGGAACTTTTTAGGAGGCGGTTCAGGAGATACCAGCCTATAAAGAGAGAAGTCATTGGTTTACCTGCAAAACAGCTACACGAGTGAAGAAATTTTATTTTGGACTTGAATTATTTTGTCAATTAATCATGACGTGCATCCAGTAAAAAAAAAGGCTTCAATTCCCTGTTTGAAGTCAAAATCTTTGTCTTTCGCGATGATGCAATACAACTTGGCAGATTCTGTCCAAATGGTCATCTGAAGATTGGAAATGAATAAAAGAAAGCAGCTGTACCCTAATCTAGGTATCCATACAGGTCATAAATCATTTAATAATTCTGGGGAGGAAGAAAGGAGGTACAGCAGTTGGGAAAACCTACTTAAGGTCGAGATCATACTTAAATTATTAAGCAGGCAGTACTGAAGCAGGACCTCACTTTTTAATATTTCACTTCCCACTTAGCAGGGGCCATACTGGTCAGCTCAAAGGAAAGATCACCCAGAATATGGTTTGGAATAACAGGAATTTTTTGAAATTCTCTGTACATTATCCAAACGAGTTGGGCAGGCAGTATTTTGTTCAGATAATCGATCGTTCGGATAATCAATGTGATCATAAACAAGCGGTAATTTGTGAATGCTGGTTATCCGAACATTTCTCGGTTATCTGGCAATGCACGCCATAATGCCGTTTAACTGAATGCCGAGTTGCGTAATGACGTTTTTATGTGACCTTGAGATCTTGTTCGGACAATCCAACATTGAATAATAGATGTTCAAATAATTGAGGCTGTACTGTAAATGCAAACAAGGTTTCTTTCTACTCATCATTCAATTGTTTTAAATATATTTTTATCATATAGGTATCCCCTGTGTAAACTGTTCCCATAGCACGTTTCGTTTTAATGCGGTTTGTAGATTAATGAAATTCACTAAATACGCTGTGTCCATTTTTGTTTTAGTTCAGTAACACTCATGCTCATTTGAAACAGAACAGACTGCCTCTTCATTCCATCAACTCTTCAGTTTTCTCCTCCTTGCTGCTTCCCTCTCCCAACCATCACTTGCCTTTCACCATCCTTCTCCTAAGCCCATGTTGTGAGTGAAGGAGGGAGAGGATCAGCAAGTGAGAGAGAGAGTGAGTTTAATTTATGGGAAATGATGAGTAGGAGTGACAAGGGAGGAACGTCATAACACCAAGCTGGAGGGAGGTAGAAAAAAAAGAGTTAATAAGTTCTTAAGCATCAGTAAGATAACAAGACTGGGCCAGGGATAATCAAGGCAGCCAAGAGGTTTTTAATATAAAAATTACAGATCAGAAAATTTAACCCATCCTAACTAGAAGTTTGTCTGTGAGACAGGAATTTTCAATTAGCAAGTCATTGTGAGGCAAAACAAAAGATTATGCCACAGGCAGTGAAATGTCTAAATTATCAGATTGACAACACTGTCCCATGGCTCACAGTAGATTTAAAAAGATTAGTGTTATCAAAATTGATAAATAAAACTGCCAGCTACTTCGACAACACGCATCAATATAAAAGTATAATTGTCATATTGTAAGAAACTAGAATTTCCTATTTGAACTGTCACATTGAGAGGCTGCCTACAAACAGATGAGCTCTCAAGAATATAAATAACATACCGATGATGACTATTTTCCACCAATGGACACTATGACTGATTCGGGGAATGCTGGTTCAAAGACATTCCCACAAATTTTGGATATGTAATTTGAAATGAATTTTCAAAAGAACGTGGGCGTGAATGCCAAGTCAATGTCTAAATATAGCAGGACCTCGATAACGTTCAGGTTTACATTGACAAGTGCAAAGCCACTAAGGCTCTTTAGACACCATTTTCCAAACCAACAACCACTACCACCTCCAAAGACAAGGGCAGCAAATACATTGGGACACCACCAATCCACTCAGCATCCTGACTTGGAAATATATCACTACTTAAGGGCAATAAGGACTAGGAAATAAATGCTGGTCCAGCTAGTGAAATGCACGTGCCATGAACAAAAAAAATGCTTTGGTTGCAAATACATTAATGCTTTCATGAGTGACAAATACTTGAGTTTTCGTCCACAATCCCTGATCTTTTGAAGATTTTGCTTAACATACATTTCCTTATCATTCATAGCATTGATGCGTAACTCCCAGCAAGATAATGAACTAAATATTGCTCACACAACTACCTCTCCATGGGATTGCAACAAACTAGGTAACTGGAAAATGTGCATTTCCCCCTATTCTGTCCAAAGAATACCAATTAGTAGAGATTCATAATCATAAGCTAAGTCCATTGGACTAATGCAAGATTCACACGTTACTTATCTTATTGCTGAATAATACAACCCCTGATCCTAAAGGAATCCTGAGCTGCTACAACTAAGAATTCATGTTGTACTAAAACAAACTTAAAATGGACTCATTTAAGTGTTATGGCTGATGTGGCACAACTTTTACAGCACAGGGTGAAAAAAATAACATTCAATAAACCAGCACTACATTCTTCACAAATAAATCAAATACAACTTTGCACTTTTTTTTGGTTTTAGCAAGGAATGGAAGGAAGTAAAACACTAATTCTCCCTTGTTTATACTTAATGCAGGTTTATGAATTTTAAAGAGAGATTAATATATCAACCTGGAAATTTTACAGCAGTATGTTATTATTCAAACTTTTGATGTTTTTAATCAAAATTCTCTTCTTTTATGAGAAGTGCTACAAAAGTGTCGTGTCTCAATCACAACAGCAAATAGAAATTTTACATGGGCATTTCAAATATTGTTTTGTTTACTTTGCTCCCAGCAATTTCCAACCTGTTGTTTGCTGCTGGTTAAGCTTATTATGTTGAAGATGAATTTGCATTTGTGAGGTGCAATGAAAAGTCTGGGTGTGACCCGAGCTTTGATCTATATCCAATTCTGGAACAACTATTTTATGGATAAGGCAGCTATGTCCCGTTCAGTTCACAGGAATAGGAGTAGGCATTCAGCCCGTCGAGCCTCTTCTGCCAATCAATGAGATCCTTGCTGATCTACGGCCTAACTCCATGCATCCGCCATTGGACCATATCCTTTGTGTAACAAAACAAATCTACCTCCAATTTAGAATGAACAACTTATTCAGCATCCACTGCTGTCTGTGGAAGAGACCGTCACCCTTCATGTGTTGAAGCGCTTTCTGATATCTCCTAATGGCCTGGCCCTAATTCTCATACAATGCTCCTACTTCTAGAATCGTTAAGTCGTGGAAATTTCCTGTTAATACCATGGCCTTAATCAGATCGCCTTTAAACCTTCCAAATTCCAAATCCTAGAGAAAACAGGCCTAATTCGTATTATCTGTTCTCATAACCTAACCCCTTAAGTCCAGGTATCCGGTTAATTCCACATTAAAAGTTCAAGGTCAGGCTTACCGAAAGAATGTGTGGTGTTCAATGCATACTTTCCACAACCTTTTAGCTGCTTTGTGGTTTGGAAGTTTAAATCCAATGGTGCTCTCAAATTGCTCATGCTAGGAAGGAAAAAACACACAGTGTCACGCTTTCTTGTGAAAACAGTTCAGAAAATTACAGCCAAATGACGATACAAAGTCCAGCATCTAGTATCTCCCCAGAACCAACAACACAACTTATTTACTCATAACATGGCTCAGTGCAACTTAATCAGAAGTTAAAATCATCCAAGTTTTGACACTTGACTAATTATAGAGCAATTGCTGATCTGTTGCACTTCAACCTCATCCTCCTGTGCTCTGAGGGCTGGGAAAGCCTATGAACAGTTAAAGGCAAAAACTTTGACAATTTGAGGGACAACCATGCGAGTTGGTGTCCTCCAGCGCTGAGGGCCCTATTACAGGCACCTTTCTGGCTTGCACCAAAACTCTAACCTAATGCAAAAAGACAGCCTACAGATCAAAGCAATGCTCCCCTCGCAGTGTGTTTTTTAAAAAAGAAACGGTCCTTATTTTGGAGGGAAGTTCAAGTCACGTTCCTGAACTACACACATCAGGACACAGAGAATGAACTCAAAGCCGCTTTGGAAAAGGATGAACAAAATTACTTTCTGCAATTCATGTTTGCATCAGCCCTTCCTAGATACTTGGGCTTATGAACATCTACTAATGAAGTCCAAATGTGTAAACACAAATTCATAAAAAGTATGATCCAATGTATGGCAATAACAATGAAATAAAACCAGATTTGTACTTGAGACACATTCAGTTAACTTAACAGCATTTTTATTTTCTGCTATGGTTAAGATTCGCCTACTTCCAGTCAGCTGATACTCTACAGAATTTAATTTATATGGGTTCATCAAAATACCAAATTAGATTGCAAAGCATAACAATGCTACTCACTAAAACAAAAGAAAAGATCTACCATTAGCACTATTGCAATGGCAGCTGGTTTTAAAATGTAGCAAACTGCAAGGCCAGCACTCAGCCACTCAACATTTAAACAAAGGACTAGGCGCCATTCCAGAACAACTGTGACATTGAACTGAGGAATGCAAAAAATGTTACAAACTGTACCTATAGTGATATGTTCAAAATGTACTTTGTCTGCACAATGTTGTTGAGTCTTTTAGCCACTGTTGGGCAAGCTGCCATTGGAAACAAGCTTTCAAGGTATTTTTTTCATTCTGATATCTGCGCATTTGCTAAGACAGTAATGTAGGTCCCATGGAAACATGGCAATTTGTCATGGGCTCAATGCTTCAGGTCCACATCTAATGTTTTGTAGCATCATGTTTAAATCACTCACTTCAAACAGAAGTACCACACAAAAGTTTAATTTTTCTTTTTCTTCTATGGGCTGGCATGGTGGCTTAACAGGGGTTAGCACCACTACCTCAAAGCGCCAGGGACCTGGGTTCCATTCCACCCTCAGGTGACAGTGTGTGGAGTTTGCATGTTCTCTCAGTGTCTATGTGAATTTTCACCAGGTGCTCTGGTTTCCTCCCACAGTTGAAAGATGTGCAGGTTAGGTGGATGAGCCATGCTTAGTTGTCCATAATGTCCAGGCTAAGCGGATAGGCCATGGTAAAAGTGGCCATGGTAACGGGGATAGGGCTGGGTGGGATGCTCTTTGGAGATTTCTCGCAGACTCAATGAGCTGAAGGGCCTTTTTCTCGACAGTATACAAAGTCTAATGATTTATAAATGTTCTGCACATTTTATGTTAAATGATTAACATCCAAACTTCAGCTAAGGCTTTATTGCTTCAGGTAATATTACACTGCTGACGATCTTTGATGCACAGCATCTGAAGTAGGGTTGCATGACGTTAACTCTGCTTTCTCTCCACCGATACAGGCAGACATGCTGAGTTTCTCCAGAAATTTCTACGTTTTATTTCTTTCAGATCTCCAGCATCTACTATTCTTTGTTTTACCTTAAAACATTAACCATCATAACAGTAAATGACTGTTGGAGACAAAAATAAAACCATTGTTAGAATTGATCCCTTGTAAAGTAACTGTGAGCAGGCTATTTTGTAAAAACAAAATACAGATGCTGAAAATCTGGAACAAACACTGATATGTTGGAGAACCTTGGCAGCTCTGTCAGCATCTGTGCAGGGAGAAACAGAATAAATGTCTCAAGCCTGGTATGACTTTTTCAGAACTATGAAGGGTTGAAAAGTGTGATTTTTATATTTTTAACAGAGACAGAAGCAAGAGGAACAGACAGTCCAGAGTCCCTGGGCAAAAGACAAAGGGATTTGCTAATGGGAGGTGAAAGAGAAATACAGAGAAATACATGGAAAGCTTAAAATGGGTGCGCTCTGCTATTTCATTTGTTGTGGATGATTAACACAGCAAAAGGAAGTGCTGTAAGTTCCTATGCATGGAAGGGGCAAGTAATCAACAAGATTAAATGTGTTGTTTTATCCAATTTTTGTGCATTTTGGTTGGATTTAATAAACATTGATCTAAGGTGATCAATTGTGGACAATTGTGTTTAATTCTTATTGAGAAGACTGCTCCCTTCTTAAAGAACAATAATAAAAATCAAAAGTTAGATTCACTTGAATAGACACAATATGGCGGTAAAAATAACCTTTTCTAATACTTCTGAGCTCTGAAGTTTCACAAATGTCAATTCTTAACCTTGTAGAATCTGCACATTACAACAATACAATGTCTGCATCACTGTATTTTCACAAAGTACTACATATAATGAGAGAATAAACAAGATGCAAACCTCACATTTGAACTTACTTCACTGGGTCGGATTTTGATGTAGAAGTTATTCCTTTTATAAGAGATCTTGAGAACCTTGGGCCAGGCAAATCTGTTTATCCTTAGCCTGTCCCTGTAGATTAGCAAGCCGCTGGCGCACACACCAAGCATGATATCAACGCCTTCAGAATCCTTTAAAACAAAGAAAAATACCCTGACAGAACAGTCTTCACCCAATGATTAGATTAGATCACTTAGTGTGGAAACAGGCCCTTCGGCCCAACAAGTCCACAAGCATATTCTCCACGTGTCTGCGTGGGTTTCCTCTGAGTGCTCCAGTTTCCTCCCACAGTCCAAAAATGTGCAGGTTAGGTGAACTGGCCATGCTAAATTGCCCACAGAGTTAGGTGAAGGGGTAAATGCAGGGGAATGGGTCTGGGTGGGTTGCGCTTCGGAGGGTCAGTGTGAAATTGGTGGGTTGAAGGGCCTATTCCACACTGTAAGTAATCTAGCCTACTTCCTCTGTGACTTCCTCCAGCCAGACAAACCTGTGCTGATTTAATTCTGGTCTCCCAAGTATTCTTGATTTTAATTGCTTCATCACTTGCAAATCAAATCTTCGCTTACCAAAGACCCAAGTTCTTGAATTCCTCATCTAAACTACCCTGCCTCGTTGCTTCTCTTTCCTCCTTTGAGGTATATCAAGTTTTTCATCATCTGCCTTAATATATTTTTAATGTGGCTTGTTGCCAAATTTTGTTTGCCAAGGCTGCTGTGCCACATTAAAAGGAGCTAAATAAATACATTCTGCTGGTATTCAAACAACTTAAAGAACTTTTTTTTTATTGTCTCCAGTAGCATTTCTGTCACAGGAGAAAAGATCAACTAGAACTTGGTAAATAATTTTATAATTCTGAGGTAGTTAGAGTTGAGGTGATAGTTTTTCTGAAGGTTAGCCTACATAAATAAATAATGTGGACAGTGACTTATTTTCTCCCCCACCTCTGTTCAGGCCCTGGGAACTAGAACTCTCCATCTAAACTTTCACATCCATCTCCTCCTTTTGGCACTCCTTAATATCTACTTTTACCGAACTTTTGACCAAACTCTGAAACAAAAGTAGACTTGTCAGTCAATTCTTGAATAGGCCAGCAGGTTCTCTAAGAGCAAAGGGAAATCCTGTGCACATTCCAGGCGTAGAATTTTACAAATAATTTTGCCTGTGGAGTGGAGACATTGACATATCACACGTTGATCTCCCACCTTAAATTAAACCACTAAGAGAGCTGCTCAGATTTGCCAAAGTACTTCATGTACTGAAGAAAGGCCAGGCATTTCTGCAGGAGAGATGTACACAGGACATCAGCTTTAAATATTTTTGTACATTCTAGTTGACAGCATAGAACAGAACCATAAATACCAGCAAGGTCTCAGAATCAATTCCTGGTCTGTGTCATGCTGTGATCTTGTTTAAAAGACATTTGTATAAGTACATGAATAAAAATGGTCTGGTGAGATATAGGCCAAGTGCAGGCAGGTGGGACTAGTTTAGTTTGGGATTATGGTCAACACCGACTGGTTGGACAAGAGAGTCTGTTTCTGTGCTGTATAATTCTACGAAAAGCACCAAAAGGTTTATTGATGCCCTGTGCTAGCAAACCTGTACACAGTTAATGCTGGAGCTCTACGAGAGCTTTGATATAAACACAAGGTTTAAAATCTTGTCCAGTGCCAACTTATTCCTAAGATTTAGATAAATGGAGGATGTATTTTTTGTTGTTGAGGAAATGTGCATTTCAAGTCAACGAAAAAATAATGAGGATTTCTTTCAAACAAATTTGAATACATCCAATTGGTAAAGGGAAAATTCTCTCTGACACCAAATACTCTCTGACTAAGTCGCATTTATCTTTTGATTGTATATGTAAAAATATTTCAACTTCTAGGGTTACTTTATATAGTTATGCAAGTAGGATTAGAAAGTGATGTGGCAGATGATCTGTCCACAGTCTATTTACATATAGAATGTATGCAGTGTGAAAGTTTCAGGAGAAAGTGAGGACTGCAGATGCTGGAGATCAGAGCTGAAAATGTGTTGCTGGAAACGCACAGCAGGTCAGGCAGCATCCAAGAAGCAGGAGAATCGACGTTTCAGGCATGAGCCCTTCTTCAGGGATGAGGAGAGTGTGCCAAGCAGGCTAAGATAAAAGATAGGGAGGAGGGACTCGGGGGAAGGGCGTTAGAAATGCAATACGTGGAAGGAGGTTAAGGTGGGGGTGATAGGCCAGAGTGGGGGTGGGGGCGGAGAGGACAGGAAGAAGATTGCAGGTTAGGAAGGTGGTGCTGAGTGCAAGGTTTGGGACTGAGACAAGGTGGGGGGAGGGGAAATGAGGAAACTGGAGAAATCTGAGTTCATCTCTTGTGGTTGGAAGGTTCCTAGGCGGAAAATGAGGCACTCTTCCTCCAGCCGTCATGTTGCTATAGTCTGGCGATGGAGGAGTCCAAGGACCTGCATGTCCTTGGTGGATTGGGAGGGGGATTTGAAGTGTTGAGCTACGGGGTGGTAGGGTTGGTTGGTCCGGGTGTCCCAGAGGTGTTCTCTGAAAAGTTCCGGCCTGTCTCCCCAATATAGAGGAGGCCACATCAGGTGCAGCAGATGCAATAAATGATGTGTGTGGAGGTGCAGGTGAATTTGTGGCGGATATGGAAGGATTCCTTGGGGCCTTGGAGGGAAGTAAGGGGGGGGGAGGTGTGGGCGCAAGTTTTGCATTTCTTGCGGTTGCAGGGGAAGGTGCCGGGAGTGGAGGTTGGGTTGGTGGGGGGTGTGGACCTGACAAGGGAGTCACGGAGGGAGTGGTCTTTTCAGAACACTGATAGGGGAGGGGAGGAAAATATATCCCTGGTGGTGGGACCCGTTTGGAGGTGGCGGAAATGACGATGGATGATATGATGTATATGGAGGTTGGTGGGGTGGTAGGTGAGGACCAGTGGGGTTCTGTCCTGGTGGTGATTGGAGGGGCGGCGCTCAAGGGCAGAGGTGCGGGAAGTGGAGGAGATGCGGTGGAGAGCATTGTCGATCATGTCTGGGGGAAACTGCGGTCTTTGAAGGAGGAGGCCATCTGGGGTTGTTCGGTAATGGAATTCGTCCTCCTGGGAGCAGATGCGGAGGAGAAGGAGGAATTGGGAATATAGGATGGCGTTTTTACAGGGGGCAGGGTGGGAGGAGGTGTAGTCTAGGTAGCTGTGGGAGTCAGTCGGTTTATAGTAGATGTCTGTGTTGATTCGGTCGCACGAGATAGAAATGGAAAGGTCTAGGAAGGGGAGGGAGGAGTCTGAGATGGTCCAGGTGAATTTGAGGTCGGGATGGAAGGTGTTGGTAAAGTTGATGAACTGTTCAACCTCTTCGTGGGAGCATGAGCACGAGGCAGCGCCGATACAGTCATCGATGTAGGGGAGGAAAAGGTGGGGGGTGGTGCCAGTGTAGCTGTTGAAGATGGACTGTTCCACATATCCTACGAAGAGGCAGGCATAGCTGGGGCCCATGCGGGTGCCCATGGCTACTCCTTTGGTTTGGAGAAAGTGGGAGGATTGGAAAGAGAAGTTGTTCAGAGTGAGGACCAGTTCAGTCAGTCGAAGGAGGGTGTCAGTGGAAGGGTACTGGTTGGTATGGCGGGAAAGAAAGAAGCGGTGGGCTTTGAGTCCTTCATGATGGGGGATGGAGGTGTACAGGGACTGAATGTCCATGGTGAAGACAAGGCGTTGGGGATCGGGGAAGTGAAAATCATGGAGGAGGTGGAGAGCGTGGGTGGTGTCCCGAATGTACGTGGGGGGTTCTTGGACTAAGGGGGATGTATGCAGAGATGTGTTCGGTGGGGCAGGAACAGGCTGAGACAATGGGTCGGCTGGGGCAGTCAGCTACCCCCCCCCCCCCCCCCCCCCACCCCTTCCAATCGCCACCAGAACAGAACCCCACTAGTCCTCACCTACCACCCCACCAACCTCCATATACATCATATCATCCGTCATCATTTCTGCCACCTCCAAATGGATCCCACCGCCAGGGATATATTTCCCTCCCCTATCAGCGTTCCGAAAAGACCACTCCCTCCGTGGCTCCCTCGTCAGGTCCACACCCCCCACCAACCCAACCTCCACTCCCGGCACCTTCCCCTGCAACCGCAAGAAATGCAAAACTTGCGCCCACACCACCCCCCTTACTTCCCTCCAAGGCCCCAAGGGATCCTTCCATATCCACCACAAATTCACCTGCACCTCTACACACATCATTTACTGCATCCGCTGCACCCGATGTGGCCTCCTCTATATTGGGGAGACAGGCCGCCTACTTGCGGAGCATTTCAGAGAACACCTCTGGGACACCCGGACCAACCAACCCAACCACCCTGTGGCTCAACACTCTAGCTCCCCCTCCCACTCCACCAAGGACATGCAGGTCCTTGGACACCTCCATCGCCAGACCATAGCAACCACAAGGGATGAACTCAAATTTCTCCAGTTTCCTCATTTCCACTCCCCTCACCTTGTCTCAGTCCCAACCCTCAAACTCAGCACCACCTTCCTAACCTGCAATCTTCCTGACCTCTCCGCCGCCACCCCCACTCCAGCCTATCACCCTCACCTTAACCTCCTTCCACCTATGGCATTTCCAACACCCCTGCCCCAAGTCCCTCCTCCCTATCTTTTATCTTAGTGTGAAAGTTTCATCCAAGTGTACAGTTTTACACAGCAGAGGAATATTAACAGGAAATATCTTGATATTCAATATTTAACCTAGATGAGTTCCATATTGTTTTTGAGATAAATTGTCAGATAGAAATGGAAGATTAATTGCAGTCAATGAGTTTCTGTGATTTGTTACTTCAGCTGGAGAACAAAATAAACATTTGCTGATCTATTCATTTGTATGTCAGTACACCCAATACGTTATCTAACTGATTACAAGCACTGTTTAGTCTTGTTTCTCAACCTTTTCTTGATAAATCCTGCTATTTTTCATTATGATATAATTGAAAACTAGAAAAGGTTTCATATCAGCTGGCATAAAATTCTCTCTCAAGAACCTGGTTCCCAAATGCTTTCGTCATTATTGAGGGGCACATACTTTTACTTCAAAACAAAAGGAACATTTTCCAACAGGAAATCAACTCTTTCATTCTTATGGACATGTATTCTGGGACAAAATCTACATTGTTCACGTGTTCAAGAAATACCTTGGCATGATGTAGGTCAACTCCATACATGGACAGCTTTTTGGCATTCTCCAAGAAATGCATCTCTGCTTCAGCCGGTGTCATACCCCTAAAAGGTAGAAGCAGAAACAAGATTTTCATTCCATCCTCATCTCAACTTGAATGTTTGGAAAGCTTTCAAAACTCCACTTCAAAACAAGCAAGCAAAATCCTTTGCAGTTTAAACTAACCAATGAACTGTCTGTGACTTTCTCTGAAGTAATCAGTTGAAATAAAAAATGCACAAAATGACTTTTTACAAAAGGAAATGTCAATTTTGTTATTAAGCTATTCCTAACTGAGAGAATACTCTGCACCCAGAAGACCAAGCAAGTGAGTTGCACATTTTGAAATACAAATATATTATGGATTTTTCCCGACTCAGGCGACTGACTGTGTGGAGTTTGCATGTTCTCCCCGTGTCTGCGTGGGTTTCCTCCGGGTGCTCCGGTTTCCTCCCACAGTCACAAAGATGTGCGGGTCAGGTGAATTGGCCATGCTAAATTGCCCGTAGCGTTAGGTAAGGGGTAATATGTAGGGGTATGGGTGGGTTGCGCTTCGGCGGGTCAGTGTGGACTTGTTGGGCCGAAGGGCCTGTTTCCACACTGTAAGTAATCTAATCTAATCTACCCGGCAACATACTGTCAGCAAAATGCTTAACCAAACTATGATACTGCAGAGCAGATAACTACTGACCTATCACGTAACTGTGGTGTAATTAGTGCACTATACGTTGCATGCATCCAGTTTAGGGAGAGAAGCATAAAGTTTCTTAATTGAGAATTATTAAAGAGTGAAATGAATTTAAAAAGAAAAATACACAAACAAGAAACAGTGACATTGAATCATTTTTGTACATTGCAAAAGCAAATTTTAAAAAAGCCATGCAGTGGAGTTCCTAAAGTTATAAGTACTAAGTTTCTGTTTTTCTTGGTATACGTGTTAATGACAGAAAGTGGTATCATCTTAAAAGTTGCCAGATGACACTCAACTTGAAAGTGCTGTTCAAAGTATCTACTGACACTAACCAATGATAAATCCTGACTACACATGCTCACTACGGATTTATTTTTTTAAAAATGCACATGTGCACGCACAATATAAAACCGATTTTAAAAATTGAAAAACTGTTGGTATATTTCAGTCTTTTTTATCCACCTGTAAAATTCTTTTATTTTATATATTTTAAGGGTTTGCTAGGATTTTAATTATGCTTTATTTCAATTTCTTTCGGAAATGTAGCTGCTACTACGCATGCAAAGAAAGCTTAAATATTGCATGAACTGAAGGGGATAGAATGAAACCATCCTCGTGAAGTTCAGCTCAGAATGCAGCAGAATGGTAAGACTTTGCATTTACTTATTTACCTGAAGAGTGACATATAGCAGGTATACAGATTATAATGGTCAGTGCAGATGTTGGTTTTAGCATTGCCAACTTAGCTGAAGGAAGTTGCAATTCATTAAATGAAGAATTTTTGGAGAAGATAGTGTGCATCAGAAGTGTGTTCATGGAATTAGAATAGATCAAATGTCATTAGCACACTCATGAAGTTAATAACATGCCTACCAAAGACAGACAGTATATAAGTGAAGAAAACAAAGTGGTCAGGTATAGGTCTTTTTGAGAAAGATCTGGCATTTTTGGGAGAGTATTGGCTGTGATTTGTTCATTAGACTTGAAGGCAATTAAGGACAGTCCAACAAAGATGGAACTCAGAGGAGAGGGTGTTCGAGTATGGTTGACTATGCCAAATGATGCAAACAGTCTAAGAGCACAGGGATGATAGCACACTGTGAACACACTCTCAAATGATGCCATTTATGAGTTTAGTCAGAGCTTTCTCAGGGTTATGACACAGGCAACAGCAAGCCTGGAAGCATCAGAGGGGAAGGATTTCAGAAGAGGTGAGCAGAAAGCTGGGAGAATATGAATGAGGAAGAGGAAGTTAAAAGATGATTCGTTATTTGCGAGAAATGGATAGCTCAAAACTTGATCTTTTTTTCCCCAGCAATGTGGTTGACTCTTATCTACCCTCGGGATAATTTGTGATGACAATAAATACTGGCCTAGCCAATGATGACCGCATCCTGTGAATGAAACTTTTAAACAAAAAGGTAACGATAACAGTTTGCACAGCAGACAAAACAAAATATAAGCAAAGGCAAGTGTATAAAAAGAGGCATTTAACCTGATGACACTTTTAAAATTTTAATAATGTGTCATCATTCTTTTCACACAGACTTATTTAAGTAAGTCTAAGTCAAATTTCCATTGCTGGTTAGAGATCAAATGCTGCTGAAAGCTAGAATTTCAAAGTTACAATTTAATTTTCAGTTCCTGAGCAGTTAGAATTTTTCAGAACTATCTGATTTAGTTATTATAATAAACATCATCAACAGCCGAGTTGCTCGAAGCCAATCAGAAATGTTGAGGCATTTATATTTGGGGATTTGTTAATAAATTAACACCTGAATTAAGGGAAACAGACCATCCAGCCCTTCATGCCTGCTCCACCATTCAGTAAGATCATGGCTGATCTATTTGTGTTCCAAATGTAACAGTCCCATCTACCCTGATAATCTTAGACGGCCCTATCTATTTCTGCCAACTCCACTGCCTTCTAAGATGAAATGTTTCAAGGTTGCATAACCTTTAGAGAAATACATTTGTCCTGATCTCTGTCTAAAAGGTTGACCCCTAATTTTAAATCAGCACCCACAAACTCTGGACTCAACCAAAAGAGGAAACATCATTTTGACATGCACTGTGTCAAGGCTGTTCATGATTTTATAAACTTCAATCAAATCAGCCTTCACTATTCTTATTGCCCATGAAAACAAGCAGAGGCTGTCCAATCTTTCCTCATAATTGACAGATCAAAATAAAAGCAACAGTTCAACACAAACACCAAATCTGACAGTTGGATACACACACAATGCACGTACTTGTGGCTTTTGTGCAGTTCTATCACTTTTTCTTCCAGTTCCTTAGTTTCATTTGGAGCAAAGCGAAACTCACTGATGTAATCAGTGCCATATTCATCTGGGTCGTAGTCCCCAAGTTCTGCCTGAACAGTGTAAGAGCCAAGCAATACATGCGTGGCAAAAGAACATGGCAATCTTCCAGAAACAATATCGTCACGCAGCTGCAGACACAGGTAATACCTACATTGAGAAAAAGAACACATCGAAACTTGAGACCAATTAAAACCATGGCACTTTTCATAAAATTTAACTCTTGGAAGCATTCACAGGGTTAAGAATTTTTTTTTTAAAATCACCACTCGTAAACTTGAAAACTCATTCCTAGCCTAAGCTGCACTTAACCAAACCATATTCAAAATGCAACCAATAATCGCTATAGTCTAGACAAAAATAAATAAGTGATGTGCACGATTTGACTTAAATACTTGTCACGGCCTGAAATTAATTCAGACACACTTTTGGGCAGCACGGTGGCTCAGTGGTTAGCACTGTTGCTTCACAGCACCAGGGACCCGGGTTCAATTCCTGCCTCAGGCCACTGTCTGTGTGGAATTTGCACATTCTCCCCGTGTCTGCATGGGTTTCCTTTGGGTGCTCTGGCTTCCACCCACAATCCAAAGATGTGCAGGTTAGGTGAATTGGCCATGCTGAATTGCCCATAGTGCTTGGTGCATTAGTCAGAGTGGAATGGGTGTGGGTGGGTAACTCTTCGGAGGATCGTTGTGGACTTGTTGGGCCGAAGGGCCTGTTTCCACACTGTAGAGAATCTAATCTAATCAACTGACATGACACACACAGAATAAAAGAAGAGTCAGGGGAATCCCATTCTGACATTTTTTTTTGAAGGAGTAAGTTGAAAGCTAAAGAAGTTCTAACTCTGCGAGCACTTTCTAGTGCCTGAAATATATCACATTACTCAATAAAGTCACGCTGTGAATAATAAAATCCAAATGGTGAGCACTGAAACATCACATCAGATAACCCAAGAAGCTATTTCTAAGTAGTGGCTTTCAAAAGACTAGCTGACTTGGTTTTTTTTTGGAGAATATTTTTGTTTCAAAATCATGTTTGGAAGATAAATTTTCTTATAGTTGACAATAAGGCTAGGGAGTTGAGAGTGTGGTGCTAGAAAAGCACAGCAGGTCAGGCAGCATCCAAACAGCAAGAGAATCGATGTTTTGGGGATAAGTCCTTCATCAGGAATTCCTCCTTAGTAATTTGTTAAAAATCTCACAACACCAGGTTATAGTCCAACAGGTTTAATTGGAAGCACTAGCTTTCGGAGCACCCAGATAAAGGAGCAGCGCTCCGAAAGCTAGTGCTTCCAATTAAACCTATTGGACTGTAACCTGGTGTTGTGTGATTTTTAACTTTGTACACCCCAGTCCAACACCGGCATCTCCAAACTATCCTTAGTAATTATTTGACTTCAGTCATGGTATTGCAAACTGATGCCAAGATCACAGAATGTAGAAAAATACAGCACAGAACAGGCCCTTCGGCCTTCGATGTTGCGATGACCTGTAATCTAAGCCCACCCCTATACACTATCCCACCATCTGCTTATCCAAGGACTGTTTAAATATCCTTAATGTGGCTGAGTTAATTACATTGGCAAGCAGGGTATTCCACGCCCTTACCACTCTGAGTGAAGAACCTGCCTCTAATATCTGTCTTAAATCTATCACCCTTCAATTTGCAACTATGCCCCTCCCCCCAACAAGCAGATGTCATAACTCACTGTCCACCCTATCTAACCCTCCGATCAAGTTGTATGACTCTATTAAATCACCTCTTAGCCTTCTTCTCTTCAATGAGAGTAGACCCAAGTCCCTCAGCCTTTCCTAATAAAGAACTTCACTTCAGACCAGACAACATCCTGGTAAATCTCCTCTCCAACTTTTCGAATGCATCCACATCCTTTGGATGTGGCTCCGGAACTCAATCCCTCTACCAACAAAACCTAACACACCATATATCTTCTTAACAGCACTATCAACCTGAGTGGTAACTTTCAGAGATCTATGTACATGAACACCAAGATCCCTCTGCACATCCATACTACCAAGAATCTTTCTATTGATCCAGTATTCTGCCTTTCTATTATTCTTCCCAAAGTGAATCATCTCATATTTAGCTGCATTGAACTCCATTTGCCATTCTTCAGTCCAGTTCTGCAGTTTATCCAAGTCTCCCGACAACCTGCAACACTCTTCCACACTGTTCACCACTCCACCCACTTTAGTATCATCTACAAACTTCCTAATCCATCTACTTATGCCTGTATGCAAGACGTTTTATAAAAATGACAAACAGCAGTAGTCCCAAAATCCTGGTGGCACACCACTGGTAACCGGACTCCTGGCTGAATATTTTCCATCAACCACCACTCGTTTCCTTCTTACAGAAAGCCAGTTTCTAATCCAAACTGCTAAACCACCTTCAATCCATGCTTCTGCATTTTCTCCAGTAGCCTACCATGTGGAACCTTATCAAAGGCTTTACTGAAGTCCATGTACACCACGTCAACTGCCCTACCCTCATCCACATGCTTGGTCACCTTCACAAAAACTCGGTGAGATTTCTGAGACATGACCTGCCTTGACGAAACCATGTTGACTATTTCTAATTGAATTGTTGCCTGCTTGATGTTCACAAATTCTACCTCTTATAATCCTTTCCAACAAGGGACATAAGCCTCACTAGTCCAAAATTACCTGGGTCATCTCTACTGCCCTTCTTGAACAAGGGCACAACATTTGCAAGCCTCCAAACATCTGGTACTAAACCTGCAGACAATGACGGCTCAAAGATCAAGGCCAAAGGCTTGGCCATCTTCTTCCTAGCTTTCCAGAGAATTCTCAGAAAAATCCCATCCAGCCAGGGGACTTATCTACTTTCACACCTTCTAGAGTTGATAACATAACCCCAAACTTTTCAAGTTTAATAGCCCATATCTCAGTCTTCTCCTCTACAATATTCTCCTTTTCCTCAGTGAAAACAGATGAGAAATATTCATTTAGCATCTCTCTGATCTCGACAGAGTCCACACACAACTTCTCACTTCTGTTTTTGACTGACGCTATTCCTACCCTTGTCATCCTTTTATTCCTTACATGTCTATAGAAAGCTTTGGGGTTCTCCATTATTCTATAAAGAGCTGCTCATGTCCCCTCCTTTCTCTTTTAACTCGGTCTTTAAATCCTTCATAGCTACTCTGTACCTCTCCATTGCATCATCTGAACCATCTCGCCTCAATGTCACCCAAGCCTCCATCTTCTGCTTGACAAGTGACACAATTTCTTCAGTAAACTGTGGTTCCCTTACCTTATCACTTCTTCCTGGCCTGACAGGACATACCTATCAAAGACATGTAATAGCTGTTCCTTAAACCAACTCCACATTTCGAATGTCCCCATCCTCTGCACTTTGCTGCCCCCTTCTATGCCTCTTAAGTTTTGCTTAATCGCATTATAATTGCCCTTCCCCCAACTATAACTCTTGCTTTGTGGCATATACCTATCCCTTTCCATCGCTAAACTAAATGCAACCGAATTATAGTTTACATTTTGGATTCATTCCAGCCTATCATCAGGCACATCAATGAATTTTAATGGAATGTTAAAAGCCAAACTGTAAAATTAGGAGACTTTCTTTACGTTAGTGTAGAGTAGGAAAAGCGTAAATAAAGGAGAAGAATTGCTGATGTGTACCCATCTTATCAAGGAATGAAAATCAAAACAATAAATGCAGAAAGTGCTCAAAGAACTCAGCTGGCCAGACAAGATCTGTGGATAAAGAAACGGAATTAACATTGATTCCAATATGATTCTTCAGAATTGAAGAGAAATGATGAACAGTTTTAGTAGATCATCTTGCTAATGGGCACCATGTAGTCCTGTGCACAAAAAAATTAAAGAAAAGCTAATAGAAAACTAAATATTAAAGTACTCAATGTAGAAAGAGATAATTTAATAATTAAAGGCAAAATCTAGCTCAGGTATGTTAAAAAAGGCAACTGCAGGGTAAAGCAGTAACAAACAAATGAGGTCATTAAGGAAGACAACTCCCATTAACACTGGATTTTTTTTAAGGAAAAAAGATAGCTCATCTTAAGTAAATGTACCCTGGATGCCACAGGATGTAAAAGTTAAAATAAAAAAGAGAAAGTTAGCTTATGATAGCTGTCAGAAGATTCAGTGCAGAACCAACAAGGTAACATATATGTGAGGGAAGTTAAAATCCTCTCTCCAGCCTAAGCTATTCAATTCACTGGAACAATGGGTTTAAGTGGAAGCACTAGCTTTTGGAGCACTGCTCCATCATCACGTTGTGAAGGAGCAGCGCTCCGAAAGCTAGTGCTTCCAATTAAACCTGTTGGAACTATAACCTGGTGTTGTGCGATTTTTAACTTTATACACCCCAGTCCAACACCAGCATCTCTAAATCTAGAACAATGGTGCCAGTACAGTTCAGGTGAAACGACTGCTTTCTAATCCAGTACTTTGTGCCATCAACTGAAACTATTCCACTCACACCAATCCTAAAGCTATCCATTTAATTCCTTGACCTTATTTATCTTGTGCCATTTTCCCCAGAATTTGGTTAGCAATCTGAGTTTGGCATCAAGGAGTTCTGGCAAAACTGCAACCAATGGGAACTCCCCCACTGGCTCGGAGTCAGGCCTGTCACAAAAGAATCTCTTTGCAGGAGCTCCTCAGAGACAGACCCAGACCCAACCACCTTCAGCTGCTTCATCAATGACCGCCTCTCCCCCGTAAGGTCAGAAGTGAGAATATTCACTGAGTGCATAATGTTCAGCACCAGTTTTGACTTTTCAAACATTGAACAGTTCATATCCAAGTGCTGCAGGATCTCGATAAGATCCAAGTTTGGGCTCAAAAATGGAAAACAACATTTGCACCACACAAGTGTCAGGCAATGACCAACTCCAACAACAGAGAGTCTAACCATTGCCCCTGGACATTCCATGACATTACTATCACATGATTCCCCACACTATCAACATCCTGGGGTTACAATGGACTAGAAACTGAACTGGATGCATCATATAAATACTTTGGTTACAAGAGCAGGTCAGAGGCAAGCAATCCTGCAGTGAGCCACACACCTGACTCCCCAAAACTTGTTCACCATCTACAAGACACAAGCCTGAAGTGTGATGGAATACCCCTACTTATTTGGATCACTACAGCTTTAACAACACTCAAACTTGACACCATCCATTATTAAGCAGTTGGCTTTGATTGGCATCACATCTACAAACATTCATTCCCACCACCCACGACGCTCAGCAGCAGCACTGTGTATCAGTGAGAATGCACTGCAGAAATTCACCAAGACTCTTTAGACGGTACCTTCCAAACCCACAACCACTACTTCCCAGAAGGTCAAGGGCAACAGATATATTGCAAGACTACAGCTACAAGCATTTGTTCTGGCCATCCTGATGTAGAAATACATCTCCATTCTTTAACTGCCATTGGGCCAACATCATGGAATGCGCTCCCTAACGGCATTGTGATTCTACCTAAACCAAACTGACAGTAATGATTCAAGATGCCATCTCACTGCTGCCTTCTCCAGGGCAACCAAGGATGGGCAATAAACGCTGGGCAGCCAGTAATGCCCATATGACATGAACAAAATAACAAAAAGGCGCAGCCATTTTACCCTGGAGTAGATTTTGCAATTATCTGAACGGTACACCATGCACTTCACTCACGGGGTCTTTGCAGGAACGTAAAGACCTGATATTCCCTATCCTGTAGCTCAGGAGAAGACAGATCAATTACATTGCTATTGTGGTAGCCCAGCTGAATTCAACATGCACTTGGAGTTAACCTGAAGCCTTCCTTATGTATGATTCAGTTAATCCCTGAATAAATCCACTGATGTATTAAGGTGAGCCATATGAGCTGGTGGGTTTTTTTCTA
Source organism: Hemiscyllium ocellatum (assembly GCF_020745735.1). NCBI lineage: Eukaryota > Metazoa > Chordata > Chondrichthyes > Orectolobiformes > Hemiscylliidae > Hemiscyllium > Hemiscyllium ocellatum. The sequence continues at coordinate 18,287,739 of NC_083404.1, forward strand.
ATATGACACAGGTTCTTACTGCAATCAGTTTTCCTAATAATTAGCTTTCAAAAGTTGAATTTCGGAAATCAGCAGTGCCAAGAAAATAATTTTATCCATTCAGATCCTTGGGACCAAAACAACTATAAAATATATTCAGAATATTTATTTAAAAGCTGACAACTTTTGCATTTTGAACCTGAAATGATGCCCCAATTTTTAAGGGATATATTAGGTCAAGTTTTCTCCTTCTGATCTCATGGGTCTCTGCTCATTACAGTGAAAGGTCTGCAGCTGATAAACACAAAGGAGGAGAATCCTGACCATGTACTTTTGTCGATTTTTTAATATAAACTGGGCTTAAACACGGTAACTACCACATCCTTATCCTCCAATTAGACACTATGAGAATAATGCAAACTCTTTCAGCACTTTTCGCTTATCCAAAGCTGCTTACATCAGCACAATGTCGAGGCGACAGGAGTGGAAGGTATAGGCATAGAATGAATAATCTGTATTCGCTGACAACACTGTGGAATTCAACTGCAATGCAGTGAAATGACAACATTTTCCAAAGGCTGGGAGTTGCACAGTCATGTTCACTCATTTCTGCGGGAAAAACCTTTGCAAGAATTAACACCCACCCACAAATATAAATCAAGTGCCAAGGAGCTTTGGTTGTCTATTAAAAGGAAAATTGCGTTATTACTGAAGAATTCCTTTGAAAAGAATCAAATATTCAAAAAAACCCTCTAAACTTAATGAAGCAGACAGTATGTGACACAAGAACAAACCATAATGGAAGCACACTGTCAGGCAGCAAGGGAGAGCACTTGTCATTTAATTATTCAGGTGTGGGCTACAGGACAGAGATTTTGGGGATGCCATCAAAGAAGCCTTTGCAAATTGCTCAAGTCCGTTTTACACATGATACATAATGCAGTATTGGACTTTAGCGGTGGAAGAAGTACATGTTTGGGGTGGACTGTCAATTGTTTGCAGCTTTGAGTGATGAAGTTGCACTCATCCAGGCAAATAAAGAATGTCCCATCTTATTCTTGACATGGAAAGACTTTGAGAATCAGGAAAGGAACCATTCATCACACAAGACTCAGCCTCAGTCTGCCTCTTGTAGCCATCACACTTATGTGGCTGGTTCAGTGAAGCCTCTGGTCAGTGTTCCTCAGATGTTCAAGACACATGCTGGTAAAACTCCTGAATGACTAAACACATCTGAATGAAATTGTCTTTGGGAAGAGTGTTTACAAAAAGAAAATTGACCACAGTATTCACCTCTGTTAAATACTAAAAGAAATAAACAGTCTTTCACTCACCTGGTGATGTCCTCAGAGAGCTGAGCAGGATCTGGAGGGTAAAACTTCACATTGAATGCAAACTGCCACAATCCACCTGTGTAAAACCAAATCATTATTTGAACATCAAACAGGACCCATATTTGAGGTCTAAGTAATCAAAAAGTAATCAAAGACTAATTTTTCAATACAAAATATCCAGGACTTTGATTAAAAATAAAAATTTAAAAAGGAACCTGAGGGGCAACTTTCTGTTTTAACACAGAGGGTGGTTCACATGTGCAATGAACTTCCTGAGGAAGTGATGAATGCAAATACAGTTACAATGTTTAAGAAACATTTAGTTAAGTACATAAATAGGAAAAGGTTTGGAGAGATATGGATCATGGGCAGGCAGGTGGGACCAGTTTAGTTTGGGATTAAGGTCAGCATGAACTGGTTGGACCGAAGGGTCTGTTTCCGTGCTGTATGACTCTATGACACAATCATGAATCCTAACAAATTAAAAATATGCATTAATTAAATGTCAACTATCCCTCCAGTAAATATGATCATCAATTTAATGGCATTTTCTCCTCTCAAGCTTGTGACACAGAATTAATCAATCACCTGAACAGTACGCAGGACACCCGACAGGCTCATAGTTTTCTCTTTATAAGAATTATTCCTGGTCAAGCAATTCATGTGGTATATCACTCTCTCAAAATTCTGTACCTGATCTATTCATCAAGATCTCTTGATAACGGGGGTACAAAACAATTTCACTGCTTTTAGATTGTATTACAAAAAAAAAAGAAAATTATGAATTAATTGCATTTTACTTCTCTCGAGCGTAGAAGTTCTGTATTAGACAAACACTATGATAGCTGGAGCCAAGTATATATAGTTTGTGCTTAGTTCTGATAATAGTTGTGAATACTTCTTGGAGAACAATCCATCAGTTTTGTTTAATTTACATTATTACGAGTGGGAAACTACTCTGTGGAGAAGTGAAACCACTAACATATCTGTCACATTGTGTGGCTTAAAATCTAAAATCACAAGGTGACAGTTTCCATTATTTGGCTGAATTAGTGTTAATTTTGAATTTGCGCCTTGAAAAGTAAACTGACAATTCAATTGCCACAGAATGGATTTGGATTTCAGTCCATCTGTGATTGCAACGTAGCAGAAGAAAAAGTTAAAAAAAACCTGAAGTTATTACAATGTCGTCACCCTGTCAGCATGTAGTAGTGGTCAGAAATGAGCGTAATCTCTGAACACAGGAACAAGACTAGGCCATTGAGCCTGCTCCGCCATTTAATACAATCACAGCTGACCGAATACACCACACTATCCCTGTAACCTTTCACACCATTAACAATCAATACTCAAAGACTGCGGTTGCCCTCTGCAGCAGGTTCATCACTCTCCGAGTAAAAGAATTTGCTAACTTTGGTTCAATTTTTAAATTATATCCCAGGATCTATATTTTTGCAACTGGGGAAACATGTTACCTGTATTTACTATGGCTGTTCCTCGGACTATTTTGTTGATTTCCATGAGATCATTCTCTCATTCTTTGAAGCTCTAAGAGAATAAGGGGCCAATTTGTCCACTTTTTTCCCCCCCACTGGACTGTCTCTATATCCCAGGAACAAGGCTGGTGAACCTTTACTGCATTTTTTTTCTGGCAAGAATATCTTTCAAGAGATAGGAGACCAGAATGGCACTCAGTACTTTAGGAGATGTCTGACCAAGCTCCTATTAAAACTGAAGCAAGAGTTCACTACTCCTGTACTCAAATCCTCTTGTGATAAAGGTCAACATTCCCGTTAACATTCCTAATAACTCACTGCACTTGCCTTTTGTCTTCAGTGACTTAACTGAAATCAGAAAAAAAATGATATTGCAAATGTAGTTGATAAGCATGAGTGACACATGAAAAGAAAACTACAAATGCTGCAAATTAGAAATGAAAATAGTAAAGGTTGTGAACACAGGACACATCAGTAAAAATGCAAGACAACTTCATGATTAGGACACAATTTTTTTCTCATTTCTTAAAATATCTCTTCAGTTGAAGTCCAATACATGGATTCTCAACTTTTCCTACTCCACTGTAACTCTGCAGTCTCTCAACCTTACCCAGTTTCTCTACATTAGATTTGAAGCTTTAATATTTTCCTTTACACAGGCCACTCAAAACTGGGAACGTTATCGATCAGCAACTTACTAAAGACTTGCATCTGGTTAATAGTAGCTCTGTGTTATACTCTATGGTCCTAATTTCAAAACCAAGGACAAAAACAGAAATTGCTGGAAAATCTCATCAGGTTTAGCAGCATCTGTGGTAAGAAATCAGAGTTAACGTTTCGGGTCCAGTGACCCTTCCTCAAAACTGTTCTGAAGAAGGGTCACTGGACCTGAAATGCTAATTCTGGTTTCTCTCCACAAATGCTGCTAGACCTGATGAGATTTTCCAGCAATTTCTGATTTTGTTTCAGATTTCCACCATCTGCAGTTCTTTCCATTTTTTTTGCCTAGTGTTCAAAACTTACTTTCAGAACATTACATACAGCTTTAACACTTAGCTCCTGCTTTCCTACTTTTCTAAAAAAAACACTGCCTTACTGTACTCCTAAGTAAGTCTTTCTAGATTTTTTCAAAGTCGTTTAATCTTTTCTTGATTCTCTATTAAACATAAACTGTCACCTCCCAGTTCTCTGCATCTGGCAGTTCCCTTATCTACAAGCCCCTCCATGTTATTCTGAATTTGTTTACAGTTCTACTCACTGTTAACAATGCTGACCACTTTTGTACTATCTGCAAATCTTGATACAACCCTTCTGCATTGGTCAGAATCAACTTGTTTTTCTTGTATAAAAGTAACTTTGAAGTTCAGTGTGACTTTTGAGAGTGACAAAACTAGTAAGGTCATGTGGATATGTGCCTCAGCACCATCCATGAGCATTACAGGCATGCCAGACACTAATGCCTTTCCTGATAGAGCTATTTCCCAACAGGCACATTGAACACACTGATACAGAGCCCAGCAAATATGCCTCAAGTCTAAGTATGGACACATTATTGAGATAGTTGGTTATTTTTATCCATCAATGCTATACGCTCTGAGCATGTAAGCGTAAGCAGTGTGTATTTTGTGGTACAGTGATAGTGCATTTACCTCTGTGCCAGCATTTAGGTTCAAGTTTCATTCACGCTGGAGATGCATCATTACATATCTGAACAGATTGTTTAAAAATACTTTGGAAATCTATAAATAGTAATTAAGAGCGGTAATTAAGATTGACGTTTCCTATTGCATAAAGACCACATGATGCCCTTACCTATTAAATTTTTAAGAACAGATAATTAAAATTTTGTTTCAAAATATAAAATAGAATTGCATGAATTGCTATGATGTTGCTGTACTGGCTGAGTTCTTGTAAATGCAATGGTACAGCAGAACTAAAAAGGCACAGTGAGCCAGTGTCAGAATGGAGAATGTGAACTGGGACATGAGGATGAAGGAGGCTGCAACTGTTGAGTTGCATAAATTCTTGAAGAGAAATGCAATGAGCACCAAGATTTTATAACTAATGTGTTGAAGGGGTAGGACCTGACTAGCAAAGGCCAGACCTAGAGATGAGAAGACGTTTTGCAATTCAATAAATAGGAGTTTTGAAAGGGTGGGGCGTGCTGCAATAAGAACATTGAAAAATGCCTAGGGGTGATGGGCATTGATTACAATTCCAGTTGAGTGCGTGGTGCTGGGAAAGCATAGCAGGTCAAGCAGCATCTGAGGAACAGAAAAATCGACATTTCGGGCATAAGCCCTTTATCAGGAAAGAGGTTTGTGGGCTGAGAGAGAAATGGGAGTGGGGAGGGGTTGGTGGAGGGGTGGGTGGTGTGGGTAGGGAAGGTGGCCGAGAAAGCAATAGGTAGATGAAGGTGAGGAAGAAAGTAATAGGTTGGGGAGAGGGGTGGAACAGATAGATGGGAAAGGTGATGGAAAGGGTAAGAGGATGGTGCAGACTTGGAGGCTTGGGACTGGGGATGAATGTGGATTTCAACAGTTTCCTCATTTCCCCTTCCCCATATTATTCCAGTCCCAAGCCTCCAACTTAGCGCCCCCACTCCTGACCTGTCCATCACCTTTCCAATCTATCCGCTCCATCCCCCTCCCCGACCTATCACTTTTTCCCCCACCTTCATCTACCTATCGCTTTCTCAGCTACCTTCCCCCCCAACCCCACCCCCCTCCCATTTATCTATCTGTCAGCCCCCCATAGCCCACAAGCCTCATTCCTGTCGGGCTTATGCCAGAAATGTCGATTCTTCTCCTCCTCGGATGCTGCCTGACCTGCTGTGCTTTTCAAGCACCACACTCTCAACTCTGATCTCCAGCATCCGCGGTCCTCAATTTCTCCTAGTTAATTACAATTCTAGCAGTACGTTGCAAAGGTGAGACTATGTGCTGCTGATAAAGTGGAAACAGCAATCCCTAGTGATGAATCAGACATGGAGATTAAATGGAGTCTTAATCTTGATGAAAATAATTCTATTGAACAAGAATTTAGAGCTACAGCTACGAATTTGCAAAACCAAAACAAGGATAACAGCAAAAACAAAAAGAAACTCAATAGGACCAGGGTGAGTCAGGCTTCTTGTTTGACATCACTGCCACATTACTTCCTGAAAATTCGCCATGTATTAAAAATAAAGACTTCCGTTTTTAAAAAAAATCTTGTTTTTTTAAGTACGAGATTTATATACAATTTCATTTTCCAGGCCTTCACATGCTCTTCCTTTCCCTAATTATTTGCAGACTCATCTATGCAAGACTTGTGTGGGTGTGTTACTTGTTGGTTACTATTGTAATTTACCATTCCACCCATTCCTGCTTCAGCAGTTGCCCCAAAGAACTGGGCTTCAGATGAAATGACAATTATATTTTCAATGCGTGGGTGGAAGAACACGATTCAGTAGTTCTTTAAAATGCAAAGAAAATGTCCAGGCATTTTACCTTCAATATTGTAAAACATCGACGGAACAAATGAAAAAAAATGAAGTCAGCAAAATATGATATCACTTGAGCACTGCTTTATTGTTGTAAGTGGCAACAAAATGTGAACAGAAATAATATTTTGGTAAAAAAGATAAACAGCAAGCTATTTCAAAGTTATCTTACAAACATCATTCCATAGAAGCTTCCTTCCAAATCATCAATTAAACATACTTACTTCGGATTTGCTTCTTAATCTCCTTGGCTGGGTCCAACCAGTTCTGAAATATAACATTTTATATGTTTAATACTTCAAATATGGGATGGAATGCGTTCAAAACTAATCAGTTTAAGGCAGGATGGTAAACTGCTTTGCTGCAAACATGTTATCCAAAATTAAGTTGCAATTAGCAAAAGCAATGCTTCATCCTTTAAAATTATAGAGTCATAGAGATGTACAGCATGGAAACAGACCTTTCGGTCTAACCCGTCCATGCCGACCAGATGTCCCAACCCAATCTAGTCCCACCTGCCAGCAACTGGCCCAATCCCTCCAAACCCTTCCTATTCATATATCCATCCAAATGCCTTTTAAATATTGCAATTGTACTAGCCTCCATCACTTCCTCTAGCAGCTCATTCCATACACGTACCACCCTCTGTGTGAAAAAGTTGCCCCATAGGTCTCTTTTATATCTTTCCCCTCTCACCCTATGCCCTCTAGTTCTGGATTACCCGAAGCCAGGGAAAAGACTTTGCCGATTTATCCTATCCATGCCCCTCATAATTTCGTAAGCCTCAGCCTCCGACACTCCAGGGAAAACAGCCCCAGCCTGTTCAGCCTCTCCCTATAACTCCAATCCTCCAACCCTGGCAATATCCTTGTAAATCTTTTCTGAACCCTTTCAAGTTTCACAACATCTTTCCAATAGGAAGGGGACCAGAATTGCATACAATATTCCAACAGTGGCCAAACCAATGTCCTGTACAGCCGCAACATGACCTCCCAACTCCTGTACTCAATACTCTGACCAATAAAGGAAAGCATACCAAACACCTTCTTCACTATCCTATCTACCTGCAACTCCACTTTCAAGGAACTATGACCCTGCATTCCAAGGTCTCCTTGTTCAGTAACACTCCCTAGGACCTTACCATTAATTGTATAAGTCCTGCTAAGATTTGCTTTCCAAAAATGCAGCATCTCGCATTTATCTGAATTAAACTCCATCTGCCACTTCTCAGCCCACTGGCGAATCTGGTCAAGATCCTGTTGTAATCTGAGGTAACCATCTTCGCTGTCCACTACACCTCCAATTTTGGCGTCATCTGCAAACTTACTAACTGTCCCTCTTATGCTCGCATCCAAATCAAGACAAATAAATCACAGAACTCACCATTATGCAGTAAATCAGATCACAACCTCTGGCATCCACACATGAACTATTTATTAAACAAGGAAATCAAGATATTGCTGACTGAATTGTCACATGCTTCCAGAAGCTTCACGCCAACACTCTGAACATTTACACACACTTATGAATATTTTATCTATATATATTACTCAGGTAATGAAGCAGTATGTGTCCATATGCAGAATATTTGTGCTGATGTTTGGGAAGGAAGTTACATGCCACTTAAGAACCAGGCAGTGGTTATCTGTGAAAGAGAATCCAACCAATGACCCTTCACTCTAAAGTATATCGCGAGTATTGAATTTTCTGGTTAGTAATATCCTAGAGATTACCATTGACAAGAAATTGAACTGGACTAGCCATGTCACTATTGTTTCTACAACAGATCAAAAACTAGGAATTCTACAGCTAATAACACACCACCTATCTCCCTCATGCATGTCCATCAGCTACAAAGCACAAGCAGTGTGTTAGAATATTCTCCACTTATCTAGATTAGGGCAGCTCCATTAATACTCAAGGAGCTCGATTCCATTCAGGAGAAAGTAGCTCTCTTACTGGCATCCATCTACCACTTTCAATGCTCACTTGCTGGACCACCGATAGTGGCAGTAGTGTGTACCATCTACAAGACCCACGGTAGTAATTCACAGCATCTTCCAAACCAGTGACTTGTACGATAGAAGACAGCAAGTGCATGGAAACCGCACCATCTGCAAGCTCTCCTCCAGGCACACAACATTCTGAATTGGAAACATATCAACATTCCCTGGCTGTCATTGTGTCAAAATCCTGCAATTCCTTCCCTCACAGCACTACGGGTATCCTTACAACCCAAGGACTGCCATGGTTCAGGAAGGCAATCTGCCACCATTTTCTCCAGGGCAATTATTGATGATCAATAAATGCTGGCCTAGTCAGCGATACCCAAATTCTATAACAAATAGAACAAAATAAAGGGTGTGAACGTGCAGTACCTACCCATTACATACCCACTTAACCGTATCAGAAAAGGTCAGCACCCATTTAAGTTTAAGTGACTGTGTTACATATCCAATAAGTTTCAGTTACCACAATGCAACCCGTGACATTAAGCATTTAAATATAAAATAGTGTGGAATCTCATTCCTTAACATTTGAATTGATAGCTGATTTTTATTTTAAGATTAAAACTTGTATTCTTTTCTTTGTCTCTTACCGCACTTTATTCTCCCTTCATTCTGTCTTTATTTCACATTCTGTATGACCTTCGGTATTATACTAAATATTCATCCGTAGATTTCACATGGCTCAATAAGGTTTTTTCAAGTGAATCAGTTGAAAAAAAGAGTCATGTTGTTTACCCTGTTCACAATATCCTATAGAGGGCACTGAGCTATTCTGACCTAACAGCCACAAGTTACAGTGGAGAAGTAATGAATGAAAAGTGCCACTTGTTCATTGTTAATCAGGTCATCTGGAGTAATACTTCTATGTCGTACATGTGAAATTCAAAACAAGTAAAAATCATTTGAGTCTCCCAAAAAGTTGGTAATTCAAAAGCATCACTAGATGTGTGTGTGTGTGTGACATGAGAAAGAGCAGACTGAGTGAATTGGCTATGCTAAATTGTCCATAGTGTTGAGGGATGCGTAGGTTAGGCGCATTAGTCAGGGGAAATGTAAAGTAATAAGGTCAGGGAATGGGTCTGGGTGAGATACTCTTCAGAGTATTGGTGTCGACTTGTTCGGCCAAATGGTCTGTTTCCACACTGTAGGGATTCTTTTAATTCAAAGACTCTGAATACATTTCATTACAATTACAGTGGGACACCACTCACATTAAACAGATGGCACATCCAAATATATTTGTTTAGAAATTCATACTGACACTTTATTTGGTGCATTTTGCAATAATCTGGCAACTAGAATAATTGCACCCTTTTTCCCCCCCAATAAAAGGGAAAGGGTTCTTGTACAATTTTGTTTGGAAAATTTGGGTCATGAACTACTTTGAGTTACAGATAAAAGATCTTCATCTGAGCATCAACAGCTGCATTATCAGTGGATAACAACTGTTTCCCCTGATTCTGAAAAAGATATTAGGACATTCAGGATGTTCAAACTCCACCTTTGGGCAAACAACTGAGGTCTGAGGCAGCAACTTAAATGGTGTACAGATCTTGAAAATACTGATCCCAGCAAGTATTGGTAGTACATTTCTAGTGAACGTTCTCCCTTTGAACAATTTTAACCTGTATATTAAAACTTTTAATAGCATTTATGCTAATACTTGATCAATATTGCATTTCAGTGGTGATAACTTTTCCTTTAAGGCAAAAATTCATTTGTGAGTAAAATCAATCAACAAAATCAGTGCACAAAGCAACAAATCAAATTTCAATATTGCTCCAGGAAAGAAAAGTCATCCTTTGTTATAAAGAGACAGTAAATAATCTAACATTTAACTTTCTAAACTTGCCTTTTGATTTTCAGAGTCCCGAAATGTCAAGCCAAAGTAATCTTTCTCCAGAAGATTGAGCTGTCCACAGACTTTGTCAAAAAGCACCTGTCCTTTTGCACGTTTCTGCCAAAAACAGAGATTTTTAATATAAAAACAATGCTGACCAGCAAGAAAATCAAACATCTCAACATTAATATTATTTCACAGCAACTTGATTGCAATAACAATAGGAAAAGAGAACTTTTTTTTTCTAAATCTTCAAATGACTTCCACAAATATACAAGAGGCCAATCATTTCGAAAGGAAACCACGTACTGAACCACAATCAGTCTACCTTGGGTATAACTCTCTTTAACATTTGTTCATGGAATGTGGGCATCAGTGGATAGGCCAGCATTTTATTACCCATCCCTAATTGTTCAGAGGGCAGTTAAGAGTCTACAACATTGCTGTATATCTGGAGTCACATCTAGGCCAGACCAGGTAAGGATGACGGGTCAAGATTAGAGTGGTGCTGGAAAAACACAGCAGATCAGGCAGCATCCAAGGAACAGGAAAATAGCTTTCTTCCCTAAAAAAAAAATGAGTGAATCCCTCTCCTTTCCCACTTGCCCCTTGGTAAATTTAACCAAATTAATTTACAGCTTTTATATGCACTCATTTATGACTTAAATTCGTTTTTTATACTCATCCCTAACGTACCAAATAACTGCGACATTTACTCGACAATCTACCAACTTGAGGCAATAATTTTACATGAAACTAGAATGAAGAACATGTTATCTGCTAACTCCAACAGGAAACTCCAGTACACCTACCTTTGTCATAATAACTAAGTTAGGGTTTTGACCTGGAAATCATTTGTTAATGAAAGTGGAGCAACAGCATTGGGGATTTTGGAGCAGTGGAATATGGTCCAAAGAGTAATAAAACACAGGTATGATTCTCCTGTATATTCAATCTGTGCCTTTCCTACTTTGTAATTTGTGCAGGGCTTAATACAGGCTGAGGGAAGGAGCAAGCATTACCCAGTTTCCTTCTTAGAAGACAGTAAGGTCAGAGGGAAAGTCATCTCCAAGATCACTTTTGTACACATCTAAACAGCAAATTCAGAATGCCCTGCTCCAAGTATCTTGTACATTGCTTTTTTAAGCAACTGGCAGTTATTTAGAACATGTAACTAAATGCTAAAAGGATAAATATTCTTCAGAGTGCAGATACTGGAATTAGTAAATTATCTGCCTGTGTTACGGAGTGCCCAATATTCTTTTCCACTGAAATCAACATAACTTGTATTATAGGTTAACGACTACCTCTTGTACATTGGTTGATGTTGGTCTACAGCAACAGAATAAGACCATAAGACATAGGAGTGGAAGTAAGGCCATTCGGCCCATCGAGTCTACTCCGCTATTCAATCATGGCTGATGGGCATTTCAACTCCACTTACCAGCATTCTCCCCGTAGCCCTTAATTCCTTGTGACATCAAGAATTTATCAATCTCTGCCTTGAAAACATTTAGCCCCCAGCCTCCACTACACTCTGCGGCAATGAATTCCACAGGCCCACCACTCTCTGGCTGAAGAAATGTCTCTGCATTTCTGTTCTGAATTTACCCCCTCTAATTCTAAGGCTGTGTCCACAGGTCCTAGTCTCCTCGCCTAATGGAAACAATTTCCTAGCGTCCATCCTTTCCAAGCCACGTATTATCTTGTAAGTTTCTATTAGATCGCCCCTTAATCTTCTAAACTCCAATGAATACAATCCCAGGATCCTCAGCCGTTCCTCGTATTTTAGACCTACCATTCCAGGGATCATCCGTGTGAATCTCCGCTGGACACGTTCCAGTGCCAGTATGTCCTTCCTGAGGTGTGGGGACCAAAACTGGACCCAGTACTCCAAATGGGGCCTAACCAGAGCTTTATAAAGTCTCAGTAGCACAACGGTGCTTTTATATTCCAACCCTCTTGAGATAAATGACAACATTGCATTCGCTTTCTTAATCACGGACTCAACCTGCACGTTTACCTTTAGAGAATCCTCGACTAGCACTCCCAGATCCCTTTGTACTTTGGTTTTACGAATTTTCTCACCGTTTAGAAAGTAGTCCATGCTTGTATTCTTTTTTCCAAAGTGCAAGACCTCGCATTTGCTCGCATTGAATTCCATCAGCCATTTCCTGGACCACTCTCCCAAACTGTCTAGATCCTTCTGCAGCCTCCACACTCCCTCAGTACTACCTGCCTGTCCACCTAACTTCGTATCATCGGCAAACTTCGCTAGAATGCCCCCAGTCCCTTCATCCAGATCATTAATATATAATGTGAACAGCTGCGGCCCTAACACTGAACCCTGCGGGACACCGTTTGTCACTGGCTGCCATTCCGAAAAAGAATGCCTATAAGGTTACAAAATTCCCATAATAAATTTTCTGAACTATTTCAATAACATCCAGGAATGATAGCCCTGACTTTAATGACAGAAATGAAATATACATTTTGAACATAGCAATCTTACAAAAAAAATCAACAGCTCAGTTTTCAAATTTACCCAATTACTCTTCAGCTATTTGCAGCTTTTTCACGTCTGAATAGACCTGCTACATTGAAATGATTGCACCAAATGGATCAGAAACTTCCTGTTGAGACTGAACCACCAACACACCTTCAGCTTGATACAATTAGAATCATTAATGCACCTGTTAGTTAACTGAATTCAGAGAGTCATACAACATGGAAACAGACTGTTTGTCCAATTCATCCACACCAACCAGACATCCCAAACTGACGTGGCTCCATTTGCCAGTATTTGGCCCAAATCCTTTTAAAACCCTTCTTATCTATGTACCCATCCAGATGCCTTTTAAATGTTGTAATTGTACCAGCCTCCTCCACTTCCTCTGGCAGCTCTCTCCATACATGCACCACGCTCTGCATGAAAAGGTTGCCCCTCGGGTCCCTGTTAAATCTTTCCCCTCTCACCTTAAACTTACGCCCTCTAGTTTTGGACTCCGATACCCCAAGGAAAAGAACCTCACGATTCACCCTATTCATGCACAAAACCAAAACAAGCTATGCTCCTTGCTAAGAAATGAAAATGGACAATTGAGCAATTAATGTGAAGGAAGATTTAAGAATATTCAAATTATCAATATGGAATCATAAAAAGATCTCAAGTATGGGCTGTTGATTCCAATTGTGACTCTGCAAACGATTAAAAACTTAGCCCATCTCTCCCAAACTCCAAGTTTCTGTGACCTTTACTTGTTGATTAATTTTCAATGAATAATTCACCAAGCTTCTTAAATTAGATTTGATACAGTTCATAAAATGTCAGCCACAGGTTCATTATATTCATGGTAATTTGGAATGATTGATTTATCTCCGGAACTGTTGCAATTCAGATTCTAAAAGTCTCAGATATTGAATATTTCTCACAGAATTTGTGCTCAGTTCTCAATGGGAGTCCTGTATCCATATTCAGATTTATTATGCAAAATGCTTTGTTTACATTCCATTAAACACTAGTGGGAGGTGATTGCACAAAAAAAAATTCCACCAACAGTTAAAAGTGACACAAGGACAGTCCTCTGAAATACAGGCATAAAATATTCCAGGCTTAGAGTTCAGAAAACAAATAATCCCATTAAAAGCAATGCTGTATCTATCAAGCTAGTACTTAAAAGATTTTCAAATCATGAACTCAAACAGCATTAGAAGTAGTTATCAAATTACAAATGAAAACAGATGTACTGTTTTTCATCCATATGGTAATTGCTACAATATTCATCACGGATTTAAGATAAGAACTCAGGGAAGAGCATATGCCTCCAGCTTAAACAATGCTTTCCATAGTTTTCCGCAAACTGACAAGACGGAAACTTCATAATATCCGTGAGATGACAACAACGTCTGCAAGGGCATTATTGTCAATCTCAATTTGCCCTTGCAAAGCTAGTGGAAGTTATATTCCTGAACCACTGCAGTCCATCTGGAATGGGGACATCCACATTGCTTTGGGAGGCAGTTCCAGAATTTCACCCAGCTTCAGTGAAGGATCACTAATGTAGATGCTCAGGCAAATTGCTGCAAACATTCCTGTGGATGATGCACACTGCTGCCACTGTGCAGGCAGTGGAGGGAGCAAACCTTTAAGATGGCAGGTTGGATGCTGATCAAGCAGATTGCCTTGATCCAAATGGTATTCAGTTGAATTTTTCTTTAAGTGTCATTATTTCACAGAAGTAGGGGGTGTCACTTGCTAGCGTAACATCTGGAGTTACAATTATCCAGGCAAGACTTCTGCCTTGTAGATGCTTGGCAAGTTGTGGGGAATCAGGAGACTTGTTACTTGCTTTAGCATTTCTATCCTGCAATTTCTACTTTTAGCCATAGTACGTGTGTAGCTGGTCCAAGTTTCTGATCAATAGTAACCACATGATGCTGATGGTGGGCAATTCAAAGATTGAGATTTCATGCAACGACAAGTGCAAAAGTAGTGGATTCTCCACCCCCAACATGGAAATTTCTCCAAATCTATCCTGACCACCTGACCACAAAAGCAGGGTAATTCCAACCTGACCAATTACCATCTTATAAGTCCACTCATCCAATTGATGGCAGGTATGTTGACAGTGCTGTCAAGTAACACTTGCATAGTAATGACCAGCTCATCAACATCAAATCTTGTTGGGGGGGGGGGAGGGGGGTTTGTGCCTCGACATACTCAACTCCAGACCTTGGGCTCTGTTGGGTGCCACTGACCTGAAACTGAACTGGATCAACATACAAATACTGCAACTGGAAAAGTAGGAGCTCTGGAAATTATTTCATGACTAGCTCACCTGTTACACCCTCAAAGCCGGTCAATGGTCAGGAGTGAGATTGCAGCCTCTGCACTTGGCTGGATAAGTGCAGCTCCAGCACTTGACATCACAGCAGTTCATTTGACTTATTCACCACCTTTAACATTCACTCTCTTCACCACCCACACACAGTGGGTGTAGTCCAACAACTCACCGTGACTCCTTTGATAACAGCCTCCAAATCCTATCCTCAACCATTAAGAAGGACTAGTGTAACAGATGCATGGGAATGGTATCGCTTCTAAAGTTTCCCTCTGGACAATACACCACCATTTGGAATGATATAACCATTCCTTCATTTTTATTCTAGTCAATATTGTGGAACTGCCTTCCTAACAACATTACAGGTCTTTCTCCCACCCAAGGGATAGTAGGAATGGATATCAAATGCTTGAATTCCACCAATAAATTAAAGACAGTTGACAGTGAGACCTCAGAGTTGTAGTTGTACAACAGAAGCTTCATTTGTAATGCAGCTAGTTCCACAGCACGTTTTCAGCACTCGTCGTGACGTTGCCATGGTCAGCAGTCTTTGCTGTATCCAGTTACTTCTGCCATTTCTTATTATCTTATGGCATGACTTGAATTGGCCAAGAATTGGTATCTGGGATGGAGGAGGCTGACTTGGATCATCCACTTGGCACTTCCAGATGAAGCTAGTTTCAACTGCTCCCACTTGTTCTCTTCTTTTGCATATTGTTGTGGTGGCAACAATAGCACTGTCACATTAAAGGGATACAGTACAAAAAAGGGTAACAATCAAAGAGCTGAAAATGTGTTGCTGGAAAAGCGTAGCAGGTCAGGCAGAATCCAAGGAGCAGGAGAATCGATGTTTCGACGATTCTCCTGCTCCTTGGATGCTGCCTGACCTGCTGCGCTTTTCCAGCAACACATTTTCAGCTCTGATCTCCAGCATCTGCAGTCCTCGCTTTCTCCTAACAATCAAAGAAGTTGAGCATATTTATGGAATTACCATGGCTGGTCACTCTTGTATCCAACACTCAATAAATGACCAGCTGTAGAATTAGGAGGAGGTTACTGTTCAATATTTTGACCATCAAATATCAGAGTCTGAAGTTTCCATTGGCATTGTCCACCAGAAAGTTAGCTGCATCCATTTGGCAAAAATAATAATTTGGATTTATATTTAGCCTGAACACAGAAAAACATCCTGCAAAGCAGAGGATTCAAAAATGGTTTAACTTCATTTCTTTATTTTTCTAGTTTATATGAAGGAGGACTTTAATGTTAACCATTACCTTATTTCTTTATTTTTCTACTTATTCTGACAAGGAAATGCTTAACTTTTGAAACTTTGTTTCTCTTATTATATTATACCTAAGTTTTTTGAGCCTAAGTAGGGACCATGGGTGGTGACATTATATACTTTTTACAGTACTCCTGTATTTCTGTACTTGAATACACATGACAATAAAATCTAAATCTAATGCATTTGACCAAGATATTTGCATTTGACAAAAATGGATAATAGGACACAGATGTAGTTTTCAGGAAGATGAGTATAAGGTTCATCCAAGTACAGGTCATCTACTCTGCAGCGCATCTTGTTCTAATTTCATGCAAGTATATTCTGTATAATTATAATGTGATTGGCGAATTGGGGTCATGTTTTCTAAAGCATGAACTTTTAAAGCATACACTGGCTGTAACACGATTACATCACCAGCACTTTAAGCGCAGTTTCTAAAGCACAATTTTTCTATAGCACAGGGTTGCACAAGAACTTAACCACTGCATTTAAGAAGTACCTGTAGCGTGTTAGGGGTGACACTGGAGGAACAGAGGAATGCAGAAAAGTAGAGAAGTTTAGAAAGCAAAGAACATCTACACAATTTTTCTAAGAGTTCCTGAATCTCCTGCCAAAACTGCAGAGGAAAGTAAAACAACCTGGAAAAATATGTTGGCCCCATTAGTCTCAAAGTATACCCTCTTACTAGTGCACTTTATAGTCCATTAAAAACTACAATGCAAGTAGCACAAATTTTTGCTGAACAGGATACAAATTTAAACCGAGAAAATAATCAAATTAGTTGTAAAATTAAGAAAATTCAATGTAAAACATTAGGCATTCAGTTTGAAAGCCTGCAACAAAAACGTTGACACATGAAATTTACTACAGTTCAAACTGTCTGACATCTGTTAATCCTAATACTATGATCCTTAGTCACAATGCTGTGATATCTGCCAAATCAAGCAACGTCTTTCGCGATAATGATTCACAAAAACAAAACACGATGTTAAACACTGAATGCATCAATTCAATGTCACTGTAATGCTGACACTTTTTAAATAGACCAACAAGCTTGGGTACGGACAGTTATGTTCGTTGCTAGGAGAGTGTGAATGAAAATGCAATTAGAAAGGTCTAGAAAATATGAAAGATAGAAGAGTAGGTCAGTAGCTCAATTAAAGTCAAGCCTTTTGAGTAAAACAACAGTAAGGATAAAGGAAAACATATGGCCCTGCAAAGTGAATGGCAGACTTCTGTTTCTCGGGCACTAAACGGGCACTTAAGCCCTCAATATGGCAGGCAGGAAACACATACTTAATATAATCCAGAAATGCACCATCTGTCATATTGATACAGAGAAGAAAAGGCACCTTGATGTAACTGAAAACAGACGTCTCACTTGCAAATAAAGGACTCAATTCCTGTTTTGGATTCCCTTTCTAATAGTGTATTAGCCGCTTTGGGGAGCCACATTTAAATGCAGCCAAATAAATGGTCCTTAGAAGGGATGACAGCAGGTTGCACCCACCAAATCAAGTGTTAGAGTGTACAAGTGTACTTAGCTGAAATTAGAACAGATGGGAGTGTTCCAAAGGCTCCAGACTGAAACTGCGTGGACCACTGTTCCCCTCCCCAAGGAGTAGGCACTTGATGGGATTGTAGGCATGGAATTCATATTATACATACACAGAGTATTACAATTGTACTGAGACACCCAAGAGCACGACATTCTTTATAGAGATAAACTGAGCTTAATCGCATTTCACAAAGTATTTTGATTTCAGAACTACAGAATATACTTACATAAATTAAAGTCGACTTTTGGGATATTTTGAGAAGGATAGTTATAAAATTCATACAAACAATCACCACTGGAGAGTACAGCACCAACATGTAGTCTAGCCATGCCACTTGTACTGGGTTCTGGAATCAAGTGCCCACTTAGCACAATATATCTGCCAGAATCTGCTGGACACCACTGACACCAAAAATTGAGTCGATGGGAGGAGGAGGTGCTACTCTTCCCTCTAAACTATGAGAAACTCTGAACAACAGTTGGATACAAAGATGGGTTTCAACACCCTATCAAATGGGATGTTAGAAATATTCTTGGAGCTTGGTTGTTTAGAAACCTCATCAAAACCTGCCATGAAAGGAATGGGTGAACTTCAGTGTGAACCAAGTCACCTTTCTCAGCCTCTCAAACTTGGTGTTCCTTACTTTTACTGAGCTCGTGGGCCCTGAAACCATAGGTTAAATTCTTATTGCCTCTGCTCCCCACTGTTAGATCCTGCTTTTATTTACCACTCCTTTTGAACCCTCCTGTTGTGTCTGATCCCTTATTAGTGCAATTTGCAAGTAAATTTCTCTGGCCTGCTGTGTAACAGAGAAAGGGAAAATTAACACATAGCAAAGATGTGGCAAGCTGAATATCTCTTTCCTTCCTTCCCCCTCCTCAGTGGCTTCCAGTACTCCCACATGGTGTTAGAAATTACAAAATGCTTAACACATATTAAATAAGCCTCAAACAGGTTAAGGATGAGGTCAGATCTCAAAGCTTCATTTGGCTGGAACTTACTCAAAGTTTTATCGACACAGAAACAAGGCTAGTGAAATACAGAGGACTCTCGATTATCCAAATATCGGTTATCCAAATTTCGGATTCTCTGAAGAAGATTTCAAGGTCCCGCAAAAATATTACATCAAAGAGATAAGTGTATTCGGATTACCTGTACTGAGGAAGATGTGAAAACGCTGGCAAGAACAAAGGAAACACAAACAGCTGAAGCATCAGTGGCTTGTTGTAAGGGTTGTTACGCAGCCCTTTACAAAAGTAAGTGCTTTACATTACTGTACAAACAATCCCGTCATTTTACCAGGCCATTCATGAAAACAAAAGGCCGAGATCGTAAACCCATGCACGAAGCGGTGCTTCCGTCTTTCTATCGCAAGACTGCGCTCCCGGAAACTGACAAATTCTGTTGCGATCATAGCTACTATTTGGGACCTTGCCCAGTGTTGTATTCAGAGTCACGAGTGTGATGCTGGAAAAGCACGGCAGGTCAGGCAACATCTGAGGAGCAGGAGAATCAACATTTCGGGCATAAGCCCTTCATCAGCAATGAGGCTTGTGGGCAGGGGAGCCTGAAAGGTAAATGCTCCTCGGCTGCTGCCTGACCTGCTGTGCTTTTCCAGCAGCACACACTCGACTCTGATCTCCAGCAACTACAGTCCTCACTTTCTCCTAATGTTTTCTTCACTGCTCCTTGCCAAATAGTAACTACTGCTGCATTTTTAAAAAGTTTCTCACATTATCATTGTTTTATTTTGTTCATCATGTGAAATGTGTCCTCTTGTGCTCAACATATTAAAATTATAGATTTAAATAAGTTTTCCAGGACAGCACACCGTTAGATCAGCATGGCTTTGTTTAAGGCAAAATCGATTATCTGAATAATCAATTACCCAAATGAAATAGTGCCCGCCCATCTCATTCAGATAATCAAGGATCCTCTATAATCAGTCTTGGATAATGATGGTCAGTCTGAAAAAGGCTTCAAGAACAAATAAGGCTGCAGACAATGGGGGCAAGAAACTTGATAGATACTTAACCATTCATGATATAAAGCTGTGCTAAGCTTTGCATTTTACCTTCATTAAGATACTTCTTAAAAATTCAATCATGGGATGAGGATGTGACTGACTCAGCCAGCATTTATTACCCATCCCTAATTGCCCAAGTTTTGTTAAGAGTCAACCACATTACAGTGGATCTAGGCCAGATCAGACAAGGATGGCAATTTACTTCTCTAATGGACATTAGTGAACCAGATGGGTTTTTCCCGACAATCGTCAACGGATTCATAGTTATCCATTAGACTCTTAATTCCACATTTTTTTTATTGAATTCAAATTCCACCATGGGCAGTTGTGGAATTTGAACCCAGGTCCCCAGAATATTACCTGGGTGTCTGGATTTACAGTCCAGCGATAATACCACTAGGCCACCACATCCCCATTGAAGTATCAAAGTTCATTACTACAGGGGAACCTCGATTATCTGAACGAGATGGGCAGGCACTATTTCAGCTGGTTAATCGATTATTCGGGTAATCGGTTATTTGGTTAAATCAATTAAATGCCTTTCCTCTGGGACACGAAGTTTTCAAAGTTTGCTCTTCGTTCAGGAGACTCGAGCAGCACACACAGCACGTGAGGCCACCCCCAGCCAACACCTCCCCCGTCCCAACCCCCCCCCCCCCCCCCCGCTCAACCCTGTCCAACATTGCCCACTGCTCCCCGGCACCGCCCGCCCCGCCCAGCACACCCCCAATCCCCAACCCCATCCATCGCCGCCCCCGCAGCTCTGGAGCAGCTGGACTGAACACCAACAACAAGACTGCTGCTGCTGCCGCCTTTGTGGACTAAGTCTCCAAATAGCGCGCGTGCACTCACACACACGTCTTACTGCAGCTTTTTGACACGTTCCACCTCTGCCCTGTACAGGACAATGTTGGAGAGATTATCTGGGGAAGGGGGTTAAGGGTACACCCCCTTGTAGAACTTCAGGGATAGTGTGGGGAGAGGGGGGACGCGGGAGGTCAGTCATTTGGAGGCGGTGCCTGTGTAATCGCTGTAAACAAAAGACACATTCACTATTGGAAATACGTTTTTGATGTAATGTTTCTATCGGGGCCTCGAGATCTCCTTCGGATAATCCGATTTTAGAATAACTGGAATTCGGATAATCGAGGTTCCTCCATATATGGTAACAGAAGTGACTAAAGTGAACATCATTATGATTTTGCAGTTTGTAAAGAATAAGAGCAACAGAACTAAATGGCCATTAGCAGCAAGTTTTATATACCGTCTTGGATGAATATAACTGCTGGTGGATTGAAGTGAATTTGAAGTTGAATTGAATTTATTGCCACGTGTACTGAGGCAAGGTGAAAAGCTTTTTCTTGCGAGCAATATAGGCAGATCACACAGCTAAACAGCATAGATAAGTAAATAAATAGCAGCAAAAACAATAACACAGGAACATGTGAATGCTAAGAATTTGTGAGTCTATTCAGTATTCTAACAACAGTAAGCTAGAAATAGTTTTGAAACTGGCTGGTACATGTGTTCAGGCTTCTGTACCTTCACCCAGATGGTCGAGATTGTAGAAAAGTATTGCCAGGGTGGGATGGATCTTTGAGACTGGTGGCAGCCTTTCCTTGACAGCGGGCCTGGTAATGGCTTCTATAAATGGGAGTTTGGCCTTTGTGATTGTCCAGGCCGAGTTCACCATTCTCTGTAACCATCTCCGATGTTGAATGGTACAGTTGCCATACAGGCAGTGATACATCCAGACAGAATGCTCTCGATGGCGCACCTATAAAAGTTGGTAAGGTTATTCACTGTCATGCCAAATTTTCTCAGCTGCCTGAGGAAGAAGAGACGTCATTGGGCCTTTGTAACCAGTGCATCCATATGAAGAGACCAAGAAAGCTTGTTGTGGATGACCACTCCCAGGAACTTGATGTTCTCCACTCGTTCCAGCTCTGTGCTGTTCGTATGTAGGGGGCATGAGTAACATCCCACTGAAAGTCAATAATGAGTATCTTGGTTTTGCTGGCATTGAGAGCTAGGTTGTTCTCAGTGCATCATTTTTCCAGGTCATCCACCTCTCATCCATAATCTGTTTCACTGCCATCTGAGATTCAGCTGACTATGGTGATATCATCAAGAAACTTATAAGTGGCATTAGTCTGGTATTTGGCGACACAATCATGGGTATATAGTGAGTACAGTAGGGGGCTGAGTGTTGAGTGTTAGTGAGGATGAAATATTGTCCCCAGTCTTCACTGATTGTGGCCTGTGGGTCAGGAAACTGAGGATCCAGAGTGGGGCTTAGTCCGAGCTCACTAAGTTTAGTAATCAGTCTCGCAGGGATAATAGTGTTGAAGGCTGAACTGTAGTCAATGACTAGGATTCTTATGTAGCTGTTCTTGGTGTCAAGGCTTTCTAGGGAGGACTGAAGAGCAAGTGATATGGTATCTGACGTGGATCTGTTAGTCCGAAAGGCAAATTGGAGTGGGTCAAGAGTATTGGGAAAGCTCGAGTTGATTAATGCCATGACCAGCCTTTCAAAGCACTTCGTAACCACCGCAGTTAAGGCCACTGGGCCATTGAGACATACTGCATGAACCTTCTTAGGCACAGGGATGATGTTCACCCTCTTGAATCAGGCAGGGGCAGTGGTCTGCTGCAGGGAGAGGTTGAAGATGTCTGAGAAGACCTCTGCCAGTTGATCTGCACATGCTCTGAGTGCACGGCCTGGTACTCCATCTGGTCCCATCAGTTTCCTTGGATTCACATGAAGGAAAACTGATCCGACCTCTGATGCAGTGACTGTTGGGATAGGTTTGTCAGGGTTTGTCAGAATAGGTGCTACCGCTCCGCCGAAATTCTGCTCAAAGCGAGCATAGAAGGCGTTGAGACGATCTGGGACGGTGATGTCATTCAGTCCTTGCCACAGTTGGCAGGTGTCTGTCTGGGTTTCTAGTTTGGAATGAAATCTTTAGGACCTGATTTTGGTGTCAAAAATGGAATGTCATCAAGAGAATAAAACAAGTTAAAAAAGAACAGCTTGTGATGTGACAAGAAACAGATGAGGCAACAGTGATTCAATATGACCAGAAAAACCTTGCAAACTCTCAAAACACTAATGAGAGATCAATCATATTCAATATGGGAACCCACATTTTAGACAAAGACTTCAACGAATGGTAGAATACTTTCAACTAAAATAACTCTTCAGACATTCATATATCTTGCTGATAATCCATCCAGATATCCACTTCTGAAAAAGGGTACAAAGAATGACAGCAGGTCAGTCAGCATCTGAGGAGGAGAATCGACATTTCGGGCATAAGCCCTTCATCAGGGATGAGGCTGTAAGCCAAGGGGGTAGAGAGATAAACTCGAGGGAGTGTGGGGGTTCGGGTGAAGGTGGCTGAGTGTGCGATAGGTAGATGGTGGTGGGGGTAATGGTCATAGGTTGAAGAGGAGGATGGAGCAGTAGGACAGGTCATGAAGGCAGTACCGAGTTAGAAGGTTGGATCTGGGATAAGGTCGGGAGGGGAAATGAGGAAACCGGTCAGGTCCATCCCCTCTACCAACCCACTCTTCCCTTCCCGCACTCTCAGCTACCTTGCCCCCCAGCCCCACCGCACCCCATTTATCTCTCGGCCCCCTTGGGCCACGAGCCTCATTCTCGATGAAGGGCTTCTGCCCGAAATGTAGATTCTCCTGCTCCTTGGATGCTGCTTGACCTGCTGTGCTTTTCCAGCAACACACTCGCGACTCTGATCACCAGCATCTGCAGTCCTCACTTTCCCCTATAAATGAAGACAACTGAAAGAAGTTCAGTGCATCGATGATGGTGAAAGCAAGCATCAAGGAAGACTTGGGATCACAAGAAGATTTGAATACTGCAAAGAGGAAGACGACATTACTGTTTATGCATGCCTGATTAGGAGCAGTAATTACTACTTGTTACAATCACATGTTTTTGCTGTACAATTAGTAATGTTATATCTGGTCTTAAAGTCTTAAAAGCTCAACATCCCACTATAACAGGTGCACTTAAGTCATGATTGATTGATTGCTTGCTTGCATGATTGAGTAATGATAAGTTTGAAGTAAAATACAAAATTATTTTCGGGCTCTTGCCTTGCAGTGCCAGCATCCCTCTCACTGGGCCAAGCGTCCAGGGTTCAAGTCCCACTTGCTCCAGAGGTATATAATAACATCTCTGACCAGGTTGGTTAAAATATCTACAAAGCATCTTTCAAAGGCTTACAAAAACTACACTGCTCCTTTAAGCATAACTAGACTGGTACAGAGCTGAAAGAAATCACACAACACCAAGTTATTATCCAGCTGGTTTATTTGAAAGCTCTAGCTTTCAGAGCACCGCTCCTTCATCAAGTGGTTGATGAATGAGAGGCGCTCCACAAGTTAGTGCTTCAGGTAAACCTACTCGACTATAATCTGCTGTTGTGTGATTTTTAACTTTGTCCACCCCAGTCCAACACCGACATCGCCATGTCATAGACTTGGCATTGCAACCGACTTCCTTTCCTGACCATAGTTAGAAGTCACACAACACCAGATTATAGTCCAGCAGATTTATTTGAAATCACAAGCTTTTGGAACGCTGTCCCTTCGTCTGGGGAAAACTTCACCTGACGAAGGGGTAGTGCTTAGAAAGCTTGTGATTTCAAGTAAACTTGCTGGATTATAATCTGGTGTTATGTGGATTTTGACTTTGTCCAGCCCAGTCCAACACTGGCACCTCCACATCATCACTGCACATGCCTTTCCAGTCACAGCCCTATGAGGTCACACTCCTACCTTTGCAATTTCCCACCCTCCCTTCCCCACCAAGTATCTGAAGCATTGTAGTTCATATTCCTCACATGATAATTATCTGGCCCTTTAATTTTATTGAGGCATTCAGATTAGAACATCAAGTCAGGCAGAATCCACATCCAGATCATTTTCAGTGCTACAGGGGTGGAATTTCAGGGTTTTCAGGTCTATTGCAGAGAATAGAATAGAATCGCTACAGTGTGGAAATAGGCCCTTCGGCCCAACAAGTCCACACTGACCCTCCCAGTAACCCACCCAGACCTATTCCCCTACCCCTATTATCCTAAGTTTACCCCTGACTATTGCACCTAACCTACAATTCCTGAACACGATGGCCAATTCACCTAAACTGCACATTTTTGGATTGTGGGAGGAAACCGGAGCAGCCGGAGGAAACTCACGCAGACACGGGGAGAATATGCAAACTCCACAAGGGCAGTCACCCAAGGCTGAATTCAAACTCGAGTCCCTGGCATTGAGAGGCAGCAGTGCTAACCACTGAGCCACTTATCATTTGTACAAGTATTAAAGTAACAGTAATCTCAGCTGTGAGATGTTGCAACTTTCAACTACACTAAGAAAAGCAACAACTCTGCCTTCTCAGAATATGCCTGGGACTCCACCCCACTTCCTTACGACGCTCTGCAAAGGTAACCAAAATGGTGATACCCTTTATCTTCCTGAAACCTAATCGAACAAACAATATTCTTTTAAAACTAAAGCACGTAATTAGATAGTTACTACTGCAAATTCAACTCAGTTTCTTTCCTATGCAACTGACCTTGTATTGGTTTCTCATAAGACAACAAAGCAATGTCACCTTTCCAAACTGATCATGAATCAGACTGTAAATTATAAGTTTCATCCATCAGTGCTCCTATTTGGAATTTTAGCTTTGTTAAACAGGTTAGAATTCTCAATCCGCAAGCCAAAAACAAAATACATGTGTTTTGATCAGACATCAAGTCATGTAATTCTGAGAAACTTCAAAATGTATTGTCACAACTTTACAAATCACACAACGCCAGGTTATAGTTCAACAGGTTTAATTGGAAGCACTAGCCAATGAAGTGTGACATTTGCTATAAATTCTGTGCCTTACAATTGTGTCCTCCACAACCACCTGATGAAGGAGCGGCGCTCCAAAAGCTAATGCTTCCAATTAGACCTGTTGGACTATAATCTGGTGTTGTGTGATTTGTAAATTTGTACACCCCAGTCCAACACCAGCATCTCCAAATATTGTCACAACGTTTGTGACTTGGACTAAGTGCTCCAAACATTTGTTATCTGGCACGACATGAGGTTAACTACGATAACCATGTAACACCCTGAGGGGAGAATAACCGCTTTTCACTTTAAAGATTCTCAAAACAGGTCTCTAACCTTTTGCCATTGTTTAAGGAATTTATTTAACTGACAATTTTATGCAAGTAAGTACATTGAAATCTATAGTATCATAGTAGGTTACCCAAAAATATTATAATTTGGAGAGGGTAAATAGTCACAATAAAGCTAGGCACAATTTGATATTTAAACAATTTCAGGTAAGCATGAACAAGCTCATAGGGCTTATATGATTAGAAAACAAAATTGGCAAGAATAATAACTTAAGGTAACCAGGGATCATTTATACAGCCGGCAGACTTTTCTTCTTGGGTTGCACAATGTAGATTATATCAACAACAATGCCCACCTTTAATTGCACTGACAGTAGTAATGCTGGCTGCAATCTTCAACCACTACATCGGCATTAGTGAATTTGCCAAGAATGGTACATGGTTTGGGAGTTTATAATGATGTTTTCAAACATACAGAAATACAAAGAGCAGTGAGGTTATTGTACATGAACAATGAATTACCATACAACGGGCAAAATTGCTTTCAATGGTGGTGCAAAAATGGACAAGAAGAAACAGAAAAGCACATCATGCAATCTATAAAATGGAGTGGGCCAATTTGTTAATATCTGATTTGTGCTGGACATCGATATCATTTATAATCTCTTACAACTGAAGCTTAAGTAAGAGTTTGCTTTGGGACAGGAAATTTATGGAGTGCCCTTATTCCTTGGAAAAATACTAAGTGGCTCAAGTTCTGAAACAGACAAATTCCTTGACATTTTGTTCAGTGGTACGTTACTGGTTTACATTTACAGCAAAAGGACATTTGCAACAAGCTAACAGTTTTGTGAAAATCATGGACAACAGAGGCCAGATCAGGGGAAAACCAGGATATAACCATATGGGTTGCTAAACCTCTGTAAAACTAACTGTCAGGTAATCTATGACGTCACCTTCTAGGAATTCTGAAACGCCAGTCTCAATCAGCTTCAAGATAACTTCCAGCTCTAAGTGCACAGCAAGAACTTAAGCCAATGACAAAAACAAAACATTCTTTGTCATCAAATCTGTGCCATCTGAATTAATATAACCACACAGCGCAGTATTGTGTCTCAACATCTAATATTTCAATCTAAACGGGTTGGAAAAATGGACATTTCCATATACCTCAAACAACTGCTAAATGGGTTAAGGGGTGACTATACATTTTAAAAATCCGGAGTCTGGTCTGGAAGCAACAAGTAACTTCATTAAAAAAAAGTAGAAGTTGGCAAGAACACTATCAGCTTTGTGGCGTGGCTCGTGGCCAAAAGGATTCCAACAGAGGCTTCAATGTTTAATACAAAGGGCTTCACAACTATGCAATTCACATCATCTAATTAATGACTTTAGTGCTTTCAGATTCAAATTGATAAGCCAAAGGAAACGATTGAAGAGATTTACATTGAAGTGACCTGGACAATTCCTTCTCAAAAGCAAAGTTCAACAAGCTATTACACTGAACTTTGTTGGCAAACTCAAAAAGGTTAATGACAGTAAATGGAATTTCTTTTTAAATGACATTCATTTTATTATAATTTGGAGGAGCCGGTGTTGGATTGGGGTGCACAAAGTTAAAAGTCACTCAACACCAGGTTATAGTCCAACAGGTTTATTTGGAAGCACTAGCTTTCGAGATGCTGCCTCTTCATCAGGTGGCTGTAGAACATAACCACATGACACACAATTTATAGCAAAAAGGGTTACAGTGTCATAGAATTGTAATGATACATTAAACGACTTTAGTTAAAAATCACACAACACTAGGTTATAATTCTTAAACAAATTTAGATTAAGTCTTTCATTTTGTAGAATGGGATATGGTGGTTTAGGTTCTTTAATATGTAAATCCCAGAATTACATTCTCAATGTAGCATTAACTTATCTGATAACAGGTGTCATCTCAGCTCAGACAATGCATTAAATGTGTGAAGGTAAAACCTGTACCAATGATGAGTCAATTCTATTTCTAAAGTGGGGCTTACAGAATCTGACTTGGATTTATGCAGTTTTGGAGCAAACTAAAATTTAAATCTGCAAATATATGTGTGCGCTCGGAGGAGAGACAGTGTAGGGGTGGATTGGTATATTGTACAGCAACTAATTAAGAGAGACCTACCCCAAGGTTTCACAGAAACTTGAGAGACCACATAAAGTTAAAACAGTAAGCAACTATGATCAATGGCTTTAAATTTATCACTGTTTGTAACTGTGTTGTCATGGACCCAATTCTGCACCATAACCACCTTAAAGTTACCTTCATACTTAAGCTTTCATTCATTTTTCTGCCTTTATATTCTAGGTTTTAATTTATTTTACTGTGGTTTAAGATGGCGCCAGACAGACAGTGGCAACACTGTCCAAATGTTTTTTACTGTATTTTTGTAACAACATACGCATGACAATAAATAAATCAAATCAAATCCAATCTCTTTCAGCACTGCATGCACCTTCTGTAGTCAGAGCATTACACTCATCTGTGATGTGGTCTAGTTTCCAAGGTAACAACAGGTGCTTTTATGCAGTTGACTTAGAGATCAAGTAAAGGAGATTAATTTTGCAATTCCTGAAAAAGAACCTACTGTCTACCAAAAGAGGGACATAACTTGAGCATACATAAGAACATAAGTAATAGGGCCAGGAGTAGATATATAATGATCTTGTGCCTGCTCAACCATTTAATGCATTTATGGCTGATTAGGGTTTCAACTCTACCTTCCTGCCTGCTCTCCCCTCCACCCTAGCCCACCTCTTAAATTCTTCAAGACACCTGTTGCAGCCTTAAAATCATTCAGCCATGCAACATTCAGAACAAGTTGGATTACAGAATTCAATAGATTCATAACCGTGTGAGTAATTTCTCTCCAACTCAGTCCCAAATGATCAGCTGATCAGGCCCTTGTTCTCAAAAGGCATGCACAATGTGAATACAGCATTTAACTAATCTATATCTCATGATACAAACAAATTTCATTCAAATTATCTAATTTTTAAAAAAAAATACCTCTTGCTACTCCGTGCCATTTGGTTAAGATTGTATCCTCTGTATTTTAGACACCCTGAGCAGCAGAAGCAATCTGTGTGTATCTCACCAAACTCTTCAGAATCTTGTATGTCTCAATAATATCAACTCTCATTCTTCCAAAATCCAGAGCATGGAGGAGCTTATATAGACTCAGTAATCTATTAGAAAGTAATCTAATCTAATCTAATAAGAAGAAAACCCATCATACCTGGAACTAGGCAAAAATGAGGACTGCAGATGCTGGAAACCAGAGTTTAGATCAGAGTGTTGCTGGAAAAGCACAGCAGGTCAGGCAGCATCTGAGGAGCAGGAAAATCGACTTTTTGGGCAAAGGCCCTTCATCAGGACTAGAGGCAGGGAGCCTCCGGGGTGGAGAGATAAATTGGGGAGTGAGGGGCTGGGGAAAAGGTAGCAAAGAATACAGTAAGTGAATGGGGGTGGGGATGGAGGTGAGAGGTCAGAGGGGAGGATGGGGGAAGGTAGCAAAGAGTACAATCGGTGAATGGGGGCGGGAATGGAGGTGATAGGTCAGAGGGGAGGGCGGAGTGGATAGGTGGGAAGGGAGATTGGCAGGTAGGACAGGTCATGAGGACAGTGCTGAGCTGGAAGGGTGGAACTGAGGTAAGGTGAGGGGAATGAGAAAGTTGGTGAAGTCCACAACTGGTGAAGTTGTGAATACCTGGAACTAGGTCAGTGAAGCTTTGCTGTACTGCCTCCAATGCAAGTATATCCTTTTTATTAATGTGGAGAACAAAACTGCACACGGCATTCAAGACATTCAACGTGAGCAAATGCGAGGTCTTGCACTTTGGAAAAAAGAATAAAAGCATGGACTACTTTCTAAACGGTGAAAAAAATTCGTAAAGCCAAAGTACAAAAGGATCTGGGAGTGCTAGTCGAGGATTCCCTAAAGGTAAACGTGCAGGTTGAGTCCGTGATTAAGAAAGCGAATGCAATGTTGTCACTTATCTCAAGGGGGTTGGAATATAAAAGCACCGTTGTGCTACTGAGACTTTATAAAGCTCTGGTTAGGCCCCATTTGGAGTACTGGGTCCAGTTTTGGTCCCCACACCTCAGGAAGGACATACAGGCACTGGAACGTGTCCAGCGGAGATTCACACGGATGATCCCTGGAATAGTTGGTCTAACATACGAGGAACGGCTTTAGATCCTGGGATTGTATTCACAGGAGTTTAGAAGATTAAGGGGAGATCTAATAAAAACTTAAAAGATAATACATGGTTTGGAAAGGGTGGACGCTAGGAAATTTTTTCCGTTAGGCATGGAGACTAATTTTAAGACTGTGTCCACGGGTCCTAGAGGGGGTCAATTCAGGAATGAAATGCGGAGACATTTCTTCAGCCAGAGAGTGGTGGGCCTGTGGAATTCATTGCCGCAGAGTGCAGTGGAGGCCGGGACGCTAAAATATCTTCAAGGCAGAGGTTGATAGATTCTTGATGTCTCGACGAACTAAGGGCTACGGGGAGAATGTGAGTAAGTGGAGTTGAAATGCCCATCAGCCATGATTGAATGGTGGAGTGGACTCGATGGGCCGAATGGCCTTACTTCCACTCCTATGTCTTATGGACATGGCCTCACTAAAACCCTGTCAAATTTCCTCAATAAGTTGACGACAAATTAAACAAAGTAATCTTGGAAAAGGAAAAATTTGTTAAGTAAAGTTCAAATGGAAACACGTCAAATCAATTACTACCAGTATGGTATTTGAAAATGGTGCTATTTTCATGCAGTCTTCTAAGCAGCCAAACAGCTGTGCATTGCAAAGGGTGAGTTCTATTACAGTCACAGTGCCACATTGCAGGGGAGCCAGATTAGCCCTGGTAAATTGTAACTGATGTCAAAGAGATCCAAAATCAGCTCAAGCAATATATAAGGTTTACACCCAAAACTGAAGATGTTTGCTTTCAACATCAAGTTAAAAATGCAAATAAAGTTATTTTTCCTTTTTTTGCTATGTTACAAGCATATTTTAAAAATTGCAGCCAAAATAAGTGTTAAATTCTCAAAAATAAAAGGCAGCAGTGATCTAAATTAGGAGATTTAGAAACACTATTTCAATGTAACTCATTCATCAAGTCTCACCAGCAGCAACCAAATGTCTGCACCAATTAAAATACATATTTTCACTTTCCAATATTGTTCATGTATATTGTCTCATCTCATTCTCTTCTGAAACCATGGTTTCTGTTGTCACCAGGATTGATTATTCCTTCTTGCCAATAATGGATCTTCCCTCACTCATAAACTTGAGGTTGTGCCACATCCAATCCCAATCAACCATCATACCTGTTAGCAGATTTACACTGGTTCCAGGTTAAGCAATGGTTGTACTTTAAGCTTCTCATGCTTATTTCCAAGTCCTTCAACGGTATTATCACTTCCTGTCTCTAAATCCAACCAAGACCCTTCAAGCTATCTACAACTGCAGCAATAAGTACTGAATTGTTTGATTGTTCAATACAGGGAGAGCTAGTCATTTGAATACAAAATTGGCTCGAAGGTAGGAGATAGAGGGTGGTGGTGGACGGTTGGTTTTTTTTGAACTGGAGATCATTGGCCAACAGTGTGCCGCAAAGATTGGTGCTGGGTCCACTGCTTTTTGATGTTTATATGAATGATTTGGATACGAATATTGGAGGTAAGGTTCGTAAGTTTGCAGATGATGCCAAAATTGATGATGTAATGGGCAGTGACAATTACCTCAGAGTACAACTGGACTTTTATCAGATTGGTAATGGGCCAAGAAGCGACAGATGGAGTTTAATTTAGTTAAATGTGAAGTGTTGCATTTTGGTACGGCAAATCAGGTCAGGACTCATACACTTAATTGTAAGGTCCTGGGGAGTGTTGCTGAACAGAGACTGTGTGGGAGTGGGGGGCAAGTTGATAGTTCCTTGAAAGTAGAGCTACATGTAGACAGGGTAGTGAAGGCAGCATTTGGTATGCTTTCCTTCATTGCTCATTGCATCATGTATAGGAGCTGGGATATGATGTTGTGGCTGTACAGGCCACTTTTGGAATACTGCATTCAATTCTCGCTCCCCTGCTATAGGGAAGATATTGTGAAACGTGAAAGGGTTTAGAAAAATCGGGTTTACAATGGTGTTGCCAGTTTTGGAGGGTTTGAGCTATAGGGAGAGGCTAAATACACTGGGGCTATTTTATCTGGTGCATTGGAGGCTGAGAGGGGAAAGATTTAAAAGTGACCTAATGGGTAACTTTTTCACGCAGAGTGGTGCATGCATGGAATGAACTGTCACAGTAGATGGAGGAGGCTGGTACAATTACAACATTTAAAATGCATCTGGATGAGTAATTGAATAGGAAGGGTTTAGCTGGATGTAGGGCAAATGGGACTAGATTAATTTAAGATATTTGGTCAGCATGGACGAGTTGGACCAAAGGGTCGGTTTCCGTACTGTCCATCTCTATGACTCCATAACATCATGTTTTGATGATATCCTGAAGTGTTTCTGAAATAACTATCAGGTTTTGGAGTCGTGATTTTTGAAATCTGTTTTGGTACAGAACTACCAGTCACACCTATAAAGGAATGCTCATGCCCCCTACTTTACTAAATACATCTTTTTTCAACCAATACTTAACAGTAGCAAAACACATGCAACAGAAGCGGAAAACCCTTACTCTCCCTCACTTGTGGAACACATTGTGCACCACCACTGAAATCTCTTCCAAAAGTGAATTGAATATATACCAAACAAGCAACAGTCTCTAAATCAAAGGGTTTATCAAAATAAAAGTAATTAAATAAACAATACACAATGTAAACAGTGAACTCTAAAATATTATTTCTTTGACAAACACAATAAATATACCACTCACATTTGCTCTACCTCCTGCAATTAAAACAGTATCACATTTGTTGTAAGGTGAAACAGGTAATAGTTTCAAAACTATTCTAGCTTCTCCATTGTTTGCACAATATTAAACATAGAACATTGTAACATTGACAACATTGGTGCTTCAAGTGAGATTCTAAGGTGTGCCAGCACCTCACAGAAATGTCATCCACATCCTCTTAAAATTAGAAGATTAGATTTTATTTAGATATTAAGCGTATAGTCACTCTTGAACACTAACATATGATGCTTGCTAAGCTACATCAGACTTGCAGTGTTCTTAGGTGGCTTGGCCAAGCTAAATTGTCCAGAGTGTCCAGGAATGTGTAGGTTACCCATGGGAAATGGAGGGTTACAGGGATAGGGTAGGGGGAGCTGGTCTTGGTGGTATGATCTTCGGAGGGTCAGCATGGACTCGATGGGCCAAATGGCCTGCTCCCACACTGTAGGAATTCTATGATTAACAAATCAGCATCATGGATTTTTGTTTGTTTTCACAATGTTAAACATCATCTTATGTAGCTTATAAAGCCAATCTGTCTGCCATCTCAACTCCAAGCATTTCCTTTCAAAAAAATATGCATAACCTTATGTCATTAGCCTTCCCATGCTGTTCTAAACAATAAAAAATACAAGATTAAACACACAAAACAATCTCCTGTTCCCAAATTAATAGCAATAGTTGCAGTTACATGACTATTAAAGTAACATAGCTGAAAATGTGTTGCTGGTTAAAGCACAGCAGGTTAGACAGCATCCAAGGAACAGGAAATTCGACCCCACCACCAGGGATATATTTCCCTCCCCTCCCCTATCAGCGTTCCGCAAAGACCACTCCCTTCGTGACTCCCTCGTCAGGTCCACACCCCCCACCAACCCAACCTCCACTCCCGGCACCTTCCCCTGCAACCGCAGGAAACGCAAAACTTGCGCCCACACCTCCTCCCTTACTTCACTCCTTCCATATCCGCCACAAATTCACCTGCACCTCCACACACATCATCTATTGCATCCGCTGCACCCGATGTGGCCTCCTCTATATTGGGGAGACAGGCCGCCTACTTGCAGAACGCTTCAGGGAACACCTCTGGGACGCCCGAACCAACCAACCCAACCACCCCGTGGCTCAACACTTTAACTCTCCCTCCCACTCCACCGAAGACTTGCAAGTCCTTGGACTCCTCCATCGCCAGAACATAACAACACGACAGTTGGAGGAAGAGCGTCTCATCTTCCGCCTGGGAACCCTCCAGCCACAAGGGATGAACTCAGATTTCTCCAGTTCCCTCATTTCCCCTCCCCCCACCTTGTCTCAGTCAATTCCCTTGAACTCAGCACCGCCTTCCTAACCTGCAATCCTCTTCCTTACCTCTCCGCCCCCACCCCACTCCGGCCTATCACCCTCACCTTGACTTCCTTCCACCTATCACATCTCCATCGCCCCTCCCCCAAGTCCCTCCTCCCTACCTTTTATCTTAGCCTGCCTGACACCCTCTCCTCATTCCTGATGAAGGGCTCTGGCCCGAAACGTCGAATTTCCTGTTCCTTGGATGCTGCCTAACCTGCTGTGCTTTAACCAGCGACACATTTTCAGCTCTGATCTCCAGCATCTGCAGACCTCACTTTTTATTAAAGTAACATAGATGAACAGCAGTGCCTGGAAATTTTGCGCAGCTCTCATGTGTAAAGACAAAATAAATGTGATAAAAGTAGCATTCCAAACCAGCCAGGCATTAGGGAGGGGCTGAATAAAACTAAAAAGAGATGATCATACCATTGTGAACTTGATGGCAACATTTGCTGGCAGCAATGATGAAAAAAATTGGATAAAACAAAAGCAACTGGGAAAGAAATAGCTGGAAACGTAATCTGATGCTTGAATGTGAACAGTGAAGTGTTTGAGCTTTTAGTTCTAAAGATTACAAGGAAAATTATGTAATAGATCTTAATCAAACGCAGGACACTGGAGTACTATATTAGCTAGTCCCATTTATTCACCACATCCTTCTGCAAAGATTTAAGCTTTCAATTTCTCTATGGACCTTGGTTTACCTGCCAGAAGTACATTAACAATCCCACCATTTCAACCAAGCCAGACAAAAGAAATTGACCAGCCACAGTTAGAAACAATTCAGTTGTCAATGGATCAACAAAACAAACCTGAAGACATGCCAAAGAAGGTTACTTTTCTTTCTCAGGTTACACCAACTAAACATAATTCTGAACAATGGAAATGTCCAATAGTAATGGTGAGAAAAAAAAATTCCTGTAAATTCAAAAATACAATAATTCTTTATTTCAGTGGCATCGTGGTGTGAATGACTACTTTTGTTTTTAAAAAAAAGTGACACCCTATATCATATCTAAATCTGTGTTGTATTTAAAATGACTGGAAGCAAATGGACAGATTTTCAGAATACAGATCCTCATAACCGGGGAAAATTAATTAATCCCCACAGAAACAGAACTTGATTTATTCCTCTGTCAATGAGTCAAATGAAAAAGATGAAATCATGCAAAGCCTTTCTGAAAACTGTTAGAGATTCCGGAACACCACCTTTGCATGCTGGAACCCAGATTAAACTCAGTCACAGCAAAGTTGAGGCACAAACAAAATATTCCTTTCCCCAAATAATTTCCAGAACAGGGTCTGGCCCCACAACAACCTCACAAAGTACGACATCTCTAAAAATTCAACATTAACTTTCTTCCAGACCAGCCAGAATGGCACTGAGTGTAACAGCAAGCTAGAATTGACCCAATATTATTTCTAGGAGAAAGTGAGGACTGCAGAAGCTGGAGATCAGAGCTGAAAATGTGTTGCTGGAAAAGCACAGCAGGTCAGTCAGCATCAAAGGAGCAGGAGAATCGACGTTTTGGGCATGAGCCCTTCTTCAGGAATCTCATGCCTGAAACGTTCATTCTCCTGCTCCTTGGATGCTGCCTGACCTGCTGCGCTTTTCCAGCAACATATTCTCAGCTCTGATCTCCAGCATCTGCAGTCCTCACTTTCTCCTAGTTGGTTTTAACCTACTGCGAATCCTCTTGCAAGGATGCCTTCCTTGAAGAAGCTCTCTTCCTCCCTCTACAAGGATATCAGTGAGTCCCTCTCTCACTGCACACCCCAGGTCATCTCCTCTGCCCAGAAGCTCTTCAGCCGATATTATCTCTACAACTTTCTATCATTTTAAATACAACACAGATTTAGATATGATATAGGGTGTCACTTTTTTTAAAAACAAAAAGTAGTCATTCACACCACAATGCCACTGAAATAAAGAATTATTGTTAAGCACACCACCAGTTATCTCTCTAATGAGAGTTAAAAATCACACACCAGGTAAGAGTCCAACAGGTTTAATTGAAAGCACTTGCTTTTGGGAGCGCTGCTCCTTCATCAGGTGGTTGAAGGAGTGGTGCTCCGAAAGCTAGTGCTTCCAAATAAACCTGTTAGACTATAACCTGATGTTGTGTGATTTTTAACTTTGTACACCCCAGTCCAACATCAGCATCTCCAAATCATGATTCTAAGGAGAGAACAGCTCTATTGTCCTTGAGGACTATGGCGCCTTTACCTTTCCAGGCCTCAAAGGCAAAGGTGACCTCAAAAACCTTGAGCAACAGACAATGACCAAGAAATATTTTAAATATATGAACAAACTGATTAATTTCTTTTAGTATTTAATTTTTACCTTCCTACCATCAATAATTTATTCAAATAATGAGATGATTCAACTTTCCTTTTTAGGAGGAACAACGTAATTACTAGGAAGAGGCTGGAACTTATTTGAAGAACATAGAGTAAAATGTGTAGGTACCAAATAACAGCAGCCACAGTGATGCAAATACATATTCAGATAAGGCATTTCAAACTGGCCAATGACGAAAGAACAGCTTTCCTAACAAGCAGACAGAACAACTGAACTTGGCATTACATTTACATAGAAATGCTACATTATTTCGTTAACTACAGATCCTATTACTGGAGGTGCCAAACCACAGCACCATTCCATAACACCATCAATTTGAGGTCCATGTACATTAACTGCTAAGCCTCGCATATATCATATCAAACAGCTGCCTGCCTCAAATGGTTTGAAAGAGGCAGCTGGTCGGGAAGTTAGAATCATTTGGCCTGGAGGCCATGGGTCACAACCAGATGGTGATTGAGGAGCTGGGTTTTTGTTTAAGCAAGATAGACTCAAATAAATATTTACAGCACAGCAGGAGGCCAATCAGCCCATCATGTCAACACCGGTCAAAAAGATCTGATGACACGATTTTCCTGTTCTTGGCCCACAACCCTAGAATCTATGTCAATGCAAGTGAATATCTAAATGTTTCAAGAGATTCTGACTCAACCATCCTTTCAGGCAGAGAGCTCCAGACACCCACCACTTTGCAGGTGGAAACATTTCTCAAGTCACTTCTTTTACTTCTATATCTTACGTTAAATATGTGCACCCTGGTTATTGTCCCCTCTACTAACAGAAAACGTGTCTTTCTATCTCCCCTATCTGTGCCTCTCAATATTAAACATTTCTATCAGGTGCCTTCTCAACTTTTGCTGTTCCTATGGAAACATTCTCATTTTTTGCAATCTTTCTTCATAGTTCAGACCCTCCAGCCCAGGTAGTATCCAAGTAAATCTCTTCTGCACCCTCTCTAGGGCAATCACTTCCTACAATGTGGTGACCTGAACCACACAGAGCCAACATAACCTCCTTGCTCTTGTATTCAAAGTCTCAGCTAACGAAGGCAAGTATCCTAAACAGGTGGTTCTGCTACAATATGCGTCTCGACATCACAAAATGGCTATAACGGGATTGATGAATTGTGGATGCTGTTTGGATAATACAAACTTTCTGTTGAATGGGTATAGCAATATTCTAAGCACAAATTTCTATAGAGTAAGATTGCAGTGGGGCAACTGTTGCGTTATAGCAGAATGACCTGTGTGCCTCCTTAAACACCTTATTTAGCTACCCTGTTACTTTCAAGAATTAGTGGATATGCAGATCAATACCTCTCTAAATTTTATTATTTTCACTGGTCTTAATGTTCATAATGTAAAGCATTCCTAAGTGTATTACCTCACACCTTTCTGGGCTGATTACATTTGCCACTGTTCTATCCAGCTCACCAATCTGTTGGTATGTTCTGGCAGTTTATGGCTATCCTTCACAATTTCACATCCAACCAATTTTTGGTATCATCCACAAACTTCTTGATCATACTCCCTACATTTAGATCCTAACCATTATTGTACATCACATAGAGCAAGGTCCTCAACAGTAAGGACTCTGGAAAAAGATTTCCTGACATAGAAACAGCCTGCTACCATCAGCCTCTGCTTCTAGCCTCTTGGCCAATTTTGAATCCAGTGTGACACTTTCTCTTGGAGCCCACAGGCTCCAACTTTCTTGGCCAGTCTTCCATGAGGGAACTCATCAAAAGGCTTGCTACAGTCCACGTAGGCATCAAATGCATTACCTTCATCAATACTCCTGGTTACCTCAAAACATTTTATCAAGTTTGTCGAACACAAACTTCCCCTAACAAACCCATGCTAACTATCCCTAATTAACCCTTCAACTTCAGATATATTTTGCCATTTGAAATTCTTGCAATAACTTCCCCATAACTGACATTACACTGACTGACTCATAATTTCCAGGTCTCTTTTCTAATAATGCGACATTAGCAGCTTTCTGATTCTCTGGCACTTCACCAGTGACCAGAGAGGATCTGAAAGTAGGTGAGCTGCACTTTGGAGAGTCAGTGTGGGCTTGATGGACCGAATGGCCTGCTTCCACACCACAGGGACTCTACGATTCCACAGGGTACAGGATGTGTCAAAATGGGCCGGAGCTCCCCAGGCACATCTCAACTAGAAGCATTATAGACGCTTACTTTTATTTTACCCTGACATTTAAATATAGATCAGAAAATCTTATTCTTGGTAATATCTGACAAACAACTGGAGCTCCCTTCATTCTAAAGTGAAGAGGCGAAGTTTTGAAGTTCAAAATTTAATGAAGTAATTAAGCTGTAATTAATCTTAGCTTAAAATCAAAATTGAGTCACAAGAGATGTAAGAGAAATACCCACCCATTATCCACCTGCTTTCCTGTAATATCATTCCTAATTTTCTTGCAGTCATTCCCTATGGTCTGTCTGCTTTGGAGACCTCTCTGATTTCATGAGTTAGAGGAGAACTGACAATGACAAGTTGCAATAAGACGTCAATGCTTTCCTCTAGAACCTGTGGAAGCACACCTTTACGTCCCCAAACACAGTCACACGTTTCTCAGGCTAGAGAACAGACATTACTCAATGGGGCAGCCATGGTTGACATGCAGAAATTAAAAGGCCATTGTAGCAAATTATTTCATAGGATCGCAAAACTATGGTTTTTTCATGGTCCAAGCAGTTACACTAAAAGACATCAATATTCAGGCACAGCTTAAATTCATATTTACATTAATTTTGAATATTACAGTCTATTTTTAAGTAGTTTTTACTTAAGTGGTTTAAATCACTATCTCACATATTTTACTTAGTCATTGTTGTTTATGTTTTCTTTCTTCATCTTTGCAGAATATAGATTTTTCCTCCTTTCAAACCATCCATGCATCCCTGCTGCTTATTCTCATAACCTTTCATTCTGCCAGTTATTTTAATTGTTGAAATATATTGGCCTAGCAAGGCAGATCAAAAAGACCTGGTTTATTCAGTATTCTCATTACTGAGACTGTAATGATATGCATATATGAATGATACGCATATATGAATGATACTCTGGTACAACTTAGGCAGAAGGTTCATCTTCTGCCAAGAATACAAACATTAACATCCCTGTGGAATACAATGGAGCAGGCAAGTGCCACTATTAAATGGACCTACTAACAAGAGATGGGAATAAATCCATTGAATAGTGAAAGTAGATAGCTTTCATTATCTAAGGTATATATTAGTGATGTAGGTGCTCAGACTGGTACAAGTTCAGTCTAGGCAGATGTCTGCCAAATTACCTTATTTCCTCCCTGTGGAGCCAATGACCTACCTTCACCTCAAGCTCAACTGATAGTCTGAATTAGACATGACATTCACAACCTGAGACAAACCATGCGTTTTCATAAAATTACTGAAAGACTAACATTTATTCAAACCTGCATCTTCTTGTGCAACTTTACTTTCACTAACTATTAAAAACTCTCTATTGCTAATAGTGATTACTAAGCAAATCCATTGGTGGGACTAGATTGGGTTGGGATATCTGGTCGGCATGGATGAGTAGGACCAAAGGGTCTGTTTCCATGCTGTACATCTCTATAACTCTATTGGTGTTTGTACTGGTGGCAAGTGGTTGCTAGTTTGGACTTCAATGAGCCAGAACCCAGTAAAAAAAAAAGTGTTTTAGCTTTAGATCAAGCAGCAAGTTCTCACAATCTATTTCATGGTTGAAGACTGGACTGTCCAAATCTTCACACGTCTTCATCAGTAATTCTTTCACAAAATACAGTGTTAGATGGAAGGTTGAAGTGGAGGGTCAGGTACCGTTGTACAGGAAATTTGGCCTTCAAAGCAGCAGTGTAAATAAATGATAAATAAATACTGCAGCTGCTAAAAATGCAACAAAAAGGATGCATAAAGAGAGGCTAAGTGTGCTATTATTAGACATTGACTCATGCCACTGCCCCAGAAGAAACAATAGTCTCAGGTTTTTTGGTCCTGATACCAACACCAGTTGGGTAAGAGAGCATTAAAGTAATTATCAACAATATAGTTATGATATTATATCATAACAGGCTAAAAGTATTAAGCTAGTCATAATCGATTTTAAACACAGTGACAATAGGGCAGGCATCCACAGCATAGCCATTGAACCATATGGACCTGAGCTCTGGCAATCCAGCTGCCAAAACCCAGATAAGTTCATCCTCTTCATGTTACCCTTACTTGCTACTTTATTTTGTTTGAACCTTGCATGTGTGAACGGTGGAGAAGGAATCTTGTTAGGGTTGCAATCTCACTTCTGTTAAGTCACAAATGAGAACTGCAAAACCTGACGCCAGAGTGTGTCTGTCTGTGTATGTTGTGGGCAGGACACAATGGCAAAAAAGTGTCAGCTTTCCTTTCATGAAAAAGAAAAATACCATCCATACTAGGCCACTCAACTCCTCAGTTTTTCCTCCTTCATTCAAGAATAAATTGGTTAGGCAATAGATTGCTTCACTATCCCAGATCTTTCAATTCCCTTTGTATCTAAAAATCTGTCACTTGAATTCATTCATTGCCTGGGTTCTAAGTGAAGAATTCGAGAAGATTCACAATCCTTTGAATCAAAACATTGACACCCAAGTCCTAAATGACTGACTCCTTATTCCAAGATTGTGACCTTCTAGTTTACATTTCTGAGCCAGGGCAAACACTTGCCCAACTAGCCAAAATTCTGAAGGAATTTGATGTTTCAATGAGAACATCTCTCTCTTCTAAACTCTAGACAATACAGGTTTAGTATTCTCAATTTCTCATCACAGGACAATTTCATTCCACGAACCAGTCCAGCGACCTTTTGTTACACTGCCCCTAAGGTAGCATATCTTTTCTTGAGTAAGGAGAACAAACTATCTACTGTACTCCAGATGTGATCTTACCAAAGCCCAATAGTTGCAATAAGACTTATTTTTATTCTTGTACTTGATTACTTTTGTAATAAGGGTAACAATCATTTGGAGCCATAGCAAGTTATTATCAAAGCAGGTTAATTTAGGATTTATGTACAAAGACTACCAAACATCCCTGAACACCAACATTTCTCAGACTCTCATTTAAAAATGATTATGCTTTTTTCCTTTTCTGCGCCAAAGTGGATAATTTCACATTTTTCCAATTGTTTTCCATCTGCCATGTTCACGTCCATTCATTTAACCCTGCTCAATCTTTTGCAACTTCTTTAAATCCTCCTTGTAGCTTACTAGTTCACCTAACATAACACAGTCAGCCATCCTGAATACATTACCCTCGATCTAAGGCATAAATTGTAAATGGCTGAGTTTCAAGCACATTTTCTTCTGGCACCCGAGTGACATCTCCTGCATTGAAAATTATCTAGTCCTTTCTACTCTCTTCTGTCAATTAATCAGTTCTTATGCCATGCTTTAACCCCCAAATCTCATGAGCCCTCAATTTATCTAATAACATTAAAACCATTGCTTTTTTAAAAATCTAAGTTCTAGATTCCCCTG
Source organism: Hemiscyllium ocellatum (assembly GCF_020745735.1). Classification (NCBI taxonomy): domain Eukaryota; kingdom Metazoa; phylum Chordata; class Chondrichthyes; order Orectolobiformes; family Hemiscylliidae; genus Hemiscyllium; species Hemiscyllium ocellatum. The sequence goes on from NC_083404.1 coordinate 18,329,955, forward strand.
ATTCATATTCTATTTGCAACCTCAAAAACATCCAACAGATTTAAACTTAATTCCATTTTCACAAATCCATTCTGACTACTCAGTCAGATCATTATTCACACAAGCACCCCATTAACACATCCCAAATAATATATTCTTGTGTTTCCCTTACTGCCGATGTCAGACAAAATGAACTTACGGTCCACCTTTTCTCTTATCCCTTCTCCTGAACAATCCAGATAGACTCCACTGTCAGACAGAGTTCTGACGGAGATTGTAGAGGGATTGGTGGTGATTCCGGCATCATTGGAGTCAGGGAGGGTCCCAGAGGACTGGAAAATGGGTAATTAAATGCCCTTGTTTCAGAAGGGAAGGACGCAAAGACAAAAAACGATAGGCCAGTTATCCTTACTTCAGTCCCTGGTAAGATATTAGAGGTTATTAGGGTTGCAGAGTACTCAGAAGAGCATGGTAAAATAGGGTTAAGTCAGCATGGCTTTGTCAAAGAGAAATCATGTCGAACTAATCGAAATCTATTAGAATTCTTTGGAGACAGAATGAATGAGTTAGTTAAAGGAGAGCCAGTGGACATCATCTATTTGGATTTCCAGAAGGCCTTTAACAAGGTGCCACATAGAAGGCTGCTAAATATAACAAGAGCCCGTGGTGTTAAGGGCACAGTACAGGCATTGATTAAATATAAGAGCAGGAATGTATTGCTGAGGTTGGAGGGGGTCCAGAGGAGATTTACAAGAATAATCCCAGGGATAAAAGTCTCAGCAGCTGAGAAGCAATTGAGGACACTGGGTCTGTACTCGATGAAATTTAGAAGGATAAAGAGGATCTGAGTGAAACTTAAGAGGATACTGAAAGGCCTGGATAGAGTGGATGTGGTGATGTTCCCACTAGTAGGAGAAACTAGCAACCGATTACACAGTCTCAGGTAAAGGGATGACCCTTTAGAACAGAGATAAGGAGGGATTTCTTCAGCTGGAGGGTGGTTAATCTGTGGAACTCATTGCTACAGAAGGCTGTGGAGGCCAAGTCATTGAATATATTTAAGACAGAGATAGATAGGTTCTCGATTGGTAAAGGGATTAATTGTTATTGTTGGAAGGCAGTAAAAGATGATTGAGAAACGTATCAGCCATGATCAGCACAGCAGATTCAGTGGGCCAAATTCAGTTTCTATATCTTACAGTCATAATACCAGGGTTTGCTAAATCATCTTACAATCCAAAGGAATTTAGCGAATTCTGGAAGACCAAAACCAATGCATTTAACATATTAGGACTACCTCTCAAGAGTCTGGGGTACAGACCATCAAGCCAAACAGATTTGCCAACTTGACAGTCCATTACTTCCTCATACCTTTTTTACTGAGATCCTTAAATTCTTCATTCTCACTGAATTCTTCTCCTTGCAGACAGCTCTTTTGCACCTTCTACCACAACTTGTTTAATGTCTCTGCCATGATGACTGCTCCTTCACCTATTAGGGACCTCAGCTGGTGTCTTCCTTTTTCAGCATGTGCACAGAAGCGTTTGCACTCAGTTTTTAGATTTCTAGTTTGTTTACTCTTATCTATTTTTCTTCCTAAACAACCATTGTTGGTCATCCCCTTCAGTTCTAAGTTTGTCCCATCGCTCTTTTTGGCAAAATGGCACTGGATGACAATCTGTAACTTTTCATTAGCTATGGTGTGACTCCTTTCCCTGAGAGATATATTTTCATTCATCAAATGCATTTTTGTTGCAAGTTATGAACTAGCTGCTTAAAAACTTGTAATTGGCTATCCACCATCAGACCTCCAAATAAGGTTTCCAGTTAAATTGCATGAGCTTGCACATCAGAGCTAATTTCTTTCCATTGTTCAGATTTAAGACCCTTCTTTTGTCCTTAACTCAGTCAGAGTGTAAAATGCCATCATTTATTACATTTTCAAAACAAAAATATCATATTTGGGTTATTCTTCCCGAGAGACTTCTTGACTACAACGTTAATAAATCTTCTCTCACAGCACATCTGTTGTAAAATGGTCTCTTCCCTTCCTGGTTCCTTGACATACGGCTCTGGGAAACTAGTTTGAATGCATTCCGACAATGTCCTCTACACCTTATTATACTAAAAATTTGGCTTGCCCAGTCTATATCAAGGTAACTCATTAGTACTAGATCACCATTTTTGTCTTTAATCTCCTGCTCTACTTCGACACTTTAACGGGACCTATACATTACTTGCAGCAAACATTATCTGCCCAATAATTTAGATGTAGTTCCATCTAAAATGACCATCTTTTCTCTATGGTTCGAAACATTTCATTTGCAGAATAATTTCACAATGGTCTTTGTTCATTTAAAGGACGTCATTGGGACCACTCTTATGCTAAGTTTATAAATTACCTAGTTACTTAATCTATTGTTACAACTGTGTATTGTTGAATCAAAACACAATGCAATGGTTGCAAATTCAGTGTCATAGCCACCACATTATTGTCATGTGTGATTACTGCTCATTGGTGCAGACATTTTCCATTCATTTGATCAGCCTGAATTTTGAACAAAATGACTTGCGTGAGGACTGATTATTTTCTTCAACTCCATCTGAGTTATTCATTTTCTTTCAATTACATTCTTACCCACTTTCATATCAAGTGATAGTGGAGAACTTGTTCAGATGGCAACAGTGCAATATTTGAAAATATTATGCAGTCAGGATTACGTTTCATTATGAAATAAAGGATATTTTATGCAACACATCTATGGTCAGCGCTTGAGACAATAAATGTTGACTATTTTGAACTGGTTTCTAAATCAGAGTTAGTTTTCACATAAGCTGTGCGATACATTCTGTCTTCCTTAAGGTAATAACTTAAGGTTTTCAGCAGAATCCCACTGAATCCAATCAAAGCTTATCTTGGTGAGAAAAATTGAAAGAAAATTACCAATTTCAGTAGTATCTCATATCATCAGAATTTAATTCAGGTAAAGGAAGTCGCTGTCACCAATAAAACTCTGAAATCATTCTACACAGCAGCTCAGAACTCGAAAATGGGACACAGCTAAATCATTTCAACAGATTCCAGAGGTTCTGGTTCACAAGGCAAATCTCAACACACAGAGTAACTTTTAAAATGTAGAAAACTAGTAAGCAGCAACAAATGCAGCCAATGTATCACTTCATCATCTACATTAGAAAATAATGATTGATTTCAGTAGAATGGTACAATGCATTAATTTGAATAAAATGAAATGTTTCATACCGCAAATGATTATCACATTATTTGCATGTAATCTTAAAACTAAAACCTCCTTTCGGTATACTGTACACTCCCAAATGCTTTCAGAAATCCCATCATTTAATAATTTGGAGAAGCTGGTGTTGGACCGGGGTGTACAAAGTTAAAAATCACACAACACCAGGTTACAGTCCAACAGGTTGGACTGTTTGGGCGGCACGGTGGCACAGTGGTTAGCACTGCTGTCTCACAGCGCCTGAGACCCGGGTTCAATTCCCAACTCAGGCGACTGACTGTGGAGTTTGCACGTTCTCCCCGTGTCTGCGTGGGTTTCCTCCGGGTGCTCCGGTTTCCTCCCACAGTCCAAAGATGTGCGGGTCAGGTGAATTGGCCATGCTAAATTGCCCGTAGTGTTAGGTAAGGGGTTAATGTAGGGGTATGGGTGGGTTGCGCTTCGGCGGGTCGGTGTGGACTTGTTGGGCCGAAGGGCCTGTTTCTACACTGTAAGTAATCTAAAAAAAAAGGTTTATTTGGAAGCGTGAGCTTTCGGAGTGCTGAAAGCTAGAGCTTCCAAATAAACTAGTTGGACTATAATGTGGTGTTGTGTGATTTTTAACTTTGCACATCATTTAACAGGTCATCTTTATCTATTCAACCATCATAACTGCAATATTTAGACATTGCACTAACAGGCAGCACAGTGGCTCAGTGGTGAGCAAACTGTCTTACAGTGCCTGTGATCCAGGAAAGATTCCAGCCTCGGGCACCTGTCTGTGTCAAGTTTGCACATCGTCCCAATGTCTGCCTGGGTTTCCCCTGTATGCTCCTTCTGCAGTCCAAAAGATGTGCAATTTGATGGACTGGCCATTCTAAGTTGTCCGTTGTTTCCAGGGATGGGAAGGTTAGGCGAGTTAGCCATGGTTTATACAGGGATTGGGTAGGGGTGTGAGAATAGGTGGAGTGCTCTTCCGTGAGTCATTGTGTAGGGATTCTATAATTAATGGGCATCACGGTGGCACAGTGGTTAGCACTGCTGCCTCACAGCGCCAGAGACCCGGGTTCAATTCCCGACTCAGGCAACTGACTGTGTGGAGTTTGCACGTTCTCCCCGTGTCTGCGTGGGTTTTCTCCGGGTGCTCCGGTTTCCTCCCACAGTCCAAAGATGTGCAGGTCAGGTGAATTGGCCATGCTAAATTGCCCGTAGTGTTAGTTAAAGGGGTAAATGTGGGGAATGGGTGGGTTGCGCTTCGGCGGGTCGGTGAGGACTTGTTGGGCCGAAGGGCCTGTTTCCACACTGTAAGTAATCTAATCTAATCTAATGAATAACATAGACCTCGACTATTTTCTCTAGTGAGATTTGTGAAATGGTTTTCCAATAATTTAAAAAGTGAATTGCAATTATTCATTGTATAAATGAAAAGTAAACAACAAATTACATATTTTGAAGACCTAGACTGTGTAAAATATTTTTTAAATATACAGCTGTTAGGATACTCAAGTCAGCATTGTTTCAAAGGCAGTACACATATCAGAGTCAAAAAGGCAGGGTTCAATCCTCATGTGAAGTATACATGTCTAATCTTGCACAAAGGAGCTGGGTCGTGGTAATAATGCTATTATTTAAGTGAGAAGTTAAAATGAGGTGCTATTTGTCCTTTCAGATGGTTGTAATAAGGTTATAGAGTCATAGAGATGTACGGCACAAGAACAGACCCTTTGATCCAACTCGCCCACGTCGACCAGATATCCCAACCCAATCTAGTCCCACCTGCCAGCACCTGGCCCATATCCCTCCAAACCCTTCATATTCATATACCCAATCTCGTTTCCTTTTAAATGTTGCAATTGTACCAGACTCCACCACTTCCTCTGGCAGCTTACTCCATACATTTACCACCCTCTGCATGAAAACGTTGCCTGTTAGGTCCATTTTATATCTTTCCCCTCTCACTCTAAACCTATGCCCTCTAGTTCTGGACTCTTCTGCACCAGGGAAAAGACTTTGTCTATTTATCCTATTCATGCCCCTCATGATTTTATAAACCTCTATACGGTCAACCCTCAGCCTCCGATGCTCCAGGGAAAACAGCCCCAGCCTGTTAAGCCTCTCCCTATAGCTCAAATCCTCCAACCCTGGCAACATCCTTGAAAATCTTTTCTGAACCCTTTCAAGTTTCACAACATCCTTCTGATAGGAAGGAGACCAGAATTACATGCAGTATTCCAATAATGATCTAACCAATGTCCTGTAAAGCTGCAACATGATCTCCCCACTCCTGTACTCAGTACTCTGTCCAATAAAGGAAAGCATACCAAACGCCTTCTTCACTATCCTATCTACCTGGGACTCCACTTTCAAGGAGCTATGAATCTGCACTCCAAGATCTCTTTGTTCAGCAACACTTCCTAGGACCTTAACATTAAAGGTGTATAAGTCCTGATAAGATTTGATTTTTCAAAATGTAGCACCTCACATTTATCTGAATTAAACTCCATCTGCCACTCCTCAACCCATTGGCCCATTTGATCAAGATCACGTTGTAATCTGAGGTAACCCTCTTCACTGTCCACTACACCTCCAATTTTGGTGTCATCTGCAAACTTACTAACTACACCTTTTATGCTAACATCCAAATTATTCACAGCTAACATAAAAGGGAAAGCAACTCATATAACAGGGAAAAAAAAACACTAACATAAAAGGGAATTCTCAAAGTCTGCAAGAGGCATATAAACCGTTAGCAAGTGGTTAAAGGAAGAGTAGGGCCAATCAGAGACCAAAAGGGGGATTTACAGGTGCAGGTAGGGGCATAACTGACGTATTAAATTAATACTTTGCAGCTGATTTTACAGAAGACAATGCTGCCTAGATCATGGTGACAGAGGAAGAAACTCTGTCACTAGAATGGATCAAAATTAATAAAGGAACAAGTCTTGGATTGAATGTTGGCACTTAAAGTTAACAAGGCAGCAGGAAGGGATGAGTTGAATCCATGGATTTGAAAGATGGAGTGAGGATAGAAACCTGCAGAGGTACTGCCCATAATATGTTCTGGACTTTAGGGAGGCACAAGACGACCAGGCATTTGCCAACATTTCAGTATTATTCAGAAAAGCTTGTCAGGCCAATCCCAGCAATTACAGACCAGCTAAACTTCAGCAGTGGAAAACCTTTTGGAAAGAATTGTTTGGGATAGAGTGAGTAGTCACATGGAGAAACGAGGTTTATTAGAAGAATCAGCATGGAGGTCTAAAGGGGAAATAGTGTTTAATTATCTCGGTGTTTTGAAAGGTTATGGAAAAGGTTGACAAGGATAACACCTATGTTGTTGTATACATGGATTTCCAGAAGGCAGGTGATACAGTGCCTCACAACAAACCTAAAGAAAGTTGTCAGTCATGGTGCAATAGGGACAGTGACAATGTGGATACAAAATTAGCTGAGTGATAAAAAAGGGAGAGTAATGGCCAATGAATATTTTTTAGGCTGGACAAAGTTTTGTAGTGGAGTTCCCCAGAGAATGGTTTTGGGACACTTAATTTTCTTGATAGAAATGAATGATCTGGATCTTGGCGTGCAGGGGACAATTTCCAAGTTTGCAAATGACACTAAACTTGGAAGAATTGTAAGCTAGGAGGAGGGAAGTGTACAAGTCCAAAAAGAACTTGCCAAGTTGCTGGAGTGAATGGAGAGTTGGCAGACAAGGTTCAATGCAAATTAGTGTGAGGTGATGCACTTTGGTAGTGAGAAAAGTTGAAAGACAACACAAAATAGGCACACAATTCTCAAAGGGACTGTAGCAGCAGAGGGACCTAGGTCTATGGGTGCTGAGATTACTGAAAGTGGCAGGACTGAGATCACTGACGGTGACAGGACAGGTGGAGAGATCAGTAAGTAAAGTGTAGTGTTCTCGGTTTTACTAGTCTGGATATACAAGAGCAAGATAGTAATGTTGAACATATGCAAGACAAGTGTTAGACCTCAGATGGTATACTGTGAATTGTTGCAGGAGCCACGTTATAAAGATGTGAATAAATTGGAGAGATTGCAGATGCAATTTACTAGAGTGGTTCCAGGTTATGAGCTGAGGCATAGAGATAGACTGAAGTAGTAGGGATCATTTTACCTGGACAGAAGGGAGCAAAGAAGAGATCAGATTGAGATTTTCACCATGACAAACAGGCAGAGCACAGTGAAGTCAAGAATGAGAAACAAGAACAACAGTGCAAAGGTTAAAACTCAATGCAAACAAAGCAAAGGTGATTTGTTTTCCCACAGAGCTCGCAGTTAGAGTTTGGAATGCAACATGTGAAATGCAGAGGAGATAGGCTCAGCTGAGACATTTAAGAGAATGTTTTATTGGATAATAATTGTGTGCAGGGTTATGGGAATAAGCAGGGGATAGTACAATCAGATTATATAAGATAGCTTGTGTAGGCATGATGAGCCAAAAGGCCTCTGTCTGCACCAAAATACTTATGTGAATTCTGTGCAATTTGATGATGAGCTCAAGGATACCCCTGCTGTCATGGCCATATGCAATCCTTAAACAACAATGATTATTTTTCATTTATCTGAATGAAATTTGTGGAACCTTGCTGTTTTCAAAGTGATCACTGTATTTCCCCACATTACAACAGTGATTGCATTGTTGAGTGCTTGAGATATTCAAATGCCATGAAAAGACACCATACAAATTAAGTACACAGTATAAAAATTATATGAAGTGCCATGCTATTTACAAAGGCTTCATTTTTGATCTGGAAAGCTGACATGGCTCATTTAATTAGATGCAACACAATCTCTGAATCTCTGCCAATTTGCTGAAAGAGTTAGCAGAAGTCCTGATAAATCCTATTTCACTGGTTGTGTTGTGACTCCTATCGAAAATTCCAAGTGTGGGAATCTAGAGTTTCCTTCACACTCATTCACCCATTTCAGGTGTTCACCATGTCAACTCAGGCACCAGTGGCAGAGCTTATGGTCCCATACAGGTAATTGTTTCCTTATTTACAGGGGAGGTACTAGCTGTGGTCAGAGTTTTACACTGACTGTTTCAAACTACCTCAGTGGTCGGGGTCTGGCAGAGAAAGAGGAAGCAGCGGAATTGTAAAGTAAGTGAATAATAAAAAAAAATTGATTAATTCAAGGATATAAAAATAATTCAAAAGAACCTCTGACCGCTGCACAGTTAAAACTCATATTCTTTACCATAACACAAATTACCCGCTGGCTTAAACAACTAAAATCATAACTTGACACTATTTTACAGGATTTGCACATTTCAAGAGAAAATGATGTTGACATTTTATGCAAACTTGCTCTTTTAACCACTGATATGGTAAAATATTTCATCTCTAATGAGAACACTACATATATAACATTCAGCCATTTACACATTTTAATGTCTCATTTGTCTCCTGTAGATTTCCCACTCTCAATCATCCTTCTCAGCACATTTATAAATACCATAGAACGTCATTTAAAAAAAAATACTGATTGCTCACAGATTTGGCTTGAGGTTTAGTATTTTACACAGCACCCATCAAAGCACCAGCTGTCATTCACCTTACAAAAAATTATTCCCAGTGCCACATTAGTATCCCCAAGTAAATTGTTAAAGTTGTTGTAATTTGCACATTTACCAGTTTGTGTCAGTCACATTTTCAAACCATCTTTTAAACTTGCTCACTAAAAGCAGCTGAAGAACTTTGGAAAAAAACTGTTGGATGTTGCACTGTGGAACTTTTTAACAAAATATCCAATTGATAGTCTGAAACAAGTTAAACGAATAACCGCAGTAAATGTTAACTACAGAACTTTGATTATCTGGCATTCAATTATCCAAATTTCAGATTATCCGAACAAGATTGCAAGGTCCCGATGCATTGCTAAGCTGTGTTATCTGACAAAATACTCCTCACCCATGTCACTCGGATAATCGAGGTTCCTCTGTATTTCCATATATAGCTTTCTGGAAAGTACATACTCAGAAGGGAGAGAATTCAGAAGGAGTTATTAACCAGCACCTGATTAGTGGAGTTGAAATGCCAATCAGCCATGACTGAATGGCAGAGTGGACTCGATGGGCCGAATGGCCTTACTTCCACTCCTATGTCTTATGGTCTTATGGTCTTATAGTCTTCTTACCTCAACCTCACACGTGTGTTCCGAGCCATCCAGGAGGGTCACTTTGCACAGCATGTTCTTTGGCTTTTTTACAACTTTGAGAGGAGATTTCGATAACTTGCTGGAAGAGGATTTCTGGGAGAGTTTGTCGTCTTCAACTTGCTGGTCGTCCTGTTGATCCACAGTAACTTTACCAGAAGCTCCGTCTGCCTCCTTTTCCCGTTCACCAATCTAATGACAGCCTCAAACGATTAGTCTCATTAGAACATATTCCACTTCACAGTTTAAACTTTACTACAAGAAGAATACAACATAGTTTTAACTTCAGCTTACGTTTAACTGTTTAAAAAAAATCCTCTCAGCAGTTAGTTCTTAATGTGACATTTTAATGGCATATGATTTTGTATTAAAATTTACAAATTTTGTTCCAAAGAGGTTCTTCCAGTAGAATCATGGAAGTGTAAGCACAGATACTGACCACCATGTGATCACTGTGCATACTCCAGCACTTTGCTAGAAAATCTCAAATTAACTCCACCATCCTACTCTTCCCCATGACTCACCATCTTGCTGCATTTCAAGTGCCATCCACTATTCCCTTAAAAGATGACGTCTCTCTTTATTAACTTAGTGACAAGTTTAAATCGAGAAACTCGTGTTCCTGATTATATAATACGAGGATAAGCCTTTCTGTTCTTGAGCAATTAAAACCATTCAATTTAAAAGCTTCCCACTGATTAAACTACATTTCATAATTTGAGACACTTGGACAGCCCGTTTACTATTGATTGTGTAGATGATGCTGAGGGGTATGTACTTTTCAGACGTGTCATGTCCCACCTCACCACCGTCCTTTACTGTAAATTTAATGATTGAACGTCAAATGGCTTTCGACTTCACTCCGGTGCTATCGGGCGGTTTAGTGCACCCACCCAAGCAGGAGCAAATCGTTCAACTTGGCCAGGGAAACTCAGGAGTCAATAGCTGGCTGAGAATCAGTAAAGCAACAATGAGGTCAGCTGAGACATTTAACTCAACTAGAATTCAAACCCAGCACATGCACTGTGCCAAAACGATTTCCTTCCCTGCCATATCATTCCACTATCCTTAATATTTTTCTTGCCCACCTTTCTCCAGTGAATGCAATTCCAGCCTCAAAAGACCCCATGAAGTCTCATAAGTCAAGTTAAAAGTGGCCAAAGAAACCTACTGCTGATTAATACCAATGATCTCATCGCCTGTGTGATGCATCAGTGCATCTCTACATTGAACAGCAATTGCAAGAAGCTGGGAGACATATCAGTGGAAGAGATTTTAATGTTCAATGCCTATGTTGGTGGAGTCCTCAGATGCTGAAGCAGCCCATGTCCAAATGCAACAAGACCTGGCCAATATGCAAGTTTGGACCGACAAGTGGAAAGTAACACTTGTGCCTGACAAGTGCCAGACAATGAACATCACCAAGAGGAGAGAATCTAACTATTTTCTCTGGACATTCAAAGGCATTACCATCACTGAATCCTCCACTATCAACATCCTGGGATGACCATTGACCAGAAACCAGCCAAATAAATGCTGTGGCTATAAGAGCCAGTCAAAAGTCATGAATCATGTAGCAAGTAACTCACTCCCTGACTCCCCAAAGCCAGGAGAAGGCAAAGTCAGGGGTATGATGGAATCCTCCCCACTCGACTGCAACAACACCCATGTAGCTTGACACCACTCAGGATAAAGCAGCCTGCTTGACTGGCACTACATCTACAAACATACATTCCATTCACCACTGATGCACTTGGCAATAGTGTGTGTAGTGTCTACAAGATGCATTGAAGTATCAAGAATCCTTCAACAGCAGTTTCCAAATCAGTGACCTTTACCAGCTGGAAGGACAAGAGCAGGAGATGTATAAGAACACCATCATTTGCAAATTCTCCTCTAAAGCATAAATCAACCTGTTGTTTCTTCACAATCACTGGGTCAAAATCCAGGAGCTCTCCCTAACAGCACTTTGTGTACCTATACGCAAGCTCTTCAAGAATGCCATACCCATCACCCTCAAGGGCAATTAGGGATAGGCAATAAATGGTAGCCTAGCCAGCAGTGCCCACCTACTTTTAATGAATATTAAAAACTGTAGCATTGTACCAACTCATTTTGCCACATTTCTAAACTGGATGAAAGTGTTTGCCAAATGCTATTGTGATGTCAGTGAATTTCAATATTGTACTCAAATTCAATCTCATGCAAACAAAAATAGATCTGATATTGATCAATTTCAGCCCTCTTTCAAGCAAAACAACATGCATTGTCAATGTATAAGCCTTGACTGTTTGTTAACCAACCTGTGTTTCATTTTTTACATTTTGTCTGTATACCTCAGTTTGGAACTTGCTTGTATGGCACTTCATTCAACATTTCTGCAAGTTTACAGGCACCACACTCAATGCATTCCTTTTATCTAGCTCATTCATTTCCCAAAAAAAAACACAATTTTAATTGAAAATGCTGATTTTTGTCTGCAGAACTATGAAATGACACAAATGAATTGTATATCTGCAGCCAGTTCAGAACAAAATGTAGTTTTAACCTGAGCCTCAAGTCTCAAGATAGAAAGTGGACATAAGATAAATTCCAAAAGAGGGGAAGGTTGATTTAGGATAGTTCCATATGTGTTATGACTTCAGTTTCAGAGGTAACCCAATATTCATAATGAACTAAATTCAGCATTCTGATCAGAGTGCAATAAAAACAGTGCTACCAGCCAGTGAAAAAAGCATTTCACTTCCTCAGATTGGCACTGTCCTGGAGAATAACTTGAGGGTTTTGTTCGATGGACCAATCGAGCACATTATCAAGGCAAAATCTGCTAGGGTTTCAGGATTCAAGTGTGCAGCCAGTTTATTCCACACTCCCCCAAATACTAATGATGTGCCAGTTGGGAACTGATCCAGGGAGCTCTGCACATGTCATCACTTCTGTACAAATCTTCACTCAGTAATGGAAATGCAATTTGTTGCCATGGACCGCTCAAAATATAACAATGGTTTTCCCAGATGCAAAGTGCTCTGTAACTCTCTCAGTCTTTGACCGCAGCCTTTACTGAAGAGACAGCAACTGACAAGGATAAATCTTGAGGAGGGTAGGATCAACTAAATGGATGCAAGCTTCAATACCATGTTAAAATCTTATTTAAATTAGGCTAACCTAAAAGAATCAGTTGTGCTCCATAAGCTTTGATTTTCTTTTAAACTCAAAAATGAGAGATTGTCTGAGCAAAATCCATTTCCAGCTAAGTTAAACACTCCTATCAGACAGTTCCTTGCTTTAATGATTTTCAACCAGCTACCAATCTTTGTATTTCCTCATCCAGTTGGAAAGATGGCTATCCCTCTAATGGAGGTGTACATCAACCAAGCCACAAATGTTACTAATGGGATGAAATCTACAATCCCACTAGCTGTTTGGGTGCGAGCGTTTATAATACAAGAAGGTGCTGCAGTGAGATACAAGATCAATTAAAGATATTTAATTTCTTATAACATGGTCTACACATGATCGAAAAATAAATGGGGAATACAAATTAGGAAACAAAACAACATTTAACAGTGCATTACAGCCGTTCTTATCCACCTTCTGGAGGTTTCATCGCCTGCAATAACTTCATATGCAGTCACTTGCATCTGTCAGAGACATTCACAGATTGTATTATCTATACAATAATACAGCTGAAGTTGTATTATAGAGGTCACTTCTCTTATCCCAAAATTATTACTTCCCCAATGCAAGACACCAGGATCCCACCAGCTTTCCAACAGCTAGTAGAAAAGTGATGTCTGTATTCACAGCCCTAAACCCAGACCAGACTTGAATTCCTTAGCTGTGATCGAAATTGAAGAGATTTTGTGCTCAGTGCTCTTAGAATGGATCATTGTCATGTGATAATAGACCTTTCAAGACTTAATGACCCTACCCAACTTGATCTATCTAAGAAACATGTATAAAAATATGACATACCTGCTCCTTGGTCTCAGAATTGCCAATTCCTTTTGGGGGTCCGTCAATTCCGTCTTCCTGTTGACGCTCTACAGCCTGCTGTTGTTCTGCTGTCGTCTCTTTCTTTTCAGAAGCTTCCTTTTGGTCTTGTTCCTGCTTTGATTCAGAGTCTGAACCCGGTTCCGTGGTCATGATTGCAAATTAACCCTGGAAGACCAATTTGTTAGACAAAGTCAGCTTACAATTGTTTGGGACAAAAACAATTCCAGAGAGTTTTGTTTCACTTGTTGGATTGTAAGAATAGCATGAATGATACAGAAAAACCAGTGCAATGCACAGCCCTCACTGAGCTTGGTAATGATATTCCTTCAATTTAAAATAATGGCATTGTCTTCACCCAATTTTCTTTCCTGCTGTGAACCAATCTGCTGAAATGCTGCAAATAAAAACCAACTTCAAATACTTTAGCTGACGTTATATCAATTCAGGATATCGGAAAATATATCTCAAAAAGACTCACCAATTCATGAATCTACCAACCAAAAATTTGATCTGCCATCTGGACAAGAATGCAAATTCCCTTAGTTACCTCACCCCATGGAGACACTACCTCATTTTCACCTCCCAAATAGCACCTACTCTGTCCAATCTATATCGTTATTCAAGTCAAAGATTAGCATCTTAAACTTTACTTGCACTGTCCACTCCATTTCACAAGCCATACCTCATTAGAATGAGTTCCATATCTTTTCCCATACGTTTCTGCACTCCCATCACCGCTACCCTCCTTACTGTTCCCTCTGCCTTCTCCCAAGTCACAGCAAATGAATTTTAAACTCTTGTCTGGATCTATCAATCCCAATATCTCAGTGATATTCTCCAATCTCCAGTAAACTCCCCATTCCTCTAAATGCCTTTGTTTTGCCATGGTTACCACCTCTTTTAGTCACTATGATCCTACAGCTTCCATCCTAACTATTAACACCTCCTTCAAATGCTTTCAAAAGATCTCTGTCCATGCTTTCATCCATGCAATCTTCCTAATTTCCTTCAATCTTTCCTTTTTGATGTCTGTGTTGAACATCCATTAAGACTTTCGGTTTTCGACAAGCAGTATAGCCATACTAAACTGTTTGTTAAAAATTCCTTGGTTTGTTTAAAAAACATTCAGAGATTATAACATCTTACAAAAATGATTCCAATCTTCTGATAAAGTTTAATTATCAGTGTGTAATTCTCAAAATCTAGTCTGCTCATAACTAAGCTAGATGGCCATATGCTAAAGGAAAGTAATCATTTGTACGGAATTTTCTAGGGATTTAATTTTTCTCCAAACATATTGACGGAGAGAAACGAGGAGATTAGTTACAGCACATATCATACAGAATAAAAAAAACAAACTCAATTAATTTAACAAAAGATGCAGATCTGCAGCTGCAATGCCAGTAAAACAGTCAACATTTGCCATCATCATTGCAGAGACTGACAGCAACCTTGGCAGCTTGTTGAGTTAGTGTGGAAATACTGAAGTTGATTTCAGTAAATCAGTGCTATCTAAGTTCCTGCAAACTAAAATCCATAAGAAATCCAGGAATTGACAAACACCTCTACTGAGTCTGTTAGTCATGTTGCAAAAACTGACTCTTGAATGAGGTAAAATTGGGATTTTAATAACCTTGACTTTATAATTATTACTAAACACTGATCTGAAAACGCTAACATCATACTTGTCAAATGTGGAATTTATGTACTATGAAAAAATATTTTTAAAAATACATTTTTGAAAGCTTAATTATATTGCTGTTAGCTCCAATCCGAAATGTAGTCATTTGTTACACTTGCTGAAAAAACACATATTAAAGTGAAGAGCAAAAGGAAGGCTTTAATTTTCTAACCTGCTCTCTGCAATAAAATCGGAACGTTACAGGGAAGGACAAAGTCTGCACAGCAGACATAGTTATATCCTGGTGTCTGCTTTCTTCAAGGTCAGCAGCAATCACCACAGATCCATCATTGGAGAAACAGGGCCAACGTGACTTCTTCAACATTTCATCTCGCTGGTTAAGACTGGAAACAGTTTTTTTTGGGGCTATAGTTGGTCATACTGTGTCAACCTGTACATAAATGAGTGCCATGCTTAAAGCATCTAATTCCTCCTGTAAATATTGGATCATGAGCTTCTTAAAGTTATTGTAGATAATCTTTAAATACTATAAGTTAAGAGCAGAAGACAGCCATTTGGCCCCTCATATCTGGTCCTCTATTCAACGAGATCATGACTGATCCAATTATCATCAATTCCACTCTCCTGCCTTTTGCCCTAACCCATCAATACCCTTATTGATAAAAAAAAATGCCTCTTTCACTCTTAAATACACCTCATGACCCACCCTCTCCAGGCAAATAATTCCAAAGATTCACTACCCTCAGTGAAGAATGTCCTCCTCCTCTCCATGTTAAATGGGTGACCCTTTATTCTGTGATTGAGCCTCTGGTCCTAGACTTGCCCACAGAAGGGACATAGCCCCTTCACATCTATCCTGTCAATTCCCCTAGAATCTTCTAAGTCGCAATAAGGTTGCCCCTCATTTCTTCCTAAACCTCAATGAGTACAAACTCAAGTGCTCCTACTAAAATAATCCCAGTATTAACCAATTGAATTGTAACTATGAAACACAACATACAATTATTTTCCAATAATACTTAAAACAAGCAATCATAATATCTAAAAATGTTTTTTTTTTGCCAATATTTCTTTCCAAACTGCACATTCAGACAGACATTCTAGTCTCAGATCTCTTTACTTGATCCACATTGAATCCGCAAAAAAAAAAGTTACTTGCGTATCAGCAGAGTTGCCTTCTAAAATAGACACGGGAGATGGGATACAACATTAAGGCTGACATCACTTTATACAAGTGCAGCAGAAATCCCCCTTTACACACGCTTGCCAATATAAAAGCAACACAGTACAAGCAACTCCAAAGAATTGCTCAGCCAGAGTTCATTTGAAGTATCACAGCTTCCACTGGAAACAAGGAAAATATGGCGGTTTTCTTTTTCCCTCAGTCAGGCCCTTGTCCCTTCAGTGTGTGTTTACTGATTACTGTCTCAGCTGAGATGGGCCTACAAACCTTGGAAAAACTGCATGCAACAAAACGAGGTGCAGAACTACTTCTCATTTTGCTGAAATACCTGGGGGGTAATTTTACCTTGGCCATCTTAAAACCACTATTTGCAGAGTGTGGAACAGGCATTTCAAGTCAGCCCATGCTCCACCCCACTGTACCACCAACCCAAGGCGATTTAGACTAAGAGGAGACCCCACCTTATGACGGCTTTCAAAACTAAGAGTGTCATCTTGAGTAATCAAGGATAGAATGAAGAGTAGCTCTATTGTGCACTAAGATTATGGTCACTTTACATTAATCAGTACAGGGTATTAAAAGGAAACACAATAGTGAGTCACACAGGAATTGCATAGACCTAGGCTAATCAGTGCCTCTTCTATGATAACACAAAAAGAAACATCCTTATGGTCCTTGAAACAGGATCCACCCTGCACCCACCATTTGGTGAATTATTTGTTCCACAAGGTCAGGCTATTCAAAATAAACAAAACTAAAACTCAACAGATCTTTAAAGGCCAAGTATTCCTGGAGTGCTACATGAGACAACATAAAAAAGTTTGAACAGCTGCTGCCTCAGCATTACCACCCACCATCACACCAGGCCTCACCTTTAAAAGGTGGCCAAATAAACTCAACCCAACATCCCAATCATTTATCTTGTTGCCTAATATTGCCCTGGTCTAAAGTTAAGAGCATCATGGAACTGACATTCTCAAAAATACTTGCTGCATTTTATCTCGTCTTGGTGACACTGAAGTAGTTGGAGCCCTTAGCAGCTAGTATTTGTGTTGCTTATGTAATCCAACACTAATTTCTAGCACAGGTACAGCTAATGCAGCACATTTTAAAAGCCACTTCCATTGGATGCATTTAAAGGTTACGCAACAGTGCATCATATAGTTGACGATCAGAGTGGAAGAGCAAGTCTGCAGCTGCAGGGTCCAAGAACTTGCAACCTTATAAACTCAGTGCATGAAAAGAAAATGGAAGGCTTTTGTGACACAGTGGCAGTGACCCTACCCTTGAGCAAAAAGGCCTGGGTACACCACTCCCCTTTTATTATAACACATCTGAACAGGTTGATTAAATTGTCTATGAAAAGAAAATGCTACGTGAAGGTAATATTTCCATGAGCATTAGACAACACAAACTTCCTGCAAATCAATGTGGAGAAGACCATCATGCATATCTGTGCAGCAATGAATGTTAATTTCATTGTACTGCAGTTCATACTACAGCATGAACAAATCTCAGACCATCTGCAATGCAGCATCCAGTGGCAGTGGCCTGAAGCCAAGCTGACCAGCCTCTTCTGAGCATTCAGGCTGCTGAAGCTGGTTTCTATTCCAATCTTCTGAGATGCTGCCGTCACCTACATCAACATGTTCTGTGACTGGAATAAGAGCTGATGCAGACTTCATTGCAGGTACTTGTTCTGTGCAGGTCCCTGTAGTTACTTTAGTACAAATATGCTGGTAGTCCATGCACAGTTGCCATTTATTTTGGCTGCACAAGTCTGTCTAGATCCCTGAAAACTGGCTAGAAAGCAAACAAGACAAGAAAGCCATAGAAGCATCAAGCGCAATGCAAGCAAGTACACAGCTATCTCAAGATAGGGCAGCAGGTAACCCCCTGAATCCCAGAAGGCTCTCAGTAATAAATAGCAGTCAGCCTGCTCACTTGAATTCTGCTGCTGAGAAACGATGTGGAAACAATCAAAGCATACGTCATGACCGATAAAGGCTGAAACACATCAGCGCAAACTTAATCTGAAGATTAAGGCAACAGCCTTCATTCTGTTGAATTTAAAAACTGAAAGACAATAATTGAAACTCTACTCGAACAACTCTAGCATTAGGGAAAATAGGTTTTGGCAAACCATCACAGGTCCCCGCACTATCCAGTTAAATCCCATAGTGCCCCAAGAGCTGGAACAAACTGAGTGAATTTGCATATCCCCACCACTCCAGCAATCTTCTATATAAAATGGCAGAACAGGAAGTGGGCGTGGATTAGCATGTTCCAACATCATGCACCTTGCTGTGGTAGGATAGCCCTCCAACCCAAGATGGCAATTGAGGAGCCTATGGCCAATTAACTTCTCCTGCCTGCTGGGTCTGATTAAGCAAAACACAGGAGGTGAATTGAGTTAAGATGGCAACATGACAGCAGGCAGGAGAAGCTAATCAAAGCCTACAGCTATTAACTTCATGAGTACATCATTTTTACTCACCCTATGCCTAAAGTAGGGAGTTAAACTAGATTCTGATATGATATACAAACTTGATTTCTCATCTTAATTCTAAGTACTTTCCTTATTATTTGTGTATTCTAGGTACAGATGGTCCCTTACCACAGAAAGATTACTGCTAAAAACAGCACATTTGCAGGACATAGAGTACGGCACGGTGGCTCAATGGTTAGCACTGCTGCCTCACAGCACCTGGGACCAGGTTCGATTCCAGCCTCAGGTGACTGTCTGTGCGGAGTCTGCACATTCTCCCAGTGTCTGCGTGGGTTTCCTCTGGGTGCTCCAGTTTCCTCCCACAGTCCAAAGATGTGCAGGTTAGGTGAATTGGCCATGCTAAATTGCCCATAGTGTTGGGTGCATTAGTCAGAGGGGAATGGGTGTGGGTGGGTAACTCTTTGGAGGATCGGTGTGGACTTGTTGGGCCGAAGGGCCCGTTTCCACACTGTAGAGAATCTAATCTAATTAGATGACATTATTTATAATGTACGCATTCCAGTTCCATGCTGAATTAAAATTAATGTTGTATTAAAAATAGGTTACTACCTGTTTCAAATAACTTGTTGCTACGTACACAGGTAACTATAAAAGGTTGACATCTAACATCCAGATCTAGCATTCAGCTCCCTAGAATATAGAGAAGCACTTGCACATAACCTGATGCTACCCCCCAATTATGAACAATGTTCTGCAATAACCATAGTAGATTTCCCTACAGCACTATAACGTTCATGCTCTAGTTAAGTCTCGCTTAACTCACAACAAGGAAATCATGTCCCTGAATTAGAAAATTGCCTGCACTTTTCAAAAGATGTATATGAATAACTCAATTAACTGCAAACCAAAGGGAATGCAGTCCTGAAACATTCAAATATGATGGAATTAATAGCAAAAACTCTTCCCATACTGAAAAGGATTTTCCCCAGAGCGTTGGTTTGACTAACGTAATAAAAGTGCACTACAAGTACCTTGCAATTAATGATTCTGCAGACTGGTTATCTAAATCAATATACTTCATCTGCCCTGATACACAGCCATATCAAAAAATAAAAAAAACAAATTCCAAAGAACGTTTTTAAAAAAAAACTGAACTTGTTATTGCAATGGGCTGCATGTTCTCCCATGATCTGAGTAGCTCACCAAACAATTCTAGATTACGTAGGAGAAAGTAAGGACTGCGGATGCTGGAGATTAAAGTCGAGAGTGTAGTGCTGGAAAAGGACATCAGGTCAGGCAGCATCCGAGGAGCAGGAGAATGGACTTTTTGGGCATAAGTCCTCCATAGGAATTAGATTTGCTAAAATGCAAGTTATTTAAATAGGAAGAGACTGTAGAATGCTACAATAGAGGGGTCATATATGAATCACAACCAAGAGAAAAAAAATACAGGTACTGCAAGCACTTTTATAAACAAAAATTATTGATTATATATGGGCGGTCACTGGCTAGGCCAGTTGTTGTTGCATGTTGCTAATTGCCCTGGTTATGTAGTGGCGAGCATTGCAATCCAAGGAGTGCAGGCAAATCCACAATGCTGTTCAGAAGTTCCAGCATTTTAACCCAGTGGCAGTGAAGAAATAGCAATGTAAGAACTTGCAGACAGTAGTCTTCCCATGCATATGATGACGTTGACCATCTTGGAGTCCTTTCCCAACAGCATTTTAGGTGTCTCCATGTTCCAAGGCCTGCAGTGGTTCAACAAGGTAGGTCACCATCACTTCTCCAGGACAATTCAAGGTGGGCAATAGTTACATGCTGGCTGAGCCAACAAAGTCCACATCTGCTGAACAAGGTTTTCAAGAGCAACAAGAATTGAGAAAAGGTGGCTGATTCCGAAACAAAGGATTCTCTTATGAAGGAAAGGCTGAGCAACTTGGCCCTGCACTCAATGCACTTCTGTAGAAAGCCATGGGTAGTCCAGTGGCTCAGCGGTTGGCACTGCCACGTCAAAGCACCAGGGACCCTGGTTCGATTCCAGCCCCGGGTTAACGTCTGTGTGTTCTCCCTGTGTCTGCATGGGTTTCCTCCGAGTGCTCCGGTTTCCTCCCACAGTCCAAACATGTGCTGGAGAGAAGGACTGGCCATGCTAAATTTCCCTGTAGTGTCCAGAGATGTACAGATAAGGTGGATTAGGCATGGTAAAAAATGCAGGGTTACAGGGATAAGGTAAGGGTCTGGGTGGGATGGTCTTTAGAAGTGCAGAGTGGGCTGAATGGCCTTTCTACATTGTAGGGGTTTTTTTGACCTCCCATACTACCGTCTTACAGCGGTAGTGCTTAGTTTTCATTGTAGGGTTTCTATGGAAGAGGTGATCTTATTGAAGCAAAGATCCCAAGGAAATTTGACAGGGGAGATGCTTTAGGGTATGTTTCTCTCGCAGGAAGCTCGAGATCGAGGGGACACAGTTTGAAAATAAAGCGGCTTCTGTTTCAGTCAGAGATAAGGAGGAATCTCTACCAAGGGTCACCCGTGCTTGGAATTCCCTATTCCTGTAAACAAGTGGGTGGGGGCACCGAGCATACTACAGGCTGAACTAGACAAACTTCCCACTGACAATAGAGTGAAAAGGTAGAAAAGGAGGGGTACAGCCACCATCAGATAAACCAGAATGTTATTGAGTGGCATAGCAAGATCACAAGGTCAAACGATTGTTCAAATTATTACATAAATGTGTTTTTTATACAACTTCTTAAAGAAGCAGCAGCTTCATTTACTTCCAAGCTCTTTTTGTTTGAAGAAATACTTTCATCATGATTGCGTTATAAATTTAGACAAGAAATAAAATCTGACATTTTAATTTAGAATACCTGTTAATACAAATGCATGCATTACTATGGTGACACAATTACTAATTGGCCATCTTCAACAATTACCTACATGTGTAAGTAAAAAATGTTAGTTCTTTTGGTACATGTTTTGGAACATCCCTGCATATATTGACTGCCAATGATACATACGACTGTTGCGTTGTCAGAAACATTGCAATAATTTCCCCACACCAAGCTTCCCAGACAGCACTGCGATCGTGGGATAAATATTCACCAGCAATCCAGGGATAACATTCATGCTCTTGTTCAAAGTGGTGCTACGGGAAATTTTATGTCCAGCTGAGAGGACAGACAGGACGTCAATTAACTTTCCATCTGAAAGACAGCACCTCCCTCAGGACTGGGCAGGTGTCAGCCTTCATTTTGGTCTTTAAGTCCCAGTGTGGGATTTGAATGCACAACCTCTTGACTCAAATGAAAGAGTTCTACCAACTGAGCTACAGCTGACACACATTGTCACTGGATTATAGCTATTACAAGGGACAAAGCTGGAGCAGTTCAAGGAAGGAGTATGGACCGTTTGCCTACATGGGAAGATTTCAAGATACAACGTATGATCTCATTGCACAGTGCAGAGAAAATCTTGTCTTTGTCTTTCTTCTATGCAAACACAGCAGAAATGAACCACCACACATAGAACACACAGCAAATAGTAGCAGAAAGTAGGCCATTCAGCCATTTGAGCTTGTCGTGCTTTTCCTCCAACTCAGTAACCTGCTCCTGCTTTCTCCCCATACCCCCTTATCCCTGCAGCCCCAAAAACTAGGGTGTAGGACCATTCGGCGCGGCTCTTATTTAATCCTTTTCAGGCTTACTTACAAGCATTAACGAAAGCAATAAAAAGAAAAATAACGTTTATCCTCTTCAGTAAAAATGTTAAAAAGAAAATAAAAATAAAAATACAAAATTGTTGATGGCATTTTAACAGGTTTTATTTTATTTTAATAATTTGTATATTAATATGTTTTATTTTAATATATTTTAATAATAGTAGTTTAATAACTACTACTGAATAACTACAAAACAGTTCTGTGCCGAAGTGGATCACACTAAACCGGCCACGCCGAATGGTCCCACTCCTCAAAAGCTATATCTCCTTCCTGAAAACATTCAATATTTTGGCCTCAAACATTTTCTGTGGCACAGAATTCAGCAGGTACCCCACTCTCTGGGTGAAGAAATTCCTTCTCATCCCAGTCCTAAATGGCATACCCCATATCCTGAGATTGTGACCCCTAGTTCTGGACTCACGAGTCATTGGGAACTTCCTTCCTGCATTTACTTTGTCTCCACACGTTAGAATTTCATATGATCCATGAGATCACCACACCATTCTTCTAAACTCCACTGAACACAAACTTAACCAACCTAATGTCTCTTCATTCTCAGTCCTGCCATTCCCAAGAATCTACTACCAAACCTTTGTTGCACTCCCTACATAGCCAGAACTTCTATTCTCAGATAAGGAACATTAGATATAGGAGCAGAATTAGGCCATTTCCTCAACCCACCTCCACTGAGTCTGCTCCGCCATTTGATCACGGCTGACGTGTTTCTCAACCTCACTCTCCTGTCTTTTCCCCTTAACTCTTCACATCCCTTTACAAATCAAGAACCTACCTACCTCTATCGTAAATATACTCAATGATTTTGTCTCCAGTCTTCTGCGGCAATGAATTGCACAGATTCACATCCTCGGACTTAAGAAATTCCTCCTCATCTCAGTTCTGAAGGGTTGTCACTTCACTCTGAATCTGTGCCCTCAGGAGGATCTTAGAATTTCCTACCAATGGAAACATCTTCTTCACTTTCATTCTCAGTATTTTATAAGTTTCGATCAGATTCCTCCTCATCCTTTTAACTCAGAGTCCTCACTGCTCCTCACACAACAAGCCATTCATCCCCAGGATCATTCTTATAAGCCTCCTCTGGATCCCTCCAATAGGAGCACATCCTTCCTTAGATGTGGGGGCCCAAAACTGCTCTCAATATTCCATCCGCAGACTGACCAGAGCCTTATACTGCCTCAGCAGTACATCTTTGCTCTTGTATTCTAGCGCTCTCAAAATCAATGCGAACATTGCATTTGCCTTCCTAATTGCAAATTGAACCTGCAAGCTAAACCTTGGAGAATCCTGACTAGGTCTCCCCAGTCCCTACATGATTCAGATTTCTGAAGTCTTTCTCCATTTAGAAAATAGTCTATTCTTCCTCTCAAAGTGCATAAGCCTCTCACTTTCCCTCAGTGTATTTCATCTGCCACTTTGCTACCCACTCTCCTAGCCTGTTCCAAGTGTTCTGCCACTTCCACAAAATTACCAGTCCCTCCACCTATATTTGTGCCATCTTTAAACTTAGCACCAATGCCCTCAGTTATAGATATAGATATATGGAATCCCTACAGTGTGGGCACAGACCCTTCGGCCCAACAACTCCACACTGACCCTCCAAAGAGTAACCCAACCAGACGCATTCCCCTACCTTACTATCTTCTTATCTTAATATACCCCTGACTAATGCGCCTTATTACATATCCCTGAACATTATGGGCAATTTAACATGGCCAATTCACCTAACCTGCACATCTTTGGACTGTGGGAAGAAACCGGAGCACCCGGAGGAAACCCACACAGACAAGGAGAGGACGTGCAAACTCCACACAGACAGACAGTCACCCGAGGCAGGAATCGAACCCGGATCCCTGGCACTGTGAGGCAGCAGTGCTAACCACTGAGTCACCGTGCCGCCCAGATGTTGGATTTTGGAAACCTTTGTTTGCGGTCTGATGCAAACTGGCTATTTCTGATCTGTTCTAGATGGAGCCCAATCAATCCCAAGTGCAATTCAGTTGTGTTGTAATCCAAACAGAATTCCCAGCTCATATCCACAAAAAGTAACAAACATAAAGATGGATGCAGCAATGGCCTAAGTCAGGACTGCTTTAACTTTGGTCTATTTGTGCCAACCCACAACACCAAATAGCACATGTTGCATGTCCAAAACCTTCTCATCAGAAACAAAAAGTTCATCTTTCTGGGCAGCCTCATTTACATGAAAAGGCTGTTGTTGTTGTTTTTGGTATTTTACAGCAGGAACAGGAAGAAAATATTCAAACCCATCGATCAATAGCAGTAATGCCAATGCCAAGCCCTTCACTTTTTAAAGTGAATCTATTTCCTTCACATGGTGATCCACGACAAGTTAACTTGAGTATTCAATTGTCCAATAGGCGAAAAAGAAAATCCATGTAGGGTAGAGGGATCATCCAGCTAAATTGTAATGTCCAAGTAATCCAAACACATCAGCGCCTCAGTCGTTATGTGAACAAGATCTGACTCTTTCTCATCTGAGAGGCAACCCTTCTCTGTACTATGTTGGTAAGGCTAATCAGTTTCCTGAAGAAGGGCTTATGCCCGAAACGTCGAATCTCCTGTTTCTTGGATGCTGCCTGACCTGCTGCGCTTTTCCAGCAACACATTTTCAAGTCTAATCAAATGCAAGTCATATGACAGCAAATGCTGACCCAATATTTTAATTTTCATTGGTTAGACACTTAAATAAGCATGACAAGAGTGGCCATTCTGTTCTAAATGTGGCTTCTTAATATATTGGGCTGCACGACCAGTTATCTCATGCCACAATATTCATAGTGCAGCAGATACGAGGGCATCACATTTAAAAATGTAATAAAAATAGATGCACAATATACTGTGAAAAATGGCCTGTGATCAGTCCCTATTTTTCTCACAAGTCATCTCCTCAACTTCGTTGCTGAATTTTAATTTTGAGCAGGCCAGTCACGCAGGGAACATTACAGGATTGTACAACTTGTAACTCTGGAGCTCTCTGGTCTAGCACCTCTGCAGCTCCACACCCACCATACTTTCAGTTCTCCCTGAAAGGCTCCTAGTGACTCTGCATCCATCTTTATGTATGTTACTTTTTGTTACTGCCTGCTCAGGTTGGATACTCTAAAATCTTTTTTATGGTGAAACAAGTATGGGCAATATGTATAATGGGTGGTCACGTGAGTAGCTGTGGTCTCAACACAGACTCCTGTGGAACTCCATTAGTTCCCAGCTGCCATCCTGTAAAAGACTCTTCTATCTCTTCTCTGGCAGTCAGCCAACCCTCCATCAATGCCAAGTACAGAGTACTCCAGGTCTGATCTAACCTAGGCCCTGTACAAATGTAGCAAGACATCCCTGCACTTGTGTCCTCTCACTATGAAGACCAACAGGCCATTTGCCTTCTTCATTGCCTGCTACACCTTCATATTTACTTTCAGCAGCTGGTGTACAAGCACTGAACCTTCTCCCAATCTATTGCCATTTAACTAAATAACCAAGCTTTGTGTTTTTGCAACCAGAGTGGATAATCTTACACTTATCCACATTAAATCTCATCTGCCCTGCATTTGCCCACTCAATTTGTCTGAATCACACTGAAACATCTCTTCAGCCTCCTCACAGTTCACTCTCCCACACAGATTTGCATCATCTGCAAACGTGGAGATATTACATATCGTTCTTTCAGCTAAATAGTGAATATACATTGTGAATAGCTGGGGTCTAAGTACTGATTGCTGCAGAACACTACTGGTCATTGCCACTCAGAAAAGTCCCTTTCATTCCTACTCCTTTTTTTCTGTCTATCAAAGGATTCTCTATCCACATCTGTATATTGCCCCCAATGCCATACACTTTAATTTTACTTGCTAATCCCTTACAAGGGACCTTATTAAAAGTCCAAGTAAAGTTTTTTTTAAGATAGCAAGCAATGCATCCTTTTTATTGGCAAAAGGTGCTCAGAATATTTGTATAATTCCATCATCTGCCTGCTTTTACCAAACATTTTGTCATCTTGGGTTGATGCAGAGAGCTGACAGTTCCCTGTTGCCCACAATACCATGAAAAACAAATTAAGAAAATATCTAGCTGGCCAATGAAATGGCAACTAGTTGGGCTAACATAATTTCCAAACACCACCAAGCTGTTTTCGGCCTCAATGAAAGCAAACACTCTACACTTTAACAGCCTGCAGCAATGCAGTGGATTACAAAGCAGAAGCTCAATTATCTGAATAAGATGGGTGGGGACTATTTCTTTTGGATAATCAATTATTCAGAAAATCGATTAAATGCCTTTCCTCTGGGGCTCGGAGTTTTCAAGTCTGCACTCATTGCGCGACAGCCCGACCCCCCACCCCTTCCAACACCTCCCAACCCCCAGCTCAAAGCTCACAAGCCCCCGCCCCTAACACCACCCTCCACCCGCCTCCCCCCAACCCAGTCCAAACCCACCCCCAGCACAAAGTGCACGAGCCCCCACCCCCCCCCCCCCCCCCCCCCACCACCCCACTCTCCAGAGCAGCTGGACTGTACACCGACAAGACTGCTGCTGCTGCCTTTGTGGGGCAAATAGCACACATACGCACAACTTTTAACTGCAAATTTTTGACAGGTTTCACATTTGCCCTGCACAGGACAATGTTGTAGAGTGTATTCCTGGGAACCAGTTTGGGGGGTGTGTGGTTAGGGTACACCTCTCTGTAGAACTCCAGGGAAAGTGGAGTGTGTGTGTGTGTGTGGGGGGGGGGGGGGGGGGGGGGGGGGGAGAGAGAGAGAGAGAGAGGGAGAGAGAGAGTGCACGCAGGAGGTCAGTCATTTGGAGACAGTGCCTGTTTAATCACTAAACAAAAGACGTTATCACTGTTGGAAATACGTCTTTGATATAATGTTTCTAATGGAACCTCAAAATCTCCTTCGGATAATCCAATTTTCGGTTAATTGGTATTCGGATAATCAAGGTGCCCCAATATAGTAATCTGCTGCAAAAGAAAACATTACTGCATTTCCACACATTCATTTTAGATATTGTCGAATTACTGAGCTTCATCACTTGTAATTTCGGTACTAAAGCTACAGGGACAAACAGTCCCCCATGTGGGATTATTGCTGGAAAGGAAATCAGCAATATAACTTTTTTTTTAGGGGCCCATTTTTGAAATGGAAAGTGAGATACATGGATACACTTGAATACAGGATTTGTTTAAAGCCATTAAACTAAAACATCAAGTTACAGATGCAAAACCAAAGCAAGGACAATTCTCAGAACACTCTGAGTAAAGTCACTCAGCACTTGACAATCAGAAGTCACAGCTGAAGAATTTCAAACGTTTAGTAGAAATCTATCCAGTTAAACATTTGAAGTTATTGAAGTGAGAGGTCTGTGCACATGACAATACTACAATTGTATTGTTCTCCCTTGTCCATATAACTCACAGTGACACTGTAACTACGCCATAAAGCCAAATGCACACAGACTGCAATGAGTCAACAAAGGCAAATTTAATTCAATTGAATTCCAAAAAGAAGGTAATTCTGAACTATCACACCAATGTAATCTTGTTTCTTGTGAGAGAAACAAATGTAAGAACTGAACAAAAGAAATTTGTGAAGTGGGTTTTTCTATCAAACTGAAGGTGAAATTGTTTAGGGAACACAATCCATAATTGCACAAATGTGATTTGACACCATGTGACATGGCTTTTCATCATCACTGCTTTAATAATAATGAAATTATTTTACCAGTGTTTTGGAAGTGTGCGCCATTTCTTAAAATGGTCAATGCCATGAAAGAACAGTTTACTGTATGTTAATCAATTCTATTGCACTGAAATTCCATCTATAAATGTATATGAAATGGAAATGTAAAAGAAACTAGGCATAATTTGACAACATATCTTCACATGCATATAATGATATGGAGTCTTAATTACTTAAGTGATATAATCAAAATTGATAACAACCTTCTTTTAGAAACTGCATCCATAGCAGTCAAACAAGAAGAACAGTTTTTCAGTTTTTAACATTCTGACAACCAGTCACCAATAATACCAATGGAAACTACTTTACCCAAAGAAGGATGAGAATGTGGAACCTATTACCATAAGGAGTGGTTGAAATAAGCAGCACAAGACATTTAAGGGAA
Source organism: Hemiscyllium ocellatum (assembly GCF_020745735.1). NCBI lineage: Eukaryota > Metazoa > Chordata > Chondrichthyes > Orectolobiformes > Hemiscylliidae > Hemiscyllium > Hemiscyllium ocellatum. Next base: position 18,358,494 of record NC_083404.1, read on the forward strand.
ATAGACAATCACATGAGCGAAGAGTAAAAAACAAAAGGTTCGACAGCAACAAAACCACATGTATGGGCTTGTTGGGCTGAATGGTCTTCTTTGCTGGGTACCCTGTGCAGTTATAGCTTTAAAAAAAAAATTGAATTTAATTTCTTTGCTGAATCGATGTACGTTTTTTTGTCTATAGGCCCTTCACTGCTTTGGTCCCTAATTTCAATTTCTCTGTTGCTGATGTGCAACTCAACAGGTTGGTTTTGAATCTTTCCTTCAGTGCCACGAAATGGAAATTACTGTGCACTCTCCTTCCAATGGCATGATCAACGATACTGCAATATTACTTTAAAAATTGGAGAAATGCCATCCATTTCATTGCAGGAGAATCATACAAATGCCTATAAAGCTGTACTCTGTATAGGGACCAATGAAAACTTTTACACCTAATAGGACAATAAACTTCAGTGTTGAGCCACATACCTGTTTGCAAAATATTTCCTTCTTAATTAGATATTGCATTAATTACAGCCAGTATGAGAAAGTGACCTGCAATATCTAACATTTTGCTTTTATGATAATTAGCTCACCACCATCCTCACCAGGGTGACTGGGGACAGGCAGAAAATGCTGGACCAGCCAGTGACGCCCATGTCCCATGAGTGGAAAAATGTTTTGGGCAGAACCCATTACTGGAAGAACAAAGGTATGTGTAGACCTTTCACAGCTGAAGTTAGAAAACAAAAGCTCAACACTGTTACTATAAAAATGATATTTTACAGAAATTTCAATTAAACCAATTAAATAGAACTTCCATAGTACACCTTGGTTCAGTGGTAAAAATCCTAACTAAGTCAGAAAGTTGGGGTTTCAGGTTCCATTTATCCAGACACTTCAGCAGATGACACCTCATTGTAGTTGACATTGTTTGGATGAGACGTGAAATCTTGTCTGCCTTCCAAAATGGAAACACGAGATCCCATTAAATTACTTTGATGATTAGGTGCGGAATATTGCCACTACCTAATACTTAGCCCACAATTAACACGAAAATAAATTTCATTCCTGTTTGTTGAACCTTACTGGCTGCTAAATGGTTGCTTCAACCCCAACTTTGCAGCAACTAATATTCTTAAAATGCTTGCAGGGTGCGGTCTCATGTTCCACATTTAACAATGTTATATAAATACAAACTTATATTTGACAAAGTTGTACATTTATGTCATCCAACCAAAATCCTGTGTTGGCAATTAGATCAGATGGAACATACCCTCTGTTAAGAACAGATCATTCAGAACTTGGTGGCAAACAATGTGAAGGGAAATACAAACCATAATTCCAGGTTGACAAACGGAAAGAATGCTAGCTACAAATTTTAGATAAAGAGTTTACTTTCAGTAAGGAAATTGTGCTCCTAAGGTTATTGGAGGTTATTTTAGTCAAACACAAACCACTATTCACAAAAAGGTTGAAGCTAAATATCAATATCTTACTACAAACACATCTGTCAGTTATAACACTGAACTGGATTCCCACAGGTCAGAAGTCAGACGACACCTTATTTGAAATCACCAACCTTTGAAATGTTGCTCCTTTGTCAGGTGAAGTGAGAGAGAAAAACACATAGGCACAGAATTTATAGGCAGAGAGATCAAAGCATCATACAAATGGTGTGAGTGGAGTGTCACCAGGCCAAATAATAATGTCTGCAGGTGATGAGGAGTGTCAGACACTGAGAGTAAAGTGTCAACGGCTGAATAACAAGTGAAGGAATGACTTATAATTCGATTAAATGAGGCAGAGATAATTACAAAACATTAAAGAGAGGTGGTGCTGGACACAAACCAAATGACTGGAATAACGTCATAGATATAAGAGTCAGATGCCGAGGGTCAACACCATTACCTTGAGAAATCTCTCTACCTTAATTAATTTGTACAGTTTTGTATTACTTGTTACTTTGGTCAGGCCCTCGGCCCACGACTCTTATGTTATTCCAGTCATTTGGTGTTTCCAGCACCACCTTAAATTTTTTTGTAATTATCTCTCTGTCACATTTAACCTGATTATAGGTCACCCCTTCGCTTGTTATTCAGCTACTGACACTTTACTCACATTGTCTGACACTCTTGATTACCTGCAGAGACCTATTATTCAGCCTGACGACACTCCACCTCACACCATTTGTATGATATTTTTATCTCTCTGCCCACTGATCTCTCTGCCTATAGATTCTGTGCCTGTGTGCTTCTAACTAACTTCAACTGACAGAGGGGCAGTGTTTAGAAAGCCTGTGATTTCAAGTAAACCTGTTGGACTGTAGCCTGGCGTCACCTGACCTTGTCCACCCCAGTCCAACATGGAAGCTCCACATCAAACCCACATGTCATCACTTCACTTTGTTTTGTGCAAATTGGTTGCCATGTTTTCTAAAATACAAGAAAGAAAATGGTGTAAAGAGAATGTCACTGGCTATAAGGTGCCTCGGAGCATATGGAGTTGTAAATGGCATTATGTTAATGAATGTACAAAATACTATCCAAAAATGGCACAGGAAATATTTAAGTCCAACATCTTATCTTGTTAAAAGCAACGTTATTTCATTTAAAAGGCTCTGGCAAGAATGTGATCTGCTGAGTACAGTTTCATTTGCTGATCTGTTCAATCAAATTATTGCCTGGAAAACTTCTGTAAAATGAAAAGAAATAGACACCTATATTAAACAAGGTTAATTTCCTGTTTTTAAGAAAATAAAACATTAAATTATTAATGTACAACAATGCAATAAATTGGAAAAAAAAATCATTTTGAGCCAAGTAACAAAGTAAACGAAGCAAAATGTCCAAGTTCCTAACCCGTCATGGACAAGCCAACGCAATTAAATCAAATCTATCAACTGCAGAAGCACCTTGCCTGTTCTAAGATAAGGCAACACTGTCGTGTTGCTAAGCAACAGAAGATGCCCAAAAGGGAGTTGTGTAGATCCTGGAAAAACTGAAAGGCTGAAACATAAAGGCTATTCTGGCAGCTGGGGTTCTTCTTCTTGAAGATTCACTGCATTGCATTCAATTCTGTCCAAGTGGAACTAAAGGTTTTCTACAAGAATATAGATGTTAAATTGCCTTCACTTAACTACATAAATGAGGACTGTTTAAACATGCCATGCACTTACAATGTACCTTACCATGACTGAGAAGCAGTACATCTAATAACCTAAGGCTGAAGGTTATACAGGCATTTATGACATCCATTTTGCACGTTACAAAATTCCTCAAACAACCAAGAAAAAGAAAGTTGATTTATTTTTGATTTTGATGGCTATCAAGTATATGATGGCCAGGGCTCAGCTTTTCTTTGAATGCACACCTAATCCAGTTTCACTTTATTTCCTCTCAGTTAAAAGATAACATCTCTGACAACGCGCTATATTTAAATACTGCACTGCACTGCCAGTCTAACCCCATCGTACCTGTTTCCCTCTAAGTTAGGTCTGAAGCTGTTTTGTTGTTTGGAGTAACGATTGCTGCTAGCTTAGCCAAGTTGATTCACTTACAACTTTCTGACAAGAGGCTTCAAGTACATCATCTCCCAATAGGTAGCTGACAACACACAACTGAGGCACTAAATAAAGACAATGGAGACTATTGGGCTTTATTTCTGGGCTTTATTGGCAGAGGAATTGAGTTCCGGAGTCCTGAGGTCATGTTGCAGTTGTATAAGACTCTGGTGCGGCCTCATCTGGAGTATTGTGTGCAGTTTTGGTCGCCATACTATAGGAAGGATGTGGAAGCTTTAGAGCGAGTGCAGAGGAGGTTTACCAGGATGTTGCCTGGAATGGTAGGAAAATCTTATGAGGAAAGGCTGAGGCACTTGGGGCTGTTCTCATTGGAGAAGAGAAGGTTTAGGGGAGATCTGATAGAAGTGTATAAGATGATTAGGGGTTTAGATAGGGTAGATACTAAGAACCTTTTACCGCTAATGGAGTCAGGGGTTACTAGGGGACATAGCTTTAAATTAAGGGGTGGTAGGTATAGGACAGATGTTAGGGGTAGATTCTTCACACAGCGGGTTGTGAGTTCATGGAATGCCCTGCCCGTATCAGTGGTGAACTCTCCTTCTTTATGGTCATTTAAGCGGGCATTGGATAGGCATTTGGAAGTTATTGGGCTAGTATAGGTTAGGTAGGATTCGGTCGGCGCAACATCGAGGGCCGAAGGGCCTGTACTGCGCTGTATCCTTCTATGTTCTATGTTCTAATCTAGATTCCTAATGAAAAGGACTGGAATCTCAAAACTGAGTCTTGCTTGCTGATGGAGGTTTGGCATACCATAACTTTGCTTCTGACTTGTGCTCCCATCTGATGTATTTCCATGTGAAACTCAATGAACCTGCCCTTATTTCCCAGATAAAACACAACTACAATCACAGAACCCCTACAGCGAGGAAGCACGCCATTGAGCTCATTGAGGCCATACCACCCCGACCAACAGCATCCCACCCAGACTCACCCGCCTACCCCAGTGCCGCAACCCTGCATTGCGTATGGCTATCCCATTTAATCCACACATCCATGGACACTACGGGCAATTTACCATGACTAACCCACCTAACCCACAGATCCCTGGACACTATGGGCAACTTAGCATTGCCAATTCACCTAACCTGCACATCATTGGACTATGGGGGAAAACCTGGGCACCCAGAGGAAACCCATGCAAATATGGGGAGAATGAGCAAACTCCACACTGACAGTTGCCCAAGGGCAAAATCGTTATCGAACCTGGATCTCTGGTGCTGTGAGGGAGCGATGCTAACTACTGAACCATGATGCCATATTTATTTAGTATTTATCAAATCATTCTTTGCCATCACCATCAAAATAAATCTCTATCTTTTACGTAAGTCACTGGCATAAATAACCCTCTCTTCAAAATAGTGCTGCAGGGTCCTTTATACACACTTCAGGGAGCAAGGACTTATTTCAGTACCTCCTCCAAAGATCAAACATCTTAGTAATTCAATGTTCTGTCAGCACTGCACTGAAGCATGACCAACTTTGGCAATATGCACAAATTTACAGTGAGGCTTGCACCCACAACATCCAACTCACAGAGAAAGGTACTGCTATCACATCAAGGATGATGGTTCAATCATATTTGTTGTAAGATGGCAAAGCCATGCATAAGATTTGCAAGCAGGAGTCTAAAAACAGGAGTCTAGTTCTGTTCATTCTAGATGCTAATACTGAAATTTTCTCTCCCCTCTCTCAGGAGAGGGACAATAAGTTTGAAGAAAAATCAAAAAAGAACGTGTTGTCACAGTGTTCATGGATTCATTTTCATGTAATAATTTATCTTTCAAAATAAACAAACTTACTTTTACGTTTTCACAGGTCATAGCCATAATAGGCACTGACATTTGGTAAAGAGCTTTTATAATTCACTTGGCAAATTAAAACTGAGATATCAATAGAACATATGGATGCCTATCAAAGCAAAGTTGAAAAGATAAAAATGCTTGCCTTAGAAGTTTTCCCATCAAATGTGAGTTCATATTTGTTGTCTTTTGAGAGTTTTCAGTTCAATTTTCAGTACTGAATTCACAATAAAGCAAGTTGGAAAAAATATCTTGAAAGGATTAGGAAAGGATTGATTTTTAAAATAAAGCATTGTAGTGCTCAGAATATGACACTGCAAAAAAGTGCTAGAAAGTACAAATTTGCTGACAGGAACGGAGTTTTAGTTTCGTGATGTCACAAGACTACAGGAAACAAACTGTCATCAAAACTATTTTTGAAACAAATTCCCATCACGAATTAATGTAAGAAAAATAGCTTGCTACATATTTTACATGGAAACTCACAGTTCAATTTCTGAAGTGTCAAATAGTCTAGTTAGAACATTCAGTGAATTTAAACTAATGTTAGTATTATTAGCAACTATGCAAAGTCCCCAAAGTTTGTTTAAAAATAATGCAGTGTCACTTATATCCCAAGACACACAGACATCCGTAATAGCTTTGTCTCATAAATTTCAATCACTATCACAAGCTTGTATATTAGAAGGAATGCTATTAGCAGGCACCTTGAATACAAATATGCTTGCAAAGCGGTAGGAAAAAACATCTCAGTATTTTACTTTTTTTAAAAAAAAAGTTTGTATATCAAATTCTAAACAAATATTAAAATACTTTCCCATAAATATCACACCGTTTCTTGACTCATTTCATAGCTCTGGGTGAACAGTTGTGAACATTGTTTTTTGATACATATGGTTGTGGGAAGCCGTTAGGAAAACATTTGCAAAAACAAACCATAAACCAACACATTCTAATCCTCCCAAACAAAAACACAGCTATATTCTCAAGAGTTAAACTACAATGTATAAAAAAAAGTCAGATTTTGCCACAAATTTCTTTATCAATTTGCATCAATACCTCACTTTGAATGTCATCTGCACAGTTCACACCAGACTCAGGCACACGCTTTACTTTTGCTGAGTTGCTGTTCCTGTTCAACCATCCACAGAACAAAACCATAGAGGAAATGATTCCAGCGAAAATGCTGTCACTTAAAATATCTTGACTCTCATCTCATGTGACTCAAGAAATGTAGACTGCACATCTGCCTGGATATGTGCGTCTACAGAATCAAGCAGCTCATTATCCTGGCCAAGGCAGCCCACTTGCTCAACACCTTAAGTATGAACTGAAATGTTCACTCTCACCATCGACACACAGTGGTGTAGTGTCTGTCATAGGCAGACAGTGAATACCAAGGTGCACCGCAATAACTCAACTAACTCCTTCACTTCCAAGGTGTACTTTCCAAATGTGTGACTTCTATTACATAGAGGGAGGAGGGCAGCAGATGCTTGGAAGTCTCACTACTTGCAAGCTCCCCTCCAAGTCACACGCCATCCTATCTTGGAACAAAGCCACCATACCTTCAATGTCACTTGATCAAAATCCTGGAACTCCTTGACCATTGCAGGTGTACCTGCACTAAATGATCTGCAGTGGTGCAAGAATAGTACAGCGCAGACACTGGTGAGCAACACGCACTGGCCTAGCCAACAATATACTTCCCATGGAAACATGCAAAAGGTTGCTATCCAAAATGATTCACTCAATCTTTGGGATATCACACCATTCACACTTATACACTCCTTCAGACTTTAATAAATCACTGCAAAACCGAAAGAACAAGGGGAAAGAAAAAAAAATCAACAAATTAATTGCAGCCTCATCAGAAAAAAGGAAAGGTGGTGTCTGGAGAACAATCTTCATCATCTATATACTCGATCAAGAGCTGGAATGTCAGACTGTTTAACTACAGGAGAGCCAGGCAAGCAGAGGACTCAGATTTATCTTGTATAAAAATGTCAGTATAGGTCTGTACTTTTTCCCACACAGAATTCTGTTAAAAGCAGCTTGCAAAAAGCCTTCATTTACAAGTCTGAATGTGGCAGAGGAGTTCAGTGAGCATGTTGGTGGAGTGCCAATCACAACTCAGCTTTCAGCTTCCAAACTGGGCTCTGCACCAGATCAGCATTGATATCAAGTGCCTATTCAGTTAAAAATAAAACTCTACATCACATCTTTGGGTGGGCTACATTGTCTGAGGTTTCTCCTGTTTCAACACGGGGTAAACCCCTCTGGTAATTTAAACCAGCCACACAGAAGTTCATCTCTTGCCATAATTTGTTAAAATTCGAGAGGCAAAGAACTATCCCAGAAGTCACAACTTAGAGAATAAAATTCTTAATTTTTACTTTAAGTCCAACAGAGAATATTAAAACCAACAACTATTTACAGCTCTTTTCTCTTAAACCTATCTTTTACCTCCCACTCTACAATACTGGTCCAATTAAAAAAAAATCCCAATTAAGATTTACAAAAAAAGTTTCAAAAACCAGTCAGCTTTATCGATTCTCCTTTGTAGATTTTCTCTAGGTCGGTTTTGATTTTCTGGTGCATAAAAGTCTTATAGGCAGGTACCTTTCAGAGAGCTCTTCAACTGGCAGTTGGTATTTCTGGATGCCCTTGGCAGTACTTCTTTTAACTGTTCAAAATGTCTGGTTTTATACCCCAAAACATTGGACTGTTTCACTGGTTTTATTATCATCAAAATACCAAATTCAAATTCGATTGGATTTTGGTATCTTATGGCATAACTTAAACTGATTGGACGAATTTGAATTTGCTTTTGTTTTATGACAACTCAGCTGCAGCTATTAGATTACTTACAGTGTGGAAACAGGCCCTTCGGCCCAACAAGTCCACACCGACCCGCCGAAGCGCAATCCACCCATACCCCTACATTTACTCCTTACCTAACACTACAGGCAATTTAGCTTTGGGACATTCTTATTTTGTTCAGGACTCTACGTGCTTTGACATTCCTTACTAGTTTTTCAACTCTCAAAAGGTACAGTACACCTCTACACCTTCATAACACTCCCTACTACTTTAACACCATTATTACATTGTTTAAAATGAATTGGCAAAGAACATCTGCACCACAAAACAGCCTGACGATGACTATCTCCAACAACTGAGAATCAGTTGACATTCAACGCATCATCATCCTCCTGCGGATTACCAAGACCAAAAACTGAACCAGACTGTTGTTCAACAGCAAACCAAAAGCTAGTAATCTTGAGGCAAACAATTCACCTCCTGTCACCCCCAAACCAAATCCACCAGCTACAAAGCACAAGCTTGATAAAACACTATTTGTCTGGAAGGGTGCAGCTTGAATAACACTTTAGAAGTTCAAGGTCATCCAGCATGAAAACAAACCCAACATACTGGCACTCCAGCTACCAGCTTCAATATTCACTCCCTTGACTAGTGACAGTTTGTATCTTTCACAAGATACACTGCAGCAACTCACCATGTTTTCTTTGACAGTGCCTTCTAGGCCCACAACCTCTGGCCCCAAAAATGACGTGAACAGCAGGTGCATATGTCAAGTGCCACCTGCAAGCCACACACTTCAGTGCTCATTAATTCTAATGGCATTGGGTCAACATGCTCAAACCCCCTTCCTGATAGAACTCTGGGTCTGCTTTCCCCATGGACTCCAATAGCGCAACAAAACACCTCACCACCATCTTCTCTAGGGCAAACAGAGATAAAGAGTACATGCTGGCGTCGTCAACAATTCCCACATCCCACAAATTAAAAAAAAAATGACCACGGGATTAAATGCAATAACTTCCACAAGAACATGCTCGAGGATGAGGATCTGAACAGGAAAACGACACTTAGCAAAGTGTTGACTTGTGAAAAAAGGAGACTTGTAAATCTGAACATCCCACATGCCGAAAATGAAAAAAGTTAGCCATACGCAGCATCCACTGACTAATTGATTTTGCAAGATTCTTAAGAAGACATTAAAAACCCTTTACAGTGCTGGTTATTCAGCTGAGCCACAGCAAAAACGTTGGTCATTTTAGGTGGAAATTACAACTTGTAGGTAGTCGACTCTGACGGCAAACAATAAGGACCAGAAATATCTTATTTTAAATCATCAACCGAGAATTCCGGAAATAATAGAAAAGCTGGAGATACCATCTCTCCTGTTATAACATGTGCATTGCATTTTGCATTGAACACAAGGTCAGGCTAGCCATGGTAGTTGTAGCAGCGTATTCTTCCGAAGCCCAATAGTCATAGCTGTTCATTAAAAAGATCAGAAACAGTTTCATCACCCATTATAAATATCATGACACAGATGACACCCATAAGTCTTCATAAAAAGAGGTGCTAATTGGAACAGACCAAATGAGCACTTGAGAATCCACTAATGAATCAAATTTATGTATTACGTACCACAGGGCAATACTCTGCAGCTTTAATTTTGAACTTCTCTGCACAAACGACATTAAAGATAAATTTAAAGATTAAAGCCACTGGTAATTTAAAAGATGCATACAGTCACGAAATGCTAAATAAACATAACAGTTGTAAAGTTGCAAAACTCTCACCCTTACTGTGAAAATTTGCAACAAGATATGCAATTCTTGAAGAATAATCAGACTGACATATCTACATGCAATCATTCCTCTGTCGAAACTTGAGCATAGAAACTCGTGTTTTGGTTTAGACAATGCTCATGATCTTACATGAGGAAAAATCTAAATTAAAAAATACCAAATTAATGGAACAATTTCTGGCAACATGGAAATCGTCAGATGGTGAAGGTTAATCTGATTTCACCTCTACTATTCTGATATTTGCATAGCGCAGTGAAGTTCGCCTAACTACAGTAATCAATCACAGCTAATTAGTCTATAACAGGCATGAAAAGAAAAAAATTCCAAAACAGAGAGTCAGAAAATCATCTGTTCTTTCAAGGCATGCTATACTTACCACACCATATCTTCTGTCTCAGGTTACTCAATATGTCCCAAAATTTATCTAAGTTGAAACTATTTTCATCAATACTAAGTTCTTAAACCAGCCCCACTGAGGACCCTGTTCTGAGACAGTTCAACTGTTCACTGATACACTGTTTTCATGATTCATTTTGAATTTACAGAGGCTGGATCTGCCGAATGGGACAGATCCTGTGTACAAGGTGAAATAACTTGTCCTGGTTTGTATTATTTAATTGTTTTAGAATACCAGAAAAGAGTTATTATATCAACTCTCAACCTGTCCTGTCCCAGTTAAAAAAACATGCTTAATTTTTAAAATCAAGATTTCATGACTACAGTGTTTTGAAAATTTGTAAGTAGAATTGGAATTGAAAATAGCTAATTGTAACATTCTCTTGTCTCACTCAAAATTAATCCCGCTACTTTGGTCAAAAACTAAGAAATTTCTGATTTTGTAAAACACCATTTAGAATTTATAAAAGTTGTTGCAAAAAAAAACACTGAAGTGGCAGAATTCGAAGTAATCAAAATCCTGTTCTTTCGTACACAAGTATTTCACCTAACAACTCAAAACATAATTCTGAGTCTGAGGAAATTGACAGTTAGGCATTCCAAGTCCTTGGATTTTGCTGAGTATTTACTATTAGTTTTAATAGACATATGCTTAGAACCACAAGTGTTCAATGAAAGCTGCAGTTAATTAGAAAAATATAACCAAATTCTTTCTTGATCTGTTGGAGACATATGGACCAGTCAGACACACCGCAAGATCTATTCTTGGACCTGCACATTACAGTAACTATATTTGTCAGCTGATTCTGTAGGATTTGTACTCAAATACATAAGATGGGTTGAACTACAACTGGCACATATATAGTGCATCTTTAACGTAATGAATCTCCTAAGGCACACCCCCAAACAAACTTTGACAGTCAAATCAGGAAATCTTAGGGAAAACCATCAAAATCTTGATCATTGAGATAGTTACAATGTTTAAAGAAAAATTTCTCAAGCTGTCATGTGTCATAGAATCCCTATAGTGTGGAACCAGGCCCTTCAGCCCAACACGCCCACATCAATCCTTCTGAAAACTACCCCACTCAATCCACTCTCCATTACTCTATATTTATCCCTGACTAATGCATCTACACTACACACCCCTGAACACTATGGGCAATTTAGCAAGGCTAATTCACCTGATCTGCACATCTTTGGATTGTGGGAGGAAACTGGAGCACCCAGAGGAAACACATGCAGACATGGGCAACGTACAATGTACAAACTCCACACAGACAGTCACCCGAGGCTGGAATCGAACCTGGGTCCCAGATGCTGTGAGGAAGCAATGCTAACCACTGAACCACCATGCTGGGACCTTATTAGCTGAAAGCACAGTCGCCAATAGTGACATTATTAAAATCAATGATTTCAACAGAATTAGAGGAGAAACATTTCAGAGGTTCATGGAAATGAGGGAAATTAGAGATAAATGGAGGGGTGGCAATAAAAATTCTCGAAGCAAGTTGCCATATTCCTTGGATATTAACCCATCCTTTCCTTTCACATCCTGACTGATCCATAACTTTCTGGTATTTTCAGTTACTTCAGCTTCAGTAAAGCAGAAGCTAAATAAATTGTTACATCATAAAAACCAACACCATTCGTGAAATATCTGAATATCAGATACATAGACATAAACTTGGGCTGAGACAGAAACCTTAATTTGGAATTATAAATTCCTGACAGTTCTAAAATAAACATGTAATGGGTATCCAATTTCCAGGGAGGTTATTCACTATTAGTCTGATTCACAAAACTATCCAATCACACAATGATAAAAGGGATTTACCACCAATTCACAATGGCATGAGCAGTTTTGGGTCACTTACTCTGAATAGAATGTAAGTGCATTTGGAAAGGTTCAATGAAACACACAACCAAGATGAGTCCATACCCTAGACGACAAAATAAATGAGAAAGGCCCAATTTCCCTGAGGTGTGGAGCGGAAACAGAAAGAAATCAAAATAGACAAAGCAGGGACTGTGAAAGTTGTAATGAGAAATGAACAAGGTCTTCATGCGAAAATACAGTACCTTTGTGATTGAGGTCTACTATTTCACTATACTTCCCCAATCCAATTGTTAATTCAAATCTTGGTTTTGCTGGCCATTGGTTTTCATTTCCCCAATATTGTGTAGTGTGACACTGTAGCAGCACTGAGGCAACCTATCCTTCGATGTTTATAACTATGTTTATGGATTTTTGAACTGGAAGTTCAAGATGGTATCATTTGTGGGTTGAAACAAAAAGCTGTTTGGCTGAAGTTTTGCAAAGATAGTAAACAGCACAACTTCAGTTGCGCTCAAATTCAAAAGTATCCTGAATAACATAATTACACTTTACCTTCACATAAATGCAAAACAGTTTTTCATCAAAGGAATGTGACAATGCATAGATAATTTCTGAGGGCTCTAAATACAAATAGCAAAATGGACCCTCCACAGTAGAATTCAAATGGCCCAAAAAATTTTTTAAAAATTATACTGCATGTGCTTATGTGCTACATATTATTTTATCTACTTTGTTTTAATATTAAATCAGTCAGCTGCAACTGTTCATATCCCACACCATTCCTACTTATTAGTGTGTTTCAACTTCCAATATTTCTGGATTATGCTCATGACAGGACTTTTGATTTTTAAAAAAACTGCTATAACTAATGTCAATTTGTACCTCTTTCAGATTTTAAAACAACAGAGACAATGGACTCCAATAACCCAACTGAAGTACTGTGGGTCTGGAACACGCTAGAGCAATTGGAAAATGTAAATTACAGGAAGTCCTGAAGAAACTCAGCAGATTTGGCAGGAACTCTCCAGGCTAGACTTGGTTTTTATTTGATATTTTCAGTATCCACAATATTTTGATTTTATTCAAGTGAAAACGTGGTCAGGTATATTCACCACAGAAAGGAAGACAAATTCAACCCCATGACTTAGGTGCCTGCCAGCTATTCTGCAAGTCAGTCATCACGTGGCACTACCTCACCAGCATGCAGCATGGGTTCAGCCAGGACCACTCAGTGCTAACTGTATGACTGACTTGGTCAAACATGGGCATGAGCTGAATTCTAGCGGGCACATAAAAGTGGATGCACCAGCAATGCAGCATTTGCTGAATTTGGCAGCAACAAGTTTTTAAAATAAAGTTAGGGAAAACTCTCTCCACTGGCTGGAGTCATGCATGTCACAAAGATCACTGTGGTTATTAGAGGACATTTACATAAGCCCCAAAGTATACCTGCAAGACATCTAGGTCTAACCATCTTTAGTTGCTTTTATGTTATAACATTAGAAGTGGGCCTGCTCACGAACAACCATACAATATTCAACTTCATTCATAAATCACTAAAACAATGCAGTCAGGACTAAACAACTTCTGCTGAGAAATGATGGGCAACATTTGTGCCATACAAATACAAAACAATGATTATCTCAAACAAGAAAGCATCTAACCCAAGCCACTTAACATGCAATGGCCTTGCCACTCATACCATCTGTAACCAACATCCCAAGGGTCAATAATGACCAGAAACCTAATTGGTCAAGCCTCAAATGCTTTGGCTGCACCAGATTAAGTATTTGGTGGTGAGTGGCTCACCTCCTGATTCCGTCTGTCTGTCCACTGACAAAGGCGCAAGTCACAGTCGTGATGTAATACACTTGTTTTTTTTTGGTGAATGCAGGTCCAAGAACACTAAAGAAACTCAATTGCATTCAAGACAAATGCTGTTTGATCAGCATTCTGAATTCACGAGCTGTCAGGTATCTGTAAAACAAGAAAGGATTAACACGCTGATAAACACACTGCTGGCACAGATTAGATTAGGTGGTTGAATGTTATTTAGATGTACCAGGGCATATGCTGCATTTCTTGGGTGTGAAACAGAAATAATCTGAAAGTCACTGGACTTCCAGAGGACTACATGTTAGGCTCTCATCAGGGAGAGGGTGTAAGAGTTACCATGACTCTGACAATAGGGTAGGTTGAGAAGCTTGGGCCTTCATTACGACCTAACCCAGACTAGGAATAGAACGCTCGCAGTTTAATTGAAGAGTTTGCCGCAGTCACAGGGGTTGTAAAAACCAGGTTAACTGAAGGTGACGTATGTGCCTACTGTTGAAGCCAAAGACAAGACTTAAATAACAAACATACTTATAACTTATATTCATGAAGTGTAGACATCTGCTGCAATGCCCAAAACAGTGACCGTGCTTAACAGATTTGCAATATGCCTCTGTATGCCAAGAAGGACAAATGGTAAACATTATTCTAACAACAGAAGTTGCTGCCCCAGATCAGTAGGGATGGTAAAGGAATTGGTACTTTGATTTGGTAACCAAAAGTATTCTCATGTTAAAAGTACTGCAGGCACTGGACAAAGATGACAATGGAGTCATTAGGCATTCATAATTGGACTTAATATACTGATATAAGGATGGGGAAGGTTGAACCCCAAGTAAAATAACTGGTTATGAGCCTTACTTTGCTAGCGAAGATTCCAATAAAAAGAAAACGAATGCATAAGAGTATGCAAAGGACAATTGCATTTGACATTTCATTTTGACGTAAAAATGACCTAACAATGATTAAAACATAGATTTCGCTTAGTTTTGCGACTTTCCAGGGTCATGCTTAGAGTTGGGCATATTATCGAGGATAATACCTCAGTGTGGTGCTGAACATTTACTGCAAAGGCAGAGGTGCCATCATTTAGTTGAGAGATTAGGACAGTTTTTCAGTTAAATATAAAAGATCACAGGACAAGTGTTAAATAGCAGCAGGACAATTCTGCCACTGTTATGACCAAAATTTAGCCCTTAAATCAAGGTTCCCATAAACCAACCATCTGATCATGGTCATGGTGGGTATCTTTTTTCCGCTTCGTTTTCTGGGTATGACCTAAACAATCCAAGATGCTTCACAAGTCAATTATACTTCACTCCTTTTGTACAATAATTGGATAGATCAATTAAATTCAACACTGTTATAATGCATATGACTGTACTGTGTTGCACTGTTACAGAGTTGATAGCAACAGCTGAAAACTGTATAAAGTTTTAAATATTTAATCTTGGTGTTATAAGTATTAGACAGCAATACTTAGTTATTCAGAAAGTTGGTGCTGATGCAACCCACTGTTAGAAATATCACAAAAACATCCAATTCCACTGTTAAATAACGTGACTCCAAGGAAATTACCTATTATGGGACCTTTGGGTGCAATCTTCGTTCAAAAAGAGCTTCATTTATTCATTCATGAAACCTAGGGGTCAGTGCCAAGGCCAACATTTAATGCCTTTCACAACTGCCAGAGTGTTGTTCAGAGTCAACAATAATGTTGGAGGCCTGTAGTCACACCTAGATCAGACCAGGTAAGGACAGCACATTTTATTCCCTACAGGATATAAGTTGAACCAGACGATGAGGTTTTAAACATTAAATGATCATAGCTACACAGTCACAATTAGGCTAGCTTCAAATTTAAGGGTTTTTAAAATTGAAATCAAATTTTCCATCTACCATCACACAGTATGAACCATGTCCCTAGAACTTTAGTCTGAGGTTCTGGTTGACTAATTCAATGATATTACCGCTAAGTTAGTGCCTTCTTTTCTAAAGGCGATACACCTCCTCTGATTTCTACAATAGCAAATATGTTTTCGAGTGAAAGCTGTTGCAATCCCGTATCAACAGAATTCCTGGCCTCCTCCAACACGCTTGTTACACATTATTTCTTCCAACTTTTTGTACTTTCCACCCCCGAGGCAAAATGCCAAGATGTATACATGACAGAACGAGAGCGCTGATTCTATTGCCCAGGTGCTGGGCAACTTCAAACAAACAGCCTTACAGTTTCAGGTCAGAGGAAACTGAGGCAAGTGAACTGTGTTTTGTTGAGAAGCACAGAAACTTGGTCACCAGTCAAGTCAAAACGTTGAACTTTGGAGTATCATCTGAAACAGGGTGTAACATTAACCAAATCATAAAACTTGATATGCTCACACAAATCAAGTTTGTTAACTAAATGAATGATCTATTTCTAAAATAAAATACCCAGTACAATTGCTCTGGTGCTAACAGCAGTTGCGATCCAGAACCAAAACACTCAGCTCTGCATCCTGAATGTGAATGCTGGTTTGCTTCATTGGATTTCCAATGGCTCCAAAAAAAACATAAGGCTGTTACTTCACAGAGTGACAAAATCAGCACAAGTCACTTTATTACCTTAATATTCCAATTTCAGATTCCCAGAAAATATACAACATTTGGTGGCTGTGAAGACAAAGCCACTGCAAATCCAGTGTCACTGAGAAAGGTCTTTTTACATAGTGACAAATTATTGACCATCGTAGAATCCCTACAGTTTGGAAACAGGCCATTTGGACCAACAAGTTCACACCGATCCTCCTAGGAGTAACCCACCCAGACTCATTCCCCCACCCTACTACAGTACATTTCCCATGATTAATGTCACTAACCTACACATCCCTGAACATGATGGACAATTTTAGCATGGCCAATGCACATCTTTGAAATGTGGAAGGCAACCGGAGCACCTGGAAGAAACCCATGCAGATGAGGGGAGAATGTGCAAACTCCACACAGATAGCCGCTTGAGGCTGGAGTCAAAACTGGGTCCCTGGTGATGGGAGGCAGAACTAACCACTGTCGAGAATGTGATGCTGGAAAAGCACAGCATGTCAGGCAGCATCCAAGGAGCAGAAGAATTGACATTTTGGGCAAAAGCTGTTCATCGGCACCTTCATCACAGCTAACCAATGAGCACCAGGCTGACCTTGTTGTCTCTCTCTTTGGACAATTATCCTTAGATCATTGAAAATGTGAGAAAACCATTGGTGTGAACCCACATGCTACCATCACATTCTTACAAAAACTCAACAAGTGAATGAGTAATCAAGTCAATAACAGGGGTCATGTGAATTCGAAATGGATGGAGCACAGGCAGCTGTAAATATTGTAGCATTAAAACATTGATCAATTCAGTGTTGCATTTTGGTGGGGCAAATTAGGGCAGGACTTCTACACTAATGACAGAGCCCTGGGGAACGCTGCCAAACAATGAGACCAAGGGGTGCAGGCGTTTAGTTTCTTCAAAGTGGAGTCACAGATGGACAAGATGACGATGGTGGTGTTCGGCACGTTTGCCCTTATTGGTCAAAGCACTGAGTATAGGAGTTGGGAGGTCATGGTGCAGCTGTACAGGACAGTGGTTAGGCCACATTTGGAATACTGCATTCAATTCTGGTTACACTGCTATAGGAAGTATGCTGTTAAACGCGAAAGGCTTCAGAAAAGATTTACAAGGATGTTGCCAGGGTTAGAGGGTTTGAGCTATGGAGAGAGACTGAATATGCTGGGACTGGTTTCCCTGAAGCACTGGAGGCTGAGGTTTATAAAATCAAAAGGAGAATGGATAGAGTAAACAGATAAGGTTTTTTTCCCCACAGTAGTTGAGTCCAAAACTAGAGGGCATAGGTTTAAGGTAGAGGGGCAAGGTTTAAAAGGGATCAGAGGGGCAATTTTTTAATGTAGAGGGTGGTGCGTGTATGGAATGTGCTGCGACAGGAGATAGTGGAGGTGGGTACAATTACAACATTTAAAAGACATCTGGATGGGTATATGAATAGGAAGGGTTTAAGAGGGATATGGGCCAAATGTTGGTAAAAAGACCTTGATCAGTCTTGGCTATGAGATTAGTGTGGACGAGTTGGACCAAAGGGTCTGTTTCTGTGTTGAATAATTCTGTGACTATAAATAGCACACACTTGACTAGTGCTCAATTTCCATTCTGCCAGGACCGCCAGACTACAGACCTCATTGCAACTTTAATCTAAACATGAATAGAAGAGCATTAATACTAGACAAGAGAAGTACATCACTGCCCTAAGACCTTAAAACTGAGGCTGCATGTGATTGAGTGTGACATCAAGGGGCACTAGTAATCCAAATGAAGCAAAGAGCATTTACTGCCAGGAATCATTGTAGAACAAAGGAAGATGGTTGTGGTTACGGAGACCAGGACATGACAAAGAATTGCTCTCAAGACAGCATATGAAGCTTAATTATCTTCAACTGCTCCATCAACCAACAACCCTCCATCATGTGGTAAGAAGAGGGTCTACTGCTATTCCACTATCAATTCCTATTTGCCGGCAATGCAACCTGAACAATATCTCACTTTGAGTTGCTAACGAGCTTGCAACACAGATGCTTTAAGCAGAAGACCATAGCAATGGGGTGTACTTTTCCACATGATTAGTGCTGCAACTTGCTTACACTTCTTCAGCAACATCTCCCAAACCCACTTCCGAGATGCAAACAAGTGCATGGGATCACCATTAAGAGCCACCCTCAGCCCTCACTCCCCAGCTACACAATACATCCATTTCTCCATCATCAAAAGATCAAATTTCTGAAATTCTCTGCGTAACGGTTGGAAGCACCGCCATCATAATGATTCAAAGTTCAGGGTCACCTTATCAAGTACCACTAGACAGTAGCAATGAATGCCAGCCATGCACAGGTCATCTACATTGCCAGAATGAATTCTTAAAGAGCAATCATATGTCTGAACAACTGTAACTCACATCAACAGCATTCCCAAAAGTAAAGACAATTCCAGCATAATAAAAAGTTCAAGTTAATTTATTCTGATAAAAGAAGTTGATGAGACCATATGTGCATATCCTATTTGCCAACATCAAAATAAATCTCCAAAGTTTCACATAAAATATGGCCTTCATATGTGAATAATAAATGCTGCTTAAATGGGGCATGCACACACAAGCTGCAACAATACTCAACATCAAGAGAAAAGACCCTTTTCCTATCATTATCATTGTCTTTATCATGCAGTGTTTTGCTCAAGAGCCAACAGCTGTCAGTTATACTCTTCCTTCTTCATTTTATTGCATTTAATAATCCCAAGAAGCCAGGCAACCTATAATTTCAAGTTTCAGCTGTCACAGACTTACTAATGGGTTGACTGTATTATTTCACCTTCTACTGAAGCCAGTCTTTCCATTAAAAGCAAGAATGTCCTGAATTGGCAGATCTCATTCCGTACTAAATGTAATCCTACATTATTTAGTAGACACAAAATGTAATCATACATTTTCAGGACGTTCGATATTAAAATAATCAATATTTATAACTATAGCTTTATAACTAAATGCTTTTTAGTATGACATTCTTTCAACTAAGCCATGTCCAGAAGGTTTACATTAATCTTCATGCAATGTTCCTGCCCTAGTGGTGCTTGCGACAATGGGTGTTGTTCACCCCAGATTTACAGGGTTATTTTCCAATGTACAAAGCAAAAAACAGAACCTGTATCACAACAATTTTAGAAAATGATCCATTTCTCCATACACAAGGTAGAAAAAGGAAAAGACAAATGCCTCTATATTAGAGGTGATTGTTACATGAAATATTAAAATACCACTTGATGTATTATTTGTTCACCCATACGGTCTGTGACAATGCTGTCACTTTGAGAAGATTATTTTGTACTGGGTTTTTTTTTGATGAGAGGTTGTAAAGGCAGAGGTTCCGAATTGGCTACTGGAGACGGATGAAGTGAATAATTTAGGAGTCTTCAGGTTTGATTTTAAAAATCCATTTGTAACAATGGAAGGTGAGTGGTCAGTTCTCACAGACCAGAATTTCAAGTTTTGTTTTTCAGCTGGAGCAGTCAGAAGTTGTCTGGGGTCCCAGAAGGGTTGGAAGTTTCAGTAAATGATTCCTACCTGCTACCTTCTCTGAAATCTCTCTTCATATAGTTTCGTCCTGGATTGGAGACCTTCATATGTGCATCTGTTTCTGAATTTAACTTTTTTCCAACGAGAGTCTTTATGGGGATGTTATTATATTGGAACAGTTAATTAGTAATGGCTACAGTATCTATTATTCAGTTAAGTTTTCAAAGTTAAGTTCTTCTGAATTTGTCTTCTTTTTGTTTGTATTTTAACAGCAGTGTTTAAATAAATTGTTCTCTGCTTAATGTCAAGTAGTTTGGCCAGTCACATCACATCTGAAACATGCACTTCACATCTAGCTTAAAAATAAGAAAGACTTAGGGTCTAGGGTCTAGTCTGGTCCACAACAGATCACCCTGTATTATGCAATCATTTGACATATCAAATTGTACCGTCTTTTCCTGCTGTTTTGGGTGGGTAAAATATGCCACAAGATGATATATGTCCAAGTCCTGAACAGTCAAATAAAATACAAGACAAAACATACCAGCTGTTAACCTATATAGCAACAAACCCATTAAGCAAGTCTATATCTGTCTTAGAAATCAAACACATATAGAAATTATACTCTTATATTATTGATCAAATGGACAGTTGGCAGTAAAAATGACAATAATTACAACTAAGAAAATATCAACTGCATGTCGTTGTCTGCACAAGTTACTTGTACAACATATCTATAATTTTAAAGTCAGCAGCTGATTTTTGTTTGTGAATATCTCTGTCTTCCTGTCCAAGTCTTTCCCACTTTAAAAGGAAGGCATTCTATGATCAAAGCTTTCTGTCACTTAACCATTCTAGTAGACCTATGTTGACAGATATGTGCTCTGTCCTGTCATCTTGGAAGATGCACTAAACCTATCCATCTCTTCCATGAGGTGACTCATTGTGACAGCACTGCTTGTTCAGTTTGTTGGAGGAGCCAGTGCGTTTTAATGTGGCCAGCTACCGTTCGTCCCACATGGCAGAAAAAGGTCCAACTGCATACCCCAGGTTTCTCTTTCCCTTACCCACTGTTCAACAGAGTGAAATCATCTCAAAATTCTACTACTGCAGTCTCCAAGCCATCTTTGTAAAATCCCAATCTTGAACTCCTCGACCAATAACATTAGCAGCCTACACGGTCCAGGTGAATACTGGGTCAGACAAGTTTCGGTATTGGAGGCTTTTGTCTCAATGAACTTTCCTACTCCTTGACGACTGGATCACTTACCAAGCATCCATGGTGTACTCCATTTGCTTGTGTTCTACCCAGAATGTGTCTCTTTCCCTGTCTCTGGTTAGAAATATCTTTACATCTCTTGCCTTTTCAAGTAGGAACTACCACTCTTCCGGTTTCCTACCACTGCAAAAGAACATCTCTGATGTTGCTCACATCTGAATTCAAGATTCCTATCACCAACTTCTAATAGGCTTCCACCCACAGACCCTCTTTCTTACCTACTGACTTCTTTCCTACACCAAAGCCTTGCTCATTCTTTGACCTCTTCCATCCAGTACCACTAATTGTTGCTTAACTAATTAACTGTTGATAGCTATTCTGCCACAAAGACCATTTTTGAGTGCACCAGACCAGGACTTGAAGCTCCTGAAATCGTTTATGCCTTCAACAGGGCATATCAATTTCTATCTTGTTGTTATTCAAGCTCACTTCACTTTGTTTACTCTTCCCTGGCTTCCTTTTGCAACTTCCACACAGCTTCATCTCTTCATCCCTTTGTTTCGCTGGAAAAAAAGCATGCCTTCCTAATCTCCAAAACCTAAACATTACCATGTGATAAAACTGCTGAAAGAGGCAGAGGAAATAGGTCAACTATGAAATCATCGATCACAGAAATGCACAAAAAAAGAGTAAAGACGTGCTCGTGAGAAATGATTAGTAGGATTGTGCAACCATGCCTGAGCTCACATCAGCCAGAGAGAAAGAACTGGGTCAAGAGGAATGTTATCAAAAAATATTGATAATGTCTGCTGGTTCATATTTAATTTTCTGAGTTCAGTCAAATGCTAAAAGTTCTGATGCTGAGACTAAATAAATTAAATAAACATTAAACTATTCATTAACAGTCAGTTAGCCATTAAAGAAATTCTCTGACACATTCTCTTCTCTATTGAATGTGAATGACTTCCATCGTGGACCACAACAAATGATGAATTTTGTTCGGGCATATTGGCTTTTTTTTTCAGTGCAATTCACCTGAAATCAACTAAACAAGCACAGATGATGAAGGAATTTCTAACTCAAATTGCACCCAGCAGTAAGAGACTTTTTTTTTGCAAATTGCACAAGAAGCTGGCTCTGTTCACTGAAGTGGCCAAGCCAACAGACTGAATTAATTATCATTGAGAATTTCCATCAACTGCACTCATTTGTGGGTTTTTGGGAAGGTCTTTGAAGCTTTCTTTTGCTGTGGGGACATTAAAAAAACCTAATTACTGTTCCCCAGTGTAACTAGTAAACAGCTCTGTATAGTTTTTGTCAAAGCCATTTTCAGTTTTTAAAATCTAGTTACTCACAGGTGGTGGACTACACACTAACTAAAAATGCTTAACTGTTGAGAAAAAACCATTTTCTGCTTTTTCTCATAAACTGGGCCTCTTATCTATATTCAGTTTTATTTTAAATTCAATTTTTCTAAGCCTCTAAAATACTGCTTGATTATATCATTTATGACAATTTTTACATTTGTTGATATGCAAATGAGTTTGAACAGAAACTTGAGCAATGACAAATTTCTGAAAATTAGTACAACGTGGGTTTGATTCGGCAATTGCGTCCAAGTCGACATTATTGGCCAATCATTTCACATGGATATGAATACAGCCAAAATTAACCTCTAAATATGAGATGACTCAGCAGCCTCTTGTAAATCTCAGCAGTTTTAAAACATTTCTAATGACTACAATGAAAAGAGATGTAAAACAGGCTTCCCACCCACTGCCATCCATTTTAAACCATCACAAGTATACCCTCTAGTACTTATCTCCTTCTTACAAACCAGATCCCTCTCGTTGGGATATAATTTGCAGTAAGACATTCCACTGAAATTTTACTGGCAACTGCAGGATACACTATAAGTGCCGTCTTCCATTACTGAGAATATACAGAGGAAAGCAACCTGAACTAATCAAACAGACACAGTAAAGAATAATCATGCAGGTTGATAGCTTCAAAGAATTGTTCCAACATTAGACTCCATAGTTATTTGGCAACCTCACATCAAAAACTTTCAGCAACATTGCTGATACAATGATCCCGCTTCCTGCCATGTTTCAGATCATTGCTTTAAACACCCACTTCACTTATACTGAAAATGTTGCTGGTTAAAGCACAGCAGGTTAGGCAGCATCCAAGGAACAGGCCTCAAATTTCCAAATGTATCAATCCCTAGTAAACAAACTAAAAATAGAAAATAATAATGTCAATCCAAAAATCTTACCACTGAAGCATCGGGCGCATAAAATCTGAGATTGATGTTGCTTTATGGCATCCCGCCACACAAGTAATTTTAAAGGCCTCATTCATACGGAGGTTGTCAGTTGCCCACCCAAATCCACTATCTGACCAGCAACCGCCTGGAGAAACAAACAGTCCTGGTGAGTCAGACAAACAGAATTGGATAGGGGCCAGAAATGACTTGGCTATAGCAAAACCTGTGGCAGAATTGCCCAAGAAATCTCGCGTGGTTTGTCAAAAACATTGGGTGCAACTCGCTGCATCTTTTAACTCAGTTCCAGGTAACAAAGCAAGATTCTCCTGGGGTGTGGGGAATTGCCTGTTAAATGTTTAGTAATGACCTCATTATCTGCACTTCTCAATTGATTATTACACAGCTTCTCATCCTACTGCCCACTGCGAACAAACCGAACGCCAAGAATTCTTGACATGTAAGTCAGTGTGGCTATCAGATGACTTCAGCTTGCTGCTTACTCCAAAAGACCTCCAGGCACCAACATCTCAGGGCATGCTCCATGGGAACCAGCCACATGTACCCCACATCCACTAGCAACCCACATGTGCCAGCCTTTAAGAACCCTCATCACAGATCTCCAATCCACTTACAGTACAATCCTGCATTCAATACTGCATCTCAAGGCTCAGTGGTAACTATCACTGTAATGCTGCAGCAATGGCATGGTGCTCATGGACATGCAACCAGCTCATGGACCACACCAAGCTCCAGCCCGATACTGTTTGCTTGCCGTCACAGCACTCCCTCACGCGGAATTGGATGCTCATAATATTGCTGCCTTACCTTTGATGCTTTGCCCCTCGGTCAAATACCAGTGTCACAGTACTACCAAACTGCCATGTTCTTTATCACAGACAAAGCCAGGAAGCTTGGTCAGCAGTCCTCATTCAAATCAAGGAGGATAAACTTCAGGCAAAGGGTCTCAGAATAATAACTCAGGGCAGCCTGCAACACCAGTCCAGGGGCTTGGACATAGCCTGCTGTTCATGGTGGTCAGAATCCTGTCCATGTGACAGGCTGAATGTCAGGCAGCCCAGCATCTTGACTATTTCTGCCTGATTCTGCCTGAAAGAGGCAAGGAAGGGAGTTGGAAGTGGGTGGCACAGCTGTTAGTTTTGGTGCCGATGAGAAGTGAATAAGCAGCACAGAGCACATGCAGGGTGAGGGGTCTCGAATGTTGGGATCAGTGAGCGCAAGTGAGAGAAAAAGCTGCAGGCAATTGTGAGTGAATAGAGCATGAGCATTCGTGAGAGATGGGTAAAATGGCAGAGAAGTAGCGGGTGTCAGAGCGGAGCAGGTGACTGAACTTCCTCCTAGAGTGCTATGCATTTCTCCAGCCACCTGAGTTTGCCAACCTTGGCACTAGCTGGCATCCTGGTTTTTGCAAAGGGCCTGTTCAGGTACACAGTTCCTCTTTAAAAACTGGGAGAAGGTGAGGACTGCAGATGCTGGAGATCAGAGTCAAAAAGTGTGGTGCTGGAAAAGCACAGCAGGTCAGGCAGCATCCGAGGAGCAGCAGAGTAAATGTTTTGAGCATAAGCTTTTCATCAGGAGTCAGGAATCCTGATGAAGGGCTTATGCTCAAAACGCCGACCCTCCTGCTCCTTGGATGCTGCCTGACTGGTTATGATTTTCCAGCACCACACTTTTTGACTCCTCTTTAAAAAACAGTAACTACACCAAGAATGTTGATCATTTCTGGGATATTCCACAGCAGCGAGTTCTTCTGGAAAAGGTGCATGCTGAGACAGGGGCTGGAATTGGGAAAGTGGGACCCTGTAGGAGCAGGATAGGTAGTCAAATGAGACAACCTTGTTAAAATCCAACAAGGGATCTCACTTGACTTCTTAATGAGAAACCCTCCAACATGCTGAAATTGCAGTCATCTAGACTAGACCTGCACATTTTCAGCACAACACACTTTTGTTTTCCAATGGTGTCTTACATTCTCTTTGAAAACAGATTAAAATCCAATCTCACAGGAAGGGGGCAGGGTCCCAAGGGCTTTATCACACTGCATTTAATTTACATCCATCCCCCCATCCAAGCTGGATTTCCTGCGGTAGGGTTAAAATGTCCACTAAAGACTGACACTGCTCCGTCAACATCTGTTCAAGACTTAGATCTCAGCAACGACCAATCATTGCACGCTAAGTACTTTAATCGGCTGAATACATCTGTCAAGGGTATTGGATTTGAATTCTGGCGACAAAGTGAGGAGACACGACTGGAGGGAATGTTATTTGATGCTAGAAGCTGAACAGCTGTGAGTGAAAAGAAGAGAAAATTGTTGTCTCAAAAAAACATCACCAATCACTTTCAAAATGCAAATTCAGTATTTCTTTGCATAGACAGTTCTGTGAATCTATAGTATATTGCCCGCAAATTAAGAACATCAACAATTACACCTGAAAAAGTCAAAACAATCTTCTATTTCAGAATGTCTGCTTGAAATAAATTTGAATCAGGTCAAGAAACAAACAGTGCCTTGTGAGACTTAATAGTGCATGCAAGAATAAATTTAATGTTTAAAACAATGCGACTGCTTTAAGGCAGGAGTATAATGTAATGCTTTTATTTTGTTCATCCAGTTAGATAAGGTGCAGTCTCCAAGCTCTTCAACATTAATAATTATCTCCAAAAATACTTAACTATCAAAGCAACACAATCCACCTAAAAGTATGAAATATTTGTTTTGTGTCATGATTCTTCCAGTTTCACCCACAATTTTACACAGTTTAAATCAGATATCAAAACATCTATGTTTCCAAAACTATCAAATTTTGTTTATATATCAGTCACGTGGAATGTTCAAAATTAGCTACGGTATTAGACTGCCACTTACTACTTTTAACACGTCTGTAGCCAAACTGATTTGACTTATGTAAAAGTATAGCCCAAGATTCATTCCATTTCTATTGCAGAAAATGAAAACTGGGCATTGAAGTATGTAAATTGGATCATTTTTATTAAATAGGCAAATGCACCTGTGAATAACATACAGTAACTAACACAAGGAAATGCTTCAGTCTGTGAATCTTTCATGCCCTTCAGATAGAATATCTTTCAGAACAATGAGTAACCAGGTCAAAGGAAGACATTGTGCCAGAAGTTATGTTGCCTCTGGTGGATTTACTTATGGCAGCTGCTTCACTTCTGTCTATAGCAATGTAATATTCACAATTATTTGTCAAGAAAAAAAAAGATGAAAACAGAAAATATTCCAAGGGAGCTCAATCTAAATGAATACACCAGAAACTGATGCTGCTGCTGTATAGGCATTATCCTTAAGGGAAATTTCAAGGTCAGGCAATTCACATGAAAACAACATGCAAAAAAAACACACAAACAATTCTTCCATAGCACTATCCCTATTACATTGAAAGCGTTTGAAATATTATATTGGCCAAACAAAAGCAGTGTGTATTTTCCCTCAAAATAATTGCCAAGTACAGATTTAGTCCTGAAATCCTTCTTTGGAACGGAGTATATGAATACATTCAAGATTGGTCCTCTGGCAATTTTACCCCCAGATCTTTTCAGTTTACATTGCAATTAAATAATTATCTAGATTCCATTGTAATCATATAGAAAAACTAAGCTTGGGTTTCCAGGAGTAGAGTTAAACTCAATAAAAAGTGGCAGCATCAATGAAATCAAATCTCATAGGAAAATTTGTACAATCTTAAACCTTAAACTGAAGATGCCAACAGATAATTAGAGCGAAAATTCAGCATCCATAATGTTTTAAACAGTTTATAATTTAAGAAATGTAACTTACTGTAACTTACAGTTAGCATGTCGACTTACAGCCACATCATCTTTTAACAGACCTGGATTAATGACTGGTAGTTCTCTGATACATTAAGTATATGAACAGCGGGCATTCTCATAGACGGCAAGAGCACTTCAGACTATGAAATGCAACCTTCCTCGGAAATATGAAGCAGAACCAAAGTTGAAATGTGATGCAAGTTTCCAAAGATGGATTCCCGGCCACTTTCAAGAAAAGGTTTCTCCTGATGGCTACCATATGCTGTGAAACTTACCAGCGAGAGGAAGTGAGAGGTGAAAGTCAGCCTTCCCTTGCCTGCTACGGGAAATAAGAGTGAGAGGTGGTGTGGCAGGAGCCTGTTCTCATTTACGATGCGGCCCGGAGTGTGCTGTCACTGCAGCGGGCTACAAACTGCCATTGACTCCTCACCACACCCACCGCATTGCAGAACTGCTGGCAACCAGGAAACAATCAAACCTGCAACTCATCTGACTGACCAAAAAGAAACGAATCACGCCAAGGGATCTCCCCCTTTTTCTTTTTAACTAAAACTGTGCAGTAACACGTAGACAAAATCTACGGTCAGACACAAAATGCTACACAGTACGTCTGGGGGGGGAAATGATAAATCACCGGAACAAGCATTTAGGGTTGACGATACAAACACATCGTTGTATATATTTTTAAACAACCTATTTGCAATTTCAATTCCTTATTCTGTTGAATCCTTGCACTTCCAGTGGAAGTGGCTCTAAATGTGGGACAGCCGACACTGGATGAGCTCCGGGGTGGGTGGGGTGAACCAAGGGCAATGTGTTGGTTTATTTGTCCCCAGTCCCACTGCTACAGACAGAGAGAGCGACCGATCTGCAGACACACACAGAGACAGAGTGCCTCCAGAGCAGAGAGAGCCCTTCTACAGCTCAGCATCGCCACTGAATGCCCCACATCTTACCGAGTGAAAGAGCGAGCTGTCAGGGCCAAGGGACAGGGGGATGGGAGACAGGGACACTCTCGGAGACAGGGCGCCCGCGGCAAAGGGGCAGAACGCGGTTCAGTCATTACCTTGAGCGTCCCCCTCCCCAGCGGAGCGGAGCGGAGTGGGGCTGAGCCCGGGGACCTGCAGCTCCGCTCTCCCGGGCTCACAGCGGCTGGCAATGTCGCCAAGAACAACAATCACAGCGCCCACCCTCCCGGTGCTCTCCTCCTCCTGCACATAGCTCCACAACTCTCCCCTCCCCCCACTCCCCTAACCCCACTCCTGTCCCCACACCCACACCCTCCCCATCCACTGCCCGCTACTATTCCATCCACCCACCCCTCCCCTCTCTCCTCCCCCCGCTCCCCTCTCTCTTCCACCACCCTCTTCCCCCCCCCGCACCACCTCTCCTCCCCGGCACCCCCTCTCCCCTCCCCGTCCCCCCCTTTCCCCTCTGTCCCCCTTCCCCCTCCCCTCCCCGTCCCCCCCTCTCCTCCCCTCCTCCTCCCCCGTTCGCCCCCTCTCCTCCCCCCCTCCCCCCCGTTCGCCCCCTCTCCTCCCCCCCTCCCCCCCGTTCGCCCCCTCTCCTCCCCTCCTCCCCCCGTTCGCCCCCTCTCCTCCCCTCCTCCCCCCCGTTTGCCCCCTCTCCTCCCCTCCTCCCCCCGTTTGCCCCCTCTCCTCCCCCCGTTCGCCCCCTCTCCTCCCCTTCCCCCGTCCCCCTCTCCTCTCTCCCCCCCGTCCCCCTCTCCTCTCCCCCCCGTCCCCCTCTCTCTCCCCCTGTCCCCCTCTCTCTCCCTCTCCCTCTCCCTCTCCCCCCTGTCCCCCTCTCTCTCCCTCCCTCTCCCCCGTCCCCCTCTCTCTCCCTCTCCCCCGTCCCCCTCTCTCTCCCTCTCCCCCCGTCCCCCATCTCCCTCTCTCTCCCCCGTTCCCCTCTCTCTCCCTCCCTCTCTCTCCCCGTCCCCCTCTCTCCCCATCCCGCTCTCTCCCCCCCTCTCTCCCCCCCATCCCCCGTCCCCCCCCTCCCCCGTCCCCCTCTCTCCCCCTCTCTCTCCCCCCCATCCCCCGTCCCCCCCCCTCCCCCGTCCCCCTCTCTCCCCCGTCCCCCTCTCTCTCTCCCCGTCCCCCTCTCTCTCTCCCCGTCCCTCTCTCTCACTCCCCGTCCCCCTCTCTCTCTCCCCGTCCCTCTCTCTCTCCCCCCCGTCCCCCTCTCTCTCTCTCCCGTCCCCCCTCTCTCTCGCCCCGTCCCCCGTCCCCCTCTCTCTCTCCCCGTCCCCCGTCCCCCTCTCTCTCTCTCCCGTCCCCCGTCCCCCTCCCTCTCTCCCCCCCGTCTCCCCCTGTCTCTCCCCCATCCCCCGCTCTCTCTACCCCGTCCCTCTCCCTCTCCCTCTCCCCCGTCCCCCTCCCTCTCCCTCTCCCTCTCCCCCGTCCCCCTCCCCCCGTCCCTCTCCCCCCGTCCCCCTCCCCCCGTCCCCCCTCTCTCTCCCCGTCCCCCTCCCGCCGTCCCCCTCTCCCTCTCCCCCCGTCCCCCTCCCCCCGTCCCCCCTCTCTCTCCCCGTCCCCCTCCCCCCGTCCCCCTCTCCCTCTCCCCCTCGTCCCCCTCTCCCTCTCTCCGTCTCGCCCCCGTCCCCCTCTCCCTCTCCCTCTCCCTCTCCCTCTCCCCCACCGTCCCCCCTCCCTCTCCCCCACCGTCCCCCCTCCCTCTCCCCCACCGTCCCCCCTCCCTCTCCCTCTCCCCCACCGTCCCCCTCTCCCTCTCTCTCCCCCATCCCCCTCTCTCTCCCCCATCCCTCTCTCTCTCTCCCCCATCCCTCTCTCTCTCCTCCGTCCCCCTCTCTCTCTCCTCCGTCCCCCTCCCTCTCTCCTCCGTCCCCCTCCCTCTCTCCCCCCCGTCCCCCTC
Organism: Hemiscyllium ocellatum; assembly: GCF_020745735.1. Lineage (NCBI taxonomy): Eukaryota > Metazoa > Chordata > Chondrichthyes > Orectolobiformes > Hemiscylliidae > Hemiscyllium > Hemiscyllium ocellatum. Next base: position 18,388,828 of record NC_083404.1, read on the forward strand.
CCTCTCTCCCCCCCGTCCCCCTCCCCCTCCCTCTCTCCCCCCCGTCCCCCTCTCTCTCTCTCCCCCCCGTCCCCCTCTCTCTCTCTCCCCCCCGTCCCCCTCTCTCTCTCTCCCTCCCCCCGTCCCCCTCTCTCTCTCTCCCCCCGTCCCCCTCTCTCTCTCACTCCCTCCCCCCGTCCCCCTCTCTCTCTCTCTCCCTCCCCCGTCCCCCTCTCTCTCTCCCTCCCCCGTCCCCCTCTCTCTCTCTCCCCCCGTCCCCCTCTCTCTCTCACTCCCTCCCCCCGTCCCCCTCTCTCTCTCTCTCCCTCCCCCGTCCCCCTCTCTCTCTCCCTCCCCCCGTCCCCCTCTCTCTCTCTCCCCCCGTCCCCCTCTCTCTCTCTCCCCCCGTCCCCCTCTCTCTCTCTCTCTCCCTCCCCGTCCCCCTCTCTCTCTCCCTCCCCCCGTCGCCCTCTCTCTCTCCCTCCCCCCGTCGCCCTCTCTCTCTCCCTCCCCCGTCCCCCTCTCTCTCTCCCTCCCCCCGTCCCCCTCTCTCTCTCCCTCCCCCCGTCGCCCTCTCTCTCTCCCTCCCCCCGTCGCCCTCTCTCTCTCCCTCCCCCCGTCCCCCTCTCTCTCTCCCTCCCCCCGTCGCCCTCTCTCTCTCCCTCCCCCGTCCCCCTCTCTCTCTCCCTCCCCCCGTCCCCCTCTCTCTCTCCCTCCCCCTGTCCCCCTCTCTCTCCCTCCCACTGTCCCCCTCTCTCTCCCTCCCCCTGTCCCCCTCCCCCGTCCCCCTCCCTCTCCCCCGTCCCCGTCCCTCTCCCTCTCCCCCCTCCCCCTGTCCCCCTCCCCCGTCCCCCTCTCTCTCCCCTACCCCCTCTCTCTCTCTCTCTCCCCCGCCCCCTCTTTCTCTTTTTCTCTCCATCTCTCTCCCCTGCCCCCCTCTCTCTCCCTCTCTCTCTCCCCTGCACCCCTCTCTCTCTCTCTCTCTCTCTCTCTCTCCCCTGCCCCCCTCTCTCTCTCTCTCTCTCTCCCCTGCACCCCTCTCTCTCTCTCTCTCTCTCTCTCTCTCCCCTGCCCCCCTCTCTCTCTCCCCTGCACCCCTCTCTCTCTCTCTCTCTCTCTCTCTCCCCCTGCCCCCCTCTCTCTCTCTCCCCTGCCCCCCTCTCTCTCTCTCTCTCTCTCCCCTGCCCCCCTCTCTCTCTCTCTCTCCCCTGCCCCCCTCTCTCTCTCTCTCTCCCCTGCCCCCCTCTCTCTCTCTCTCTCTCGCCCGCCACCTCCCTCTCGCCACCCTCTCCCCCTCCCCCCCTCTCTCTCTCTCTCTCTCTCCCCCCTGCCCCCCCCCTCTCTCTCTCCCCTGCCCCCCCTCTCTCTCTCTGACCCCTGCCCCCCTCTCTCTCTCTCTCCCCCCTGCCCCCCCTCTCTCTCTCTCTCCCCGGCCCCCCCCCCCCTCTCCCTCCCCCCGTCCCCCTCTCTCTCTCCCTCCCCCCGTCCCCCTCTCTCTCTCCCTCCCCCGTCCCCCCCTCTCTCTCGCCCCGTCCCCCCCTCTCTCTCCCTCCCCCGTCCCCCCTCTCTCTCCCTCCCCCCGTCCCCCTCTCTCTCTCCCTCCCCCCGTCCCCCTCTCTCTCTCCCTCCCCCTGTCCCCCTCTCTCTCTCCCTCCCCCCCCGTCCCCCTCTCTCTCTCTCTCCCTCCCCCCTGTCCCCCCCTCCCTCTCCTCTCCCCCGTCCCCCTCCCTCTCCCCCGTCCCCCCTCTCCCCCGTCCCCCTCCCCCGTCCCCCTCCCTCTCCCCCCGTCCCCCTCCCTCTCCCTGTCCCCCCTCCCCCTGTCCCCCCTCCCCCGTCCCCCTCTCTCTCTCCCCCTCCCCCGTCCCCCTCTCTCTCCCCGTCCCCCTCTCTCTCCCCCCCTCCCCCCTCTCCCTCTCCCCCCCGTCCCCCCTCTCTCTCTCTCTCTCTCTCTCCCCTGCCCCCCTCTCTCTCTCTCTCTCTCTCCCCTGCCCCCCCCTCTCTCTCTCTCCCCCCTGCCCCCCCCTCTCTCTCTCCCCCCTGCCCCCCCTCTCTCTCTGACCCCTGCCCCCCCCTCTCTCTCCCCTGCCCCCCTCTCTCTCTCCCCTGCCCCCTCTCTCTCTTCTGCCCCCCCCTCTCTCTCTCCCCTGCCCTCTCTCTCTCTCTCTCCCCTGGCCCCCCACTTTCTCTCTCTCCCCCCCCCGTCCCCCACTCTCTCTCCCCCCCCGTCCCCCCCTCTCTCTCTCCCCCCGTCCCCCTCTCTCTCCCCCTCCCCCCGTCCCCCTCTCTCTCTCCCCCTCCCTCTCCCCCGTCCCCCTCCCTCTCCCCCGTCCCCTCCCTCTCTCTCCCCCCGTCCCCCTCCCTCTCCCTCGTCCCCCTCCCTCTCCCTCTCCCCCCCTCCCCCTGTCCCCCCTCCCCCGTCCCCCTCTCTCTCCCCGTCCCCCTCTCTCTCCCCGTCCCCCTCTCTCTCCCCGTCCCCCTCTCTCTCTCTCTCTCCCCCGCCCCCTCTTTCTCTTTTTCTCTCCCATCTCTCTCCCCCGCCCCCCCCTCTCTCTCCCCCGCCCCCCCCTCTCTCTCCCCCGCCCCCCCCTCTCTCTCCCCCCTGCCCCCCCTCTCTCTCTCTCGCCCCCCTCTCTCTCTCTCTCTGACCCCTGCCCCCCCTCTCTCTCTCTGACCCCTGCCCCCCTCTCTCTCTCTCTCTCTGACCCCTGCCCCCCCTCTCTCTCTCTCTCTCTCTCTCCCCTGCCCCCCCTCTCTCTCTCCCCTGCCCCCCCCTCTCTCTCTCCCCCTGCCCCCTCTCTCTCTCCCCCTGCCCCCTCTCTCTCTCTCCCCTGCCCCCTCTCTCTCCCCCTCTCTCTCTCCCCTGCCCTCTCTCTCTCTCTCTCCCCTGGCCCCCCACTTTCTCTCTCTCCCCCCGGCCCCCCTCTCTCTCTCTCTCGCGCTCTCTCCCTTGCCCTCTCTCTCTCTCTCTCCCCCCCGCCGCCTCTCTCTCTCCCTGCCCCCCTCTCCCCCACCCTCTCTCTTTCTCCCCTGCCGCCTCTCTCTCCCCCCGCCCCCCCTCTCTCTCCCCCCGCCCCCCTCTCTCTCTCCCCCCGCCCCCCTCTCTCTCTCCCCCCGCCCCCCTCTCTCTCTCCCCGCCCCCTCTCTCTCTCTCCCCGCCCCCTCTCTCTCTCTCCCCCTGCCCCTCCTCTCTCTTTCCCTCTCTCTCCCTCCGCCCTCCCTCTCTCCCTCCGCCCTCCCTCTCTCCCCCGCCCTTCCCCTCTCCCCGCCCTCCCCCTCTCTCTCTCTCTCTCTCCCCCTGCCCCTCCCTCTCTCTCCCCCGCCCGCCCCTCCCTCTCTCTCCCCCCCGCCCCGCCCCTCCCCTCCCCTCCCCTCCCCTCCCCTCCCCTCCCCTCCCCTCCCTCCCTCTCCCCCCGCCCCTCCCTCCGCCCCCGCCCCTCCCTCCGCCCCTCCCTCTCCCTCTCCCCCCCGCCCCTCTCTCCCCGCCCCTCTCTCCCTCTCCCCCCACCCCTCTCTCCCTCTCGCCCCCGCCCCTCTCTCCCTCTCTCTCTCGTTCCCGTCCCTCTCTCTCTCTCTCTCTCTCCCCCGCCCTCTCTCTCTCCCCCCGCCCCTCTCTCTCCCCCCCGCCCCTCTCTCTCTCTCTCCCCCCGCCCCTCTCTCTCTCTCTCTCCCCCCGCCCGTCCCTCCCTCCCCCCTGCCCCTCCCTCCCTCCCTCCCCCCTGCCCCTCCCTCCCTCTCCCCCTGCCCCTCCCTCCCTCTCCCCCACCCCCTCCCTCCGCCCCTCCCTCCCTCCCTCCCTCTCCCCCGCCCCTCTCCCCCCGCCCCTCTCTCCCCGCCCCTCTCTCCCTCTCTCCCCCACCCCTCTCTCCCACCCCCCCCGCCCCTCTCTCCCTCTCCCCCCGCCCCTCTCTCCCTCTCTCTCCCCCCCGCCCATCTCACATTCTCTCTCTCTCTCTCCCCCCGCCCGTCTCTCTCTCTCTCTCCCCCCGCCCGTCTCTCTCTCTCTCTCTCCCCCCGCCCGTCTTTCTCTCTCTCTCCCCCCGCCGTCTTTCTCTCTCTCTCTCCCCCCGCCCGTCTTTCTCTCTCTCTCTCCCCCCGCCCGTCTTTCTCTCTCTCTCCCCCCCCTCCCTCTCTCCCCCCCGCCCTCCCTCCCTCCCTCCGCCCTCCCTCCCTCCCTCCGCCCTCCTCTCTCCCTCCCTCCCTCCCCCCGCCCTCCCCTCTCTCCCCTCCCTCCTCCCTCCTCCCTCTCTCCCTCCCTCCCCCCCGCCCCCCCTCCCTCTCCCTCCCCCCGCCCTCCCTCTCTCCCTCCCTCCCCCGCCCTCCCTCCCTCCCCCGCCCTCCCTCTCTCCCTCCCTCCCCCGCCCTCCCTCTCTCCCTCCCTCCCCCGCCCTCCCTCTCTCTCTCCCTCCCCCCGCCCTCCCTCTCTCCCTCCCTCCCTCCCTCCCCCGCCCTCCCTCCCTCCCTCCCTCGCCGTCCCTCTCCCTCCCTCCCTCCCTCGCCCTCTCTCTCCCTCCCTCCCTCGCTCCCTCTCTCGCCGTCTCTCTCCCTCCCTCCCCCGCCCTCCCTCTCTCCCTCCCCCCCCCTCCCTCTCTCCCTCCCTCCCCCCCCTCCCCCCCCGCCCTCCCTCTCTCCCTCCCTCCCTCTCTCCCTCCCTCCCCCCGCCCTCCCTCTCTCCCTCCCTCCCCCCCCGCCCTCCCTCTCTCCCTCCCTCCCCCGCCCTCCCTCTCTCCCTCCCTCCCCCCGCCCTCCCTCTCTCCCCCTCTCCCCCTCTCCCCCTCTCCCCCCGCCCTCCCTCTCTCCCTCTCTCCCTCTCTCCCCCGCCCTCCCTCTCTCCCTCCCCCCCCCTCTCTCCCTCCCCCGCCCTCCCTCTCTCCCTCCCTCCCCCGCCCTCCCTCCCTCCCCCCCTCCCCCCGCCCTCCCTCTCTCCCTCCCTCCCCCCCGCCCTCCCTCTCTCCCTCCCCCGCCCCCTCCCTCTCTCCCTCCCTCCCCCGCCCTCCCTCTCTCCCTCCCCCCGCCCTCCCTCTCTCCCTCCCTCCCCCCCTCCCCCCCGCCCTCCCTCTCTCTCTCCCTCCCCCCGCCCTCCCTCTCTCCCTCTCTCCCCCCGCCCTCCCTCTCTCCCTCTCTCCCCCCCCGCCCTCCCTCCCTCCCCCCCCCCGCCCTCCCTCTCTCCCTCCTCTCCCTCGCCCTCCCTCTCTCCCTCCCCCCGCCCTCCCTCTCTCCCTCCCCCCCGCCCTCCCTCTCTCCCTCCCCCGCCCTCCCTCTCTCCCTCCCCCCCGCCCTCCCTCTCTCCCTCCCCCCGCCCTCCCTCTCTCCCTCCCCCCGCCCTCCCTCTCTCGCCCCCCGCCCTCCTCTCTCCCCCCGCCCTCCCTCTCTCGCCCCCCGCCCTCCCTCTCTCCCCCCCCCCGCCCTCCCCGCCCCCCCCCCGCCCTCCCTCTCTCCCCCCCCCCCCCTCGCGCTCCCCCCCCCCCCCCCTCTCTCTCGCCCCCCCGCCCTCCCTCTCTCCCCCCGCCCTCTCTCCCTCCCCCGCCCTCCCTCTCTCGCCCCCCGCCCTCCCTCTCTCGCCCCCCGCCCTCCCTCTCTCCCTCCCCCCGCCCTCCCTCTCTCGCCCCCCGCCCTCCCCTCCCTCCCCCCCCCCGCCCTCTCTCTCCCCCCCCCCCGCCCTCCCTCTCTCGCCCCCCGCCCTCCCTCTCTCCCCCCCCGCCCTCCCTCTCTCCCCCCGCCGCCCTCCCTCTCTCCCTCCCTCTCTCTCTCCCTCCCCCTCTCTCTCTCCCCCCCCCTCTCTCTCTCTCCCCCCGCCCTCTCTCTCTCTCCCCCCGCCCTCCCTCTCTCTCTCCCCCCGCCCTCCCTCTCTCTCGCCCCCGCCCTCTCTCTCCCCCCCCGCCCTCCGTCTCTCTCCCCCCCGCCCTCCCTCTCTCTCTCCCCCGCCCTCTCTCTCTCCCCCCCGCCCTCCGTCTCTCTCTCCCCGCCCTCTCTCTCTCCCCCCGCCCTCCCTCTCTCGCCCCCCGCCCTCCCTCTCTCTCCCCCCGCCCTCCCTCTCTCTCTCCCCGCCCTCTCTCTCTCCCCCACCCCTCTTTCTCTCTTTCTCCCCCCGCCCCTCTTTCGCTCTCTCCCCGTCCTCCCCGCCCCTCTCTCTCCCCCGCCCCCTCTTTCTCTCTCTCTCTCCCCCCCCGCCCCTCTTTCACTCTCACCCTGTCCCCCCCGCCCCTCTCTCTCCCCCCCGCCCCTCTCTCTCTCTCTCCCCCCCCCGCCCCTCTCTCTCTCTCTCCCCCCCCCGCCCTTCTCTCTCTCTCTCCCCCCGCCCTTCTCTCTCTCTCTCTCTCTTTACCCCCGCCTCTCTCTCTCCCTCTCTCTCTCTCTCCCTCCCTCCCCCCGGCCACCCACACACACTCTCTCTCTCTCTCTCTGCCCCGCCCCCCACTATCTGCCCACCCCACCCACCCCACTCTGCCCTGCCCCGCCCCGCCCCGCCCCCACTCTCTGCCCTGCCCTGCCCCGCCCCACCCCGCCCTGCCCCCACTCTCTGCCCCCCCGCTCTCTGCCCTGCCCCCCTCTCTCTGCCCCTCTACCCTGCCCCACCCTCTACCCCGCCCCGCCCCACTCTCCGCCCCGCACCCCCCACTCTCCGCCCCGCCCCACCCCACCCCACTCTCCGCCCCGCCCTGCCCCACCCCACTCCCCGCCCCACCCCACCCCACTCTCCGCCCCACCCCACTCTCCGCCCCACCCTGCCCCACCCCACTCTCCGCCCCACCCCACTCCCCGCCCCGCCCCACTCTCTGCCCCGCCCTGCCCCACCCCACTCTCCGCCCCGCCCAGCCCAACCCAACCCAACCCCACTCTCTGCACCGCTCCCCCTCCTCTCTGCCCTGCTCCCCCTCTCTGCCCCCTCTCTCTCTGCCCCCTCTCTCTCTGCCCCCTCTCTCTCTGCCCCCTCTCTCTCTGCCCCCTCTCTCTCTGCCCCCTCTCTCTCTGCCCCCCTCTCTCTGCCCCCTCTCTCTCCGCCCCCTCTCTCTCTGCCCCCTCTCTCTCTGCCCCCTCTCTCTCTGCCCCCTCTCTCTCTGCCCCCTCTCTCTCTCGCCCCCTCTCTCTCCACCCCCCTCTCTCTCCCTCTCTCCCCACCCCCCTCTCTCTCCCTCTCTCCCCAGCCCCTCCCTCTCTCTACCCCTACCCCCATCCCATCCCCTCCCTCCCCCACCCCCATCCCCACCCTCCCCCATCCCCATCCCCTCCCTCCCCCATCTGCCTCCCCCACCCCATCCCCTCCCTCCCCCACCCCCATCCCCTCCCTCCCCCTCCCCCCATCCCCTCCCTCCCCCTCCCCCATCCTCTCCCTCCCCCTCCCAAAATGCAGCACCTCACATTTATCTAAATTAAACTCTATCTGCCACTTCTCAGCCCACTGGCCCATCTGTTCAAGATCCTGTTGTAATCTGAGGTAACCACCTTTGCTGTTCACTGCACCTCCAATTTTGGTGTCATCTGCAAACTTCCTAACTATACCTCTCATGCTCACATCTAAATCATTTATATAAATTATGAAAAGTAGTGAACCCAACACCGATCCTTGTGGCACTCCACTGGTCACAGGCCTCCAGTCTGAAAAACAACCCTCCCACCCTCTGTCTTCTACCTTTGAGCTGTATCCAAATGGCTAAACCTGCTTACCAGTCTCCCATGGGGAACCTTGTCAAACGCCTTCTGAAGTCCATATAGAACACGTCTACCGCTCTGCCCTTACCAATCCTTAAAAAAACTCCCTGCACACCCTGATGATGAATGTCCGTTCTCATCATCTCTTTCCTGTTCTGCTCCTGATTCTGCAAACGTAGGACGTGAAAAAAAAACTAAACGTGCATTTTAGATAGCACCAATTATTTGTCCAGCAAGATCAGAGAGTAATAGCTGTTCTGGTTTTTATGCCTTATATTGCACTGTATTTTCAGAACAACTTTCCAGAAGTATTGAAATAATGTAACAAATAAAATCTGTATTCTGACCTGCAGTTATTGTTGAGCAACTGAAATCTAGAATAAACCAAAGAACCTCAGCGGGTCTGGCAGCATCTGAAGAGAGAAGGTAGAGGTGATGTTTCCATTCCAGTGCTCCTTCCGTCATGAATGGTTCTGAACGAAGGCCCGAAACGTTAACCTTGCTTTCTCTCCCCACAGATGTGGCCAGACCTGCTGAGTTTCTCCAGCAATTTCAGTTTTTGTTTCAGAATTCTCGGGCTGGGTTGGAGTATCTGGGAGACCAAAGCGGAGGTAGAAACTCACACATCAAGTCGCTTGGTTTAAATCCCTCAAGTTGCTGGGTCTGGCACAACTTAGCTGCAAACACCTTCGCGCTACATGAGAGTTCAGTCGGTCTCACCGAACAGGATGGAGACCGGAGTTCCGCTTGCTGAGCTGACAGTACCATCTACCCCCACTCACTGCACATTGCTGCCTCCACAGCATGAGATAGTCGGGGGGGGGGGGCGGGGGAATCTCAGAAATTCACCAGGAAAGAGTGTTGAAACTTTATAGTGAAATGCGGAAGATATTCTGGTGTACTTTCATGAATTTCTGAATGATGTGCCCTTTGAGTGCAGATGTACCTTAGCTGTAAAGTGTTTCAGGGGATGAACGAGATTCCCAGAGCATGAATGGTTTTACGAGATTCCCACTCTACCTACCTACTATCTAGCGAAACCACCACCAAGGGAACGGGCTTGGCAAATTAGTGGGGAAGAGAAATGTGCACTCGCGAGAGTGTTCTTAAAAATATGCTAACCATGAAACGACAGCTCACGTTCGCCTCAGCTGATTCAGCCTGTACAGCCTATGGTAAGCCGAGGTTGTGGATATAGCGGATAAGGGGATGCGTCCATACTATCGATGCTATTATTGTCGACGAGCGACATAAATACTCGAAATGTGCACTCTTGTGAGTGTTATTAAATAGCATAGCACATGATTATAGAGACTCTAACACTGTACACTGAGACCTCTTTACATCCGTGAATACCTTTGTGCTCCTGCATAATCTGATGGGGTTCCTATCTCAGGCACGCTGCTCGAGAAAATCTCAGGCACACTGCTCGGGAAAACCTCAGGCAAAGATTATGTACTTAAAGCGTGTTGGGAACTGTAAACACGTTGAGTGATTCTAAGCAGTATTTAAGGGAGTCACTCAAGCATGTTGAATGTCAATGTGTCGCACAGCGACTTGCAACTGAGGAATTAGTACCAGAAAACATAATTCTCTGGGGGGAAAAAAAAACTGCAGGCTACAAAGAGTAAAGGATTAATTTCTGTGCTTAAACTCTCCCTCTACCCCACATGACAACTTCGTTCACATTACTTCCTGATAGTTCAAACTAACATCAGCTGGATAAGGGATAAAATCAAAAAAGTCACTTCAAATCAGATTTTTAAAAATTCACTTGTGGGAGGTGGGAGTCTCTTGCTGGCCAGCATTTATTGCTGGTCCTTGGCTTTCTGAGTCACAGGGTAGTTGAGAGTGAACCACTTTGCTGTTATTCTGGAGTCACAGATAGGTGAGGATGGCAGATTTCCTTCCCTTAAGGACATTAGTGAACCAGATGGGGGTATTTTTCCCCAACAATCCAGATTATTATTGAATTTGTATTGATTGGATTAGATTCCCTACAATGTGGAAACAGGTCCTTCAGCCCAACAAGTCAACACTGACCCTCTGGAGAGTAACCCACCCAGACCCATTTCCCTCTAAGTAATTCACCTAACACTGTGGGCAATTTAGCACGGCCAATTCACCTAACCTACACTTCTTTGTGATTGTGACAGGAAACCAGAGCACCCAGAGGAAATCCATGCAGATAGAGGGAGAACGTGCAAACTCCACACAGACAGTCTTAGACTTAGACTTAGACTTACAGTGTGGAAACAGGCCCTTCGGCCCAACAAGTCCACACCGACCCGCCGAAGCGCAACCCACCCATACCCCTACATTTACCCCTTACCTAACACTACGGGCAATTTAGCTTGGCCAATTCACCTGACCCGCACATCTTTGTGACTGTGGGAGGAAACCGGAGCACCCGGAGGAAACCCACGCAGACACGGGGAGAACGTGCAAACTCCACACAGTCAGTCGCCTGAGTCGGGAATTGAACCCGGGTCTACAGGCGCTGTGAGGCAGCAGTGCTAACCACTGTGCCACCGTGCCGCCCATAAACTCCACACAGTCAGTCACCCGAGGCTGGAATCGAACCCAGGTCCCTGGTGCTGTGAGGCAGCAGTGCTAACTGCTGAGCCACCACGCCGAATTCCTCTATCTACCAAGGCAGGATTTGAACCCAGGTTCCCAGAACATTAACTGAGTTCCAGGATTAATGTCCTAGTGATAATACACAAGGCCATCACATCACATTCTCATACACCCATCTCACCTACCCAACCAACCCCCATTAGGTAATGTGATATCACTGTTTGAATCTCTTCTCCATTTGTTCATGCTAAACGATGTTTGATTTGATTGATTGTAATCACATGTACCAAACTACTGTGAAGTGGAAGAAAAGAGGCTGAGTGACCCTGCCCCATGCCACTAGAACTCATTCAGCCACCTTTTCTCGAAAATATCACACATAAACTCTCCAACATTTTTTTCTGTTGGGAATTCTAGATTTCGCAAATTCATTAACCTTTCCAATCTAACTTTGCCAATTCCAATGAAGAATCCAATATGAGTGGATGTGTATTTAGATTAGATTCCCTACAGTGTGGAAACAGGCCCTTCGGCCCAACCAGTCCACACCGACCCTTCAAAGAGTAACCCACCCACTTCCGCTTCCATCTGACTAACACTGTGGGCAATTTAGTATGGCCAATTCACCTGACCTGCACATCTTTGGACTGTGGGAGGAAACTGGAGGAAACCCATGCAGACACAGGGAGAATGTGCAAACAGACAATTGTCCAAGGCTGGATTCGAACCTGGGACCTTGGTGAGGCAGAAGTGCTAATCACTGAGCCACCATGCCACCCATTGGGAGTATCTCTCCCAGCAAGGATTCTGCCAAGTCAGTTACGCCAGCAGAACTGTCTGGTTTAGCTTCCAGATTAGAAGAGTCTGGATATCTATACATACACACAAACATATATATACAAATATTTTATGTGTGTGTATATATATATATATATATATATATAAAATATACACACACATAAATTGTTAGATTGATAAAACTTTAGCCCCTTTGACTTGAGGAAATATCCTCTCAGCACACATCAAATTGGTTCCATAGTCCATAAGGAAGAACCTGGAAGAGGTCAGTTAAGTAAAAATCTTACGAGTTGAGTAAGGGTGAAATTTCGATGAACTTGAGACTTTACAATAGATGGTGTTAGGACCCAATTTGAAACTTTTTTTGGATTTGTGTGGTAAGATAATTTTTTAAGTATTAGCTCATTTTTGGTTATCTTTCATTTGGGTGTTAAACCTACATGCTATTGTTAAAGGGCATGTGCAGCCTCATGTGAATGCAGTTGTGACAAACCACCATATTAATATTAAAGACATAATTTCACTTTGGTATCTAATTTGTCCAAAAGTAACATCTTAACAATACGAAGTTGGAAAGGCTCAAGACTCAGTAAGGTAAAGCTTTTGTTTTTTCTTGATCTTTCTTTTCATATATTTAAGTGCATTGTTTGGTTTTAGTGAGTTCATGTAAAGCTAAGCTTACAATGGCAAGGGACCTCAAAATTAGGTAGGAGCTGGGAAATGTGGATTGGACACAGCTATTTGAAGGGAAGTCAACATTTGAGATGTGGGAGGCTTTAAAAGATAGGTTAAAGATAGTGCAGGATAGGCATATCCCGTTGAAAGCAAAGGATAAAAAAGGCAAGATTCGTGAACCATGGATGACAGGAGAAATTGTACAGCTAGCCAAGAGGAAAAGGGAAGTGTACATAAGGTCTAGGCAGCTAAGAACAGAACGGATCCTGGAGGAATATTGCAAGAGTAGGACAAGTCTTAAACAAGGAATCAAGCGGGTGAAAAGGGGTCATGAAATAGCTTTAGCAAGCAGAATTAAGAAAAATCCCAAAGCATTTTATTCTTATATAAGAAGCAAGCGGGTAACTAGAGAAAGGATTGGTCCACTAAAAGAGAATGAAGGAAGGCTGTGTGCCGAACCTGAGAGAATGAGTGAGATTCTGAATGATTACTTTGCATCAGTGTTCACAGAGGAGAGGAACATGATGAATCTTGATATTAGAGATAGACGTTTGATTAGTCTGGATCAGGTTGACATAAGTAAGGAAGATGTGTTGGCTATGCTAGAGGTTATTAAGGTGGACAAATCCCAAGAACCGGATGGGATCTATCCCAGGTTGCTAAGGGAGGCGAGAGAGGAAATAGCTGGGGCCCTGACAGATATCTTTGTGGCATCCTTAAATACAGGTGAGGGGCCGGAGGACTGGAGGGTTGCTCATGTTGTCCCCCTGTACAAGAAGTGTAGTAGGGATATTCTGGGTAACTACAGACCAGTGAGCCTGATGTCAGTGGTGGGGAAGTTGCTGGAGAGGGTACTGAGAGATAGGATCTATTTATCTTTAGAAAAGAATGAGCTTATCAGTGATAGACAACATGGTTTTGTGCGGGGGAGATCGTGCCTTACCAAATTAATAAAGTTCTTTGAGGAAGTGACCAAGTTGTTAGATGAAGGAAGGGCTGTTGATGTCATATACATGGACTTTAGTAAGGCGTTTGATAAGGTTCCCCATTGTAGACTAATGGAGAAAGTGAAGTCACATGGTGTGCAGGGTGTTCTGGCTAGGTGGATAAAGAACTGGTTGAGCAACAGGAGACAGAGAACAATAGTTGAAGGGAGTTTCTCGAAATGGAGAAAGGTGACCAGTGGTGTTCCACAGGGGTCAGTGTTGGGGCCACTGTTGTTTGTAATGTACATAAATGATCTGGAAGAGGGCACTGTTTGTATGATCAGCAATTTTCAGATGACACGAAGATTGGTGGAGTAGCAGAAAGCATAAGGGACTGTCAGAGAACTACAGGAGGATATAGACAGACTGGAGAGTTGGGCAGAAAAGTGGCAGATGGTTTTCAATCCAGACAAATGTGAGGTGATGCATTTAGGCATGACTAATTCTAGAACGAATTATCCAATGAACTGAAGGGCCTTGGGAAAAGTTGATGGGCAGAGAGATCTGGGAGTGCAGATCCATTATACCCTGAAGTTTGCTGCACAGGTGGATCGAGGGTCAAGAAGGCATATAGTATGCTTGCCTTCATTGGACGGGATATTGAGTGTAAGAGCTGGCAAGTCATGTTAAAATTGTATAAGACATTGGTTCGGCCGCACTTGGAATACTGTGTACAGTTCTGGTAGCCACATTACCAAAAAGATGTGGATGCTTTGGAGACGGTGCAGAGAAGGTTTACCAGGATGTTGCCTGATATAGCTATGAAGAGAGGTTGAATAGTTAGCTTTATTTTCATTAGAAAAATGGAGATTGAGGGGGGACCTGATTGAGGTTTACAAAATCATGAAGGGTATAGACAGGGTGGATATAGACAAGCTTTTTCCCAGGGTGAAGGATTCAATAACGAGAGGTCACGCTTTCAAGGTGAGAAGTGGAAAGTTTAAGGGGGATACACACGGTAAGTACTTCACACAGAGGGTGGTGGGCATTTGGAACGCATTGCCAAGAGAGGTGGTAGAGGCAAGGAATGGTAAATTCATTTAAGATGCGTCTGGACAGATGCATGAGTAGGTGGAGAGCAAAGGGATACAGATGCTTAGGAATTGGGCGACAAGTGTAGACAGTTGATTTGGATTGGCTCAGGCTTGGAGGGCTGAAGGGCCTATTCCTGGGCTGTAAATTTTCTTTGTTCTTCTTTGTTTTATCTAATGGTGGTCAGAAGAGAGAGAAAGAATTTCAGTGCTGAAAGTTTCGCCACCTGAATGCATGCCTACCATTAGTAGAGCTATTAAATTAGGGATTCCCAAGGATTTAATTCGTGCAGATGAAGGTTGGATGGCTGAAGATTAAAGATATAGGGAGGAGCAAAGACAAAGAAGCATTCAAACAAGGTGGAAAATCAATGTTGTTTGACCTGTACCAATATAGTTTAGCAAGCATGATAGTGATGGACCTACGGAACTGGGACAGAATTAAGACACGGGCAGTAGAAGTTTGGATAATCTCCGCTTAAGGATGATAAAATGTGGGAGGCTTGGCAAATTGCATTGCAACAGTTGAATGTAGAGTTGACAAGAATATGGATGAGAGTTTAAGCTGCAAATGAGCTGAGACAGCAAGGTTTGCAATGTAATGGAAATAGAAATAGGTTTATAAGGTGGAGCAGATGTGTGGTAAAGCTTACCTTAGGGTCAATGACTATTTGACATTAACGTTGCCAGCGGTCTGCTTTCACCTCAGACCATGACTGCTTCAGCCAATTGCCAGACAGAGGAATAGAGTGGGTACCAGGGCACAGAGTTTGTACTAAGAAGTAGAACCAAGGCCTTTAGTCTTCCAAATATTTCGTTGGAGGAAATTTCTGCTCAGCACATTCTCAGATAGTGAATCAGGAAGTAACGTGTAATATGTAATTTAGAAAATAGGATAGCAAGAGAAATTAATGACACACTTTTGGTATTATGGAAGCTGTAATAAGATTTTTGAAACATTTATTTCAACCTAAACAGGACTACAATGCACAAGTTATGTGCGGTAATTCCAGTGCGATGAGCTCAGGCGAGTAAAGCTGCCAAAGGGGGAAAGTAGGGAAAAAATAATAAGGGTTAGCATCATCCCCAGGAGAGGAGAAAACAAAAACAATGGATGACAAGTTTGGAATTAGAAGATGAACTTTGCAAGGTTATAATATGATCAGTAGGTTTTGAAAGCTCACTCTCACGACTGAATGATATCTGAGCACTGAGGCTGCACCCAAGGGTATAACAATATTCAGCCAGGATTCACTTTATTTAATTTATTTTAGAAAACAGTGACAATTTTCTGTTGGACCATTCAGATTAGGTTTTCTGGCCACCAAACGATTTGAATCGTGCTTGCTTTGCTATTTGATTCACTCATGCTAGAAAACAAAACGTGACAGGATTAGCAGGAAAAAGCAGAATTGCATTTTTCAGACTCTGGCCCAGACGAGGTAGATTGAATGGCTATTTTGGTCACATATTCTCCATGTCTTTTAGTTTATCATGAATTTCGAGGTGAAAATTTATCTAGTTTTCTCCTAACTCACTTAAGGACCCAAAAATGTATACTTACTTTCCAAATTACGCCAAGATCAGAAAATTGATTTGTCCCTTTTGACGTTTACAGATTAAGCTATTAAAACCTAAATGTGATATGCGATTCTTAACATATTTCACTTTAATGATTTTTGCTCAAATATTATACCAGCAGACTCGATCCTTTGCCTCATTAGCTGCCTCAATTCTACTAAAATAGAATCTCTTCAGGAAGCCAGAACCACAAACATGAAAAAATACTTGAGTTTTAAGAAGGGTTCAATTTGAAAGAACTAATATTTCCACTTGGATAAGTTATTTTCTCCGGATGGTTATGTCCAACCCTACCATATACTTAACTGGAACAACTCTCTATTATGTTGTCTGGCTATAGAACTTGGTTCTTTATTTAAAATGATTTATTTGATCTGAGCCACAGAGACAGTAGGGACAGAAGCAGTGGCCACACACCCCTGATTACTGCCCCTCAATCTAATCCATGCATTTGCAGGTTTCTTTGAGAGACAACTCTGAATACCCCACAGTTACATGGTCTGCCAGAGGGTTACAGTAACATGGGAATGCAGAGAAGCTAGGGATGAACACAGAAGGACTTGTACACATGTAGGAGAGAAGATGAAGATCCCACCAGACTAGCATTTTTTGAAAACAAAATCTGCAACAATTGTTTATCTATAATGAAGAATAAATATCTCTTCCAAGATCATAAACCAAAATATTTTTGCTTCAGTAAATTTTTATGGATCAGACTAAACCCCATCAAAATACATCAAGACAGCCTAGACGCCAGCCTTTATCCTATTTAAAGATAAGTGGAAGGAATTGTGGTCCAGATGTGATTAGATTGGTCAAACTACTTGGCCTTAAGCAAAACACACTGTATTCTTACACCACCGTTAAAATATAAACAAAAAGAATTGGCATATCTTTTCATCTATTGAAATACTTAATAAAATAATATTTTATTTAATTACTATTCATCAATTGTTCCAATGTAGTAGAATCCTATAAACACGCTGTTGGCAAAGGCAAATTCAGCAAAACAGATTTTCTCACATGCTATCTCCAGTCCAGGAGAGAGGAATAACAAAAGAAACAACCTAGCAGCAGGTATTTTGCAGCAACAGAGAGAGCTGTACCCATCAGCTTTAACTGCCAAATACAACCCAATTTCAACTGAAAACAAAACTAAAATGATGGGTCTGTGCAAGCCTGGGTCCACTCACTCATGCTTCTTTTGTCTAATTTTAAAACGCAGGGAGCTCAAAGCTGTTGATCCACTGCTTCTGAAGCAGACATTCTGCCACCACTGGCAACACCACTCTGCAAATCTCTCCTGTCACAACCCCAAAACTCTTTGCACGTTGCAGAGTTTGTTCAAACTTAGGCCGGAAAAGAACTGTGCCCAAATCAATTCCAACAAATAAGTTACACCAAATATTCCCCTGCAGCGACCAAAAAATAACTTTAAAAAGCATCCAGGAAAAGCAAGACACTGCAAATGCTAGATATCTGAAATAAAAATAGAAAAATGTTGGCAATATTTAGCAGAGCTGGCTGTCTTTGTGGATGGCAGAACAAAGTCAATGCTGCAGGTTGATAAGCATTTCAAGGCTGAAAAAATGATCAAATTGCTAACTGTATTTCTGTCTTCACACCTGCTGTCTAACCTACAGAGTATTTTCAGCATTTTTTTATACTAAAATCATCCCTGTTCCAAATCTAAAGGATTGCCTGTGAAAATAGAAACTGTAAGAGATCCAGTCAGGTAAAGGAGGTTTTAAGATTAGATTCGATTCCCTACAGTGTGGAAACAGGCCCTTCGGCCCAACCAGTCCACACTGACCCGCCGAAGAGTAACCCACTCAGACCCATCTCCCTCTGACTAATGCACCTAACACTATGGGCAATTTAGCATGGCCAGTTCACCTGCACATCTTTGGACTGTTGGGGGAAACCAGAGCACCCAGAGGAAACCCATGCAAACACAGGGAAAATGTGCAAAAACCACACAGACAGTTGCCCAAGGCTGGAATTGAACCTGGGACCCTGGTGCTGTGAGGCAGTAGTGCTAATCACTGAGCCACTGAGATTAAACTTAATGATGGAAGATGAGAAAAATTAGAAAATGATGAAGGGTAATAACATTATAGATTGCTCCTCTAGTTAGTAGTGCTGTAAAATCGACCACAACTAAAATTGAATGTTTAATTTTGCCATTGATAATTTTTTAAAAAGAAAGACATACCAGTCTAAAGATGGCAAAGAATGCAAATTCATTTCCTGTCTATCATTGCTGTGTGAATTGTACCAGCCCTAAGAAGAATCATAGAATGTCACATGATGGATGCCAAGGAACCATCAGACAGGAGAGATGCCACTTAAAAAAAAGGATCTCCTTTGGATTGTGTCTCAAACTGTAGACATGATGAGTTGAAAGAAATGCCGTCTGGATTAAAGACACGTTTGTTTACCCTTCTAGGAATATACAAGCAAGAGGATTTAAAATAAATAAAACAACCACAAGTACTTGTCTGTGTGCACTAGTATGCTAGGTTGTGATGCTGTTCCACTACAGGAATGTGCCTCAAAAGGGCATGACTGAGAACTTCCACTAGACCCCCTGCACATACAGGTTACATGTTTTTAGCAACAGAGAGCAATAATAAATCAGCAAAACCACTTCTGAAGGAAAGTGGACAAACCTTCAGCTAACTACAGAACTCACCATTCTGAAAAGGCTGTCCTAGCACAAAAAAGACCAAACATCCATATGCTACAAGTTTAAAATCAAAATTGTAAAAACTATATTTCACATACTTTTCATCAGTAGTATAACAATTATTGCATTTTCACTGAGTAACTTTTGTTTTGATAATAAACTGGTAATTGAAGAAACCTGATTGATAGATCTTGTTTAAAACTTAATATATCTGTGGTATTCAATTGATCTCCTTAGCAACTGGAAAAAAAATGTATTTTGATGTTGTGACTCATGGAGTAGTGCACTTGAGGGATAGGGCACTCCTCCAGCCTCAGCATAGGTCTCTCTCACACTCAGCTTGCCTCTGCCCTGAAGGATTGCATCCTTAAGATTATATTGCTTCTTTTTTTCTACATAAATGCATCACTTGAATCCTTTGCTATTTAACCTCTTCAGCTCTCACCCTTCTACAGTTCAATTATCACTGCTTTCATTTGTCAAAAAATGACAAATTTAGGAAATGATAAATTGGTCATTGAAAAACTCCTTCCTCATTAGCTGATGGTACAAGGGGACTCAAAGTTAAGTTATGGATGAGGATTACAGAAGGGTGGGAGTTTTCTTTAAGCATTCATTGTTAATACCTGAGCTCTGCTTAAGAGAGTTGTAGAAGCATGGGTGGTCAAGTATTTCAAAAGAAAATTAAATCAACACTGAAGAAAAAAAAAACTTTGGGGGCCACAGCAATTAAACAAGGGGAATTCAACCAATTGGATTATTGCACTGAATCCAAATAAATTTAAATGAACAGAATGGCCTTCTATTACATCATTAAGAATCAAAAGAACTTCTTCAGAATCCAGATGGTTAACTCTGATTTCTCTCCAAAGATGCTGCCAGATCTGCTAAGCTTTTCCAGTGACTTCTACGATGATATAATTTCTACCTTTTCGGAAATCAAATTTGAGGTTAAAGACCTGAAGCATAAACCTTTTCTCCACAGAAGTTACCAGACCGAAGTATTTGTCGCATTTTCTATTTTATCATCCTCAGTATTTTGCTTTCAAATTAATGTTGCTTTCTGTCTTTATTGAAGTATTCTTCTGACTGATCAATAGTCATTTTACTTTGGTTACTTTCATCAATATTAAGCAGTTGCTCAGTGTTCTCATTTTCCATCCCTACTCTTTTCAGTTTTGAAATATGCATTCTCTTTGTCCTCAGCTTTGATTATCCAAATGAGATAACTCTCTCAATTGTAACAGACATACATATTATAGAAAAACTAGGTCCAAATGTTACACATGCATTAAATGTGCATTACAGGCACAGTATTCAATATGTGATTAACTGATCTCCTTGTGGCATTGTTTAGGGTATGTTAGGTGGCTATTACATTAGATAACATGAAATACTGCAGTTCAAAACAATCAATTCTGCAAGGCTGATGGTGGGGAATTATTTTAGCTCCAATGTCATGAGTTAATATCTTCGTGGAAAGTAAAAGTGATCTTGATTACTGATTAATTACCTTACTTAAAAAAAACTGAAGAGTGAAATTTGTAAGGTTAACATCCAATGGAAGGTGAAAAAGAACATTTCATTTCTTTTAAATTGAAAGAATTGCGGATGCTGGAAATCAGAAACAAAAACAGAAATTGTTGGAAAAGCTCAGAAGGTCTGGCAGCACCTGTGGAGAGAAATCAGAGTAAATCTTTCAGATCCACTTCGGAGGGTCACTGAAGCTGAAACGTTAACTCTGATTTCTCTCCACTTCATGTTTAAAAATTCATTCACTGGATACAGGTGTCACTGACAAAGACTGCCACTGTAGTCCATGCCTAATTGCCCTGAGAACAGTTAAGAGTGAACTGTATTAGAGTCAAGAATGTGGTGCTGAAAAAGTACAGCAGCCCAGGCAGCATCTGAGGAGCAGAAGAATTGACGTTCTGGGCATAAGCCCTTCACCAGGCTTCCTGATGAAGGGCTTATGCCTGAAATGTCGATTCTCCTGCTCCTCTGATGCTGCCTGAGCTGCTATGCTTTTTCAGCACCACACTCTCGACTCTGACTCTCCAGCATCTGCAGTCTTCACTTTCTCCTAAACTGCATTATACTTTGGTTAACATCATAAAGCAGTTCTGGGGAACAGGTAGGTCAGTGGGGATACCTCAGTTATGCCAGGAAGACATGGTAGGTGAGTAGGGGAAGATTTAAAGGGTGTTCTAGAATCTGAGAGTAATGTGTTGAGAATGTAAGAAGGTTGAAAGAGGGAGCTGGGTTGGCAAGTCGATGATAAGGATGGTTGAGTTTGGGCAGACTTATACAATGGTTGAAGAATGTGGGATCATTAGTGAGAAAATGCTGGCTGTAGGATTACTATGAAATGGGACCCTCCTTGAATTTGGGAACATATTAATTTGGTGCCATTAAGAATGGGATACAATTGCTTTTAATGGTCCTAACTGGAAACACTTTTGATTGAAGGAAAACATTTCTTGCCCCTTTTAAACTAGTGAAGGAGAATGAAAGCTGCAAGTCTTCTTTTCCCTGAAGTTTCAGAAAAGCATGTCTGCTACTATGAGCTCATGCAGGAATTCAGACAGCAGTTACAGTAAATGTGCAGTGTATGCTTGAAATAACAGGCTTTCCCAGCTGTGCTTTACTGAGGAACTCCGTGTGGGAATCCCACCCATGCACTTCAAACTGGTTCATGGCCATGATTTGAAACAGGCTTTCAATTGTTGAAAGTGCTTTCTTTACTTGATTAAACCTATTTTCAAATTGTAAACACAAACCTACTGAATTTCAACATGAAAAAAAGGGTCTTCAAGCTTATTTTTGATTTTATAATACTCTGTCACAAATTGGAACTTCAGAAAGTATAACTGTGAGCTGAATGACCAACAAGGACAAATATTATGTTGCATTCCCAGACCTAGTATCCTTGTATTACAGCTTGCATGTTATCCATATAGCTTCTACTTAATGGAATGGCGATGATACCTTCCATGCACACAATAGTCTTCACAGATGTCAAAGTAGATTGCATTGATGAAAATAGAGGGGACATCAAACAAAAGGAGCTGAGGAAGAGATAGTGAAAAGATTGGCGGCTGATAGTGCAGTAAATGTATTTTGAGGAAGCTTTGGAAAGCAAACTGATAAGTAGCAGAACATGGCACAGGGAGTTCCAAAATAACTCAGTAGCATAGACACTAATTATAGTTTGATCACATGGGCTGATAGTGGTTATCAGAGGACAAGCAACGATCAAAGAAGAAGACTATTATTAAGAGACTCACTTATGACTGTACAGTATTTTGAAATTCCCAAGTGTCTAGCCTTCAGCTCTCCATTCGTAGTATTTCTGCATCAATCTATTCAACACACTTTCACTTACACCTTTTTGAAGGCCCCTGGAAAATCCTGTTGATTCCTCCTGCTAAAGTAAATATGTTTTCTCCTTGATAGATATAAACTTGAATCAATATGGCAGATATGTAACTTAATCATTCACCATGAGATCTTGGTGGATAAGAATGCACAATCCTGGTTCTACATTCATCTACTAAAACCACTGACTATTCTAAGATCATCATGAAAATGAAAAAAAAATTCTCAGCTGTTATATAGTAAGTCACCTGATAATCCTCTCCAATCTCTGCCATCCTCCCCTCCAAGTCCAAAGGGTATATGGACTTCATTATCATTAATGTTACATGATCTAATCAGCTGCCACTTTCCTTCCTTTCCCATACTCACTTGCCAAATGTCCTCAAATGTTTCCCCCATTCTAATCGAGAACCTACACCATTCTCCAGTTTCTTTCCTATTGCACCTTATGGCATCCCCAAGTTAATCTTGTTCAGGTTACTCCAGAGTAAAAAATGAGGTCTGCAGATGCTGGAGATCACAGCTGAAAATGTGTTGCTGGTCAAAGCACAGCAGGCCAGGCAGCATCTCAGGAATAGGGAATTTGACGTTTCGAGCATAAGCCCTTCATCAGGAATGAGAGAGAGTAGCCAAGCAGGCTAAGATAAAAGGTAGGGAGGAGGGACTTGGGGGAGGGGCGATGGAGGTGGGATAGGTGGAAGGAGGTCAAGGTGAGGGTGATAGGCCGGAGTGGGGTGGGGGCGGAGAGGTCAGGAAGGAGATTGCAGGTTAGGAGGGCGGTGCTGAGTTGAGGGAACCGACGGAGACAAGGTGGGGGGAGGGGAAATGAGGAAACTGGAGAAATCTGAATTCATACCTTGTGGTTGGAGGGTTCCCAGGCGGAAGATGAGGCGCTCCTCCTCCAGCCGTCGTGTTGTTATGTTCTGCCGGTGGAGGAGTCCAAGGACCTGCATGTCCTCGGTGGAGTGGGAGGGAGAGTTAAAGTGTTGAGCCACGGGGTGGTTGGGTTGGTTGGTCCGGGCGGCCCTGAGGTGTTCTCTGAAGCGTTCCGCAAGTAAGCGGCCTGTCTCCCCAATATAGAGGAGGCCACATCGGGTGCAGCGGATGCAATAGATGATGTGTGTGGAGGTACAGGTGAATTTGTGGCGGATATGGAAGGATCCTTTGGGGCCTTGGAGGGAAGTGAGTGTGGAGGTGTGGGCGCAAGTTTTACATTTCCTGCGGTTGCAGGGGAAAGTGCCGGGGGTGGAGGTTGGGTTGGTGGGGGGTGTGGATCTGACGAGGGAGTCACGAAGGGAGTGGTCCTTGCGGAACGCTGATAGGGGAGGGGAGGGAAATATATCCTTGGTGGTGGGGTCCGTTTGGAGGTGGCGGAAATGACGGCAGATCCTATTCTCACAAAACTACCAACAATCAACTTTGCTTCCTGCTTCTATGGTCATGGTTCTCCCACCTAACATATTGTCACTTTTCATCTTAATGTTGTTTCATGTTTGCAGAGCATTGACATCAACAATGTTTGACCTCTCTTTGTACCATTTACAAACTTTCTATCAACTCCAAAGTTAAATATTTTCTCATCAACCTATTCAGCGAAAGTGTTACACCTCGAGTAGGTGAAACTAAAACTGGGCCTCCTGGATCTGAGGTGTGGACACTGTCATTATGCCTCAACAGCCTCCATCCTCTCCAAAGCTATTGGCAATACTGGCATGATCGAAATCTGTGCCCAATTTTCTTCAAACTCCATGCGGAAGAATTTCTAATTAGATCTTCATGCATTCCACAACTCTTACACAAGTCACAAATTACATCTTGTTAACCATGATATGACAAATTGTCCCTTCTCATCCTGCCTCGTGAGTTAATTGTACCATCCTACTCAAGTCCAGCTATGCAGCCACATTCTCACCTATCTAGTCACAGCCTATGAATCTAATGACCACTCTTCCTAATACATCAACATTATTTCTGGAATTTGCAGATCTATTCCCAGTTCCCTCCCATTTCTCACCGATATGCAATTTTCATACTAATGCTGAAGCATCCAGCATTACCCATGATCACCTCTTGACCCCTCTATTCTCTCAGAAGTATGGTTTGCTGGTTATCCAACATCCTGCATTGGATTGGCACAAATTTCCTTCAACTAAAGATTTCCATCACAAGCTCCAATCCAAGGCAACCCTTACCCTAGTAACTCAGAAGCTGAAACAGTTAGTTTGCAAACTTGTTGTCAATGTATCTCCCTGAAATAAGATTCCAACCTCACCTAGATAATCATGAAGACTAATTCCATCTTCATAATATCATGCGATTCCTCCCTGAATTCAGTTCAATTGCTCAAGTTCTCAGTCATTCCTTCATCATCTCTAGTCTTGATTATTTCAACACACTCTTAGATGGTTCATGTTCTATGTATCTGAAATGCTGAGTGCAGCTAAAATTCTGCTGTGCACATTATACTATTTCCCTTCTCATAACCTCCTCCAGCTTTACAGCTCCATCAGGTATCTGTGATTCTCTAGACCAGACTCTTGAGCATCCTCAATTTTAAACACTCCACCATTGGTGGCTGGGCTTTCACATGCCTCGGTTGTAGACTCTAGAGTTGCTTTTCCAATCTATAAGGCCTCCTCATCCATTCTTTCCTCCATTAAATGCTTCATTAAACCTACCTCTTAGTTGAGCTTTTGGTCATTGGCCAGAACACTTTATGCAAGCCACAACAAAGTTTTGTTTTGGTAACACTTCTATGTTGTGCTTGAGACTTTTTGCCATGTTAAATATGCTAAATAAATGCAAGTCGTTGTTGTAAAAACATGAGCATGGGAATCACCAGAAAAGGGTACAACAAGCTCTTTCAGTAAAGGAAAGTAAGGAAGAAATTTAAAAATAACTTGTTGAGGTACGCAAAACAGGTAGGGATAGAAATATACAACTTCTTAATACTGATGATGTAGACAGAGACAAAGGTGTAACTCGCGGAATGTAGAGGCAGACTGGCCATTCGAACAATTTTAGAGAAATGAGGCTTTAAGATGAAGAAGACATGGATTGAACTTTTAACAAACGATGGTACAAACTGGGGTATCTGTATAGGGAGCATGATTGAACACGGGTGAAGTGATAGATAAAAACACCATAATTTCTAACTCAGTCTGATATAAAATCAAGGACTTGGACTGTGGCAAGGCCAGAAACTTGTAGTTGCTAAATGGCACCAAAAAAACCCCTTATTAGTTTGAAGGAAGTTAAAGTAAAGGAGGTTGCTCTTCATTCAATTTTGACATCAAGTAAGTAGTTGGTGATTTTATAAATGAAATAGGTGCCATCAACATACATATGGCAACTGATCATCTTGAAGATACACATATGATCACAGCATTTTTGATGTCCCTACCTTTCACTTCTCTACATAGATAAGGGATTTGAGGATTCGCAGCCACATCAGGTGACTACTTTTGCACTTATGGGAATTTTAGTAAGGGTTCCATGTGCTCGAAAAGCATGTTGTTTCTCAGCTGTCAAATGGCTTTTTCAACATGGCCCAGGGTACCATCAAGATCAAGCCAGATGGCATACAGATGACTGGTGCTGAGGATATTCAAGTCAAGGACAGAGTCTCAGTTGAGGAAGAGTTATCGAGTCATAGAGTTGTCCAGCACAGAAACAGACCCTTCCATCCAATGCATTCATGTCAGCCTAAATTATCCTAAATTTAGGATATCTTAAATTAATCTAGCCCCATTTGTCAGCATTTGACCCATATCCCTCTAAGCCCTTCCTATTCATGTGTCCCTTCAAATGCCTTTTAAATGTTCTAATTGTGCCACTTCCTCTAGCAGCTCATTCCATACACGCACCACCCTGTGCATGAAAAATTTACTCCTTAGGTCCCTTTTATATCTTTCCTCTCTCACCTTAAACCTATGCCCTCTACTTCTGGACTCCCCTACCCTGGGAGTTCTTCAACATTTTCTCTCAAAGCCTGACACCAGGTTCTGGAAGCAACATTCTGGATTAGTGGTGCTGGAAGAGCACAGCAGTTCAGACAGCATCCAACAAGCAGCGAAATCGACATTTCGGGCAAAAGCCCTTCATCAGGAAGGAAGCAACACTTCCATTTTATCCTCTGTTGTGACAGGGGATTCCCAAATGGACGGTGGAAACACACTCTGGATGTGTTCAAAGAATCTGTCAAGCATTAAAACATCTGTGGCTTGTGATTGACCAAACTGGGGGAGGTATGTTCAGAAAGTGATTGTACACAGCGAGAGATAGACTTAGCTGGGACCATGCGGAAAAGAAATTGAGGTGCCAGAGAGAAAACGCAAACCTCTGAAAAGCTTCATCTACCTTCAAGCACTGTGCAGCAGAGCCTGCAGACTGCACATTGGTCTTTTCAGGACACATCAAACCTGGAATTGGAGAAAGTTATCCTCCATCCCAAGGAAAAAGTAAGCTTGCCAGTTAAAGAAAATAAAACAAAAGTTCCATAACGTTTAAAACAGAGGTTGAAGATTGTTTGGTTCTAATTACAGGCAGACAATCTATTTGACAGTTTCTTAAAAAGAATAATACCTTCTTCACAGTAACTACTACCCAATGAGTACATTCATTAAATAACATGTTACTGCACTATTCCCACAACTGTGAGGCATCAGCTACATATCACATAGTTCTCATGTAGTTATTTAAATTCCAATTGTTACAATTATTATAAAGTCATAAGCTGTCATCTTTATTGTTGGGGGCTATGACATTCTTTGTGCAATCAAGAAGCCTTTCATTTAATGCCATTCTTTGAAACAAGATCACACCATTTTAGGGCTCAAAATAACTTTTGGATCTCAATTAACAATAGTATTGTGTATAATTACAAACACATTGTTAAATGGTATACTGGAAGCAGCAGCAACTATCCAAATGTGCTGAAAAAAGATGTTTTTTAAACAAAGCTCACCGGTATAATGATGTAATATCATGGACAAAACGTCCATCACTTCAACATCACTTTCAAGTCAACCTGGCTCAAGGGGGAGTATTAAAGAATAGGGCCAGACCTATCTTAAAATGAGGTGCCAATTTGACAATATTCCACAGGACTACCTACATGTTAAAAAATGGAAACAACTTTTTGCAGGCATTGCTAAGGGATACCACAACCAATGCCCGCATCCTGACATGAATGGTAGTTAGCTATCAGCCTACTAAATGGAGGAAGCAGTTTCATAAACATCCCGTTCATCATTGATGGTGAAGAGCTGTGCACAAGTGCAAATAAAAAAGTTTGATGTATTTACTACATGACCTTCAGCAAGACATGCTAAGTGCATGATCAGCCTCTACTTCCTTCCAATGTACTCAGGACAAATTTTAGACTTCAGCCAATTTGACTTGCCCTGTGTAATACGGTAGAACAACACATGAGGATCGCCAAGCAGACCTGAGGGAACTAGGACGGTGTCTTGTATTGTAGCACCTCAGGAAAGATAAAATGGTAGGAACAGATTAATGATTGCCTGATGTGATTATGCAGAAACAGACCTGGGACATTGGTCCAGTTGTGCGTGATATGGGCCTGGCACAGGACAGACAGGTTGCATCTAAACTGAACTGGAACAGAGAGTTTTGTAGTAAAGTTTGTCAATGCTGCTGGAGATGGTTTGATCTAACATGGATGTGACCTGAAAAACAGTAACTACCAAAGTTATTTTGAATTATAATATTCTTAAAACCAAACATTTCTTCCTGGCTTTCTCCTCTATTCTTTCCTCTTTTAGGTGCATCAAGTATTTTGCCATGCAATTCCTTAAAGACAGAGCACATTCCTATATTTTGTCCAAGTGACCATTATTCACATGGTAATAAATATATAGCCATCAGAGCAGAATTTGATCCTGTTACTTGTGAGATTTTAAATGCTTTGTTGATGTGAGGTCATGGTCAATTAATGATTCAGGTATGGACCATCTTAATTTCTGAATTAATTGTAACATTAACCATTACACAATTCAAAATATAGACCATGCAATTATTCTCATTTGCAATAGGAATAAAAATGCAACAGTAAAAATATATAGTTCTTCATGAGAGAAAGTCATTTTACTTAATTATTTTGTTTAACTTTGACATTATATTCAGAGACTGCTGACTCAGAACTTCCTTCCCAATGTACGAGAGGCAGTTAGTCATCAGCTATAGTTTCAGCTGTTTCAGAGAATAAGGAAAATAACAGCCTCGCATTTAAAATCACAGGGTAAAGACAAAGTTTTAGTTCAGTTACATGGGGTATTCATCTGAGCAGAGTTAATTCATTGATTAATAGCACAATGTTGCTGCAAACGCCAGTTCCACAAAGCATAGAATGAAAGGAGATTAGCTTTGCTAACTGACCGCCAAGTTAGTATCATTTTGGAATGCAGGAATAAGCAGTTTCTTCTATTCCTGTCAAAGCGTAGGGTCAATTCAAATGGAAAACCATAATCCAGCTTGTCATTTCAAACTGATCCTCTGAGCACAAGTATTAATTAATAGTGAGTTATGAGGTTTTCTATTGGGTCATTAATACCGACTCCTTTCTTAAATAGGTACTGCAGTCACATCGATTTAACCTTGTCACTCCTTCTCAAGAGCCTCTCAGGCACAGACTGCCTCAATGACTGATCCTGTTCTGTTGTTCTGGTTTTTCTAGGTCTACGCTCCCGTACCCTGAAAACTGAACTCAACATTTATTGTCAAACATAATGCCAGCTTTTTTTTTGCTGACAGCCAGCTTTAAAAAATTAGACTTTTATGTTTCTTCCACCCTAGACCCAAGTTCCTATATTGCTCAGGTACATCAAGGACACTCTGCTTATGGCTTTTAAACCACCACTTCCAGCTTTTCTGAACTGTAAGTGGCATCCAGCTTCTCATCAGCTACCGCAACTTCCAGGACTTTTGCTTAGTCCGCATTCCACATCTGTCTGTCTACTAACAACTAGAACATGGCTGAAGTCCTATTAGCACAGAGATATCCAAAAACCTGTTGAATTCAGTGGTCTTCCTGTTAGCACCCTAAACTTGGACCATCAATAATTCTGCTATTGGAGGGATATGGGCAGCACAGGCTGGTGTAACTAGTTTAGCTTGGGAACATGGTCAGCGTGGACTGGTTAGACTGAAGGGTCGGTTTCTGTGCTGTATGACAGTGACTGTACAACTTTATCCAATTACTCCTGCCTTACTATCCATCAGATGCCATTTTGTTAATTTTTACAACTGGCTGCCTTTTCATTCGGTCCGTATTGTTTAGAAACTGTCTCTTATTATTTTCCTGTTTCGATTTTAAAATATCCATCAGTCTGAAATGTTAACTTTGCTCTTGTCTTCAGAGATACTACCTGACCAGCTGACCTTTCCTGAAGTTAGTATTTTAGTTTCATCCCTTCAGAATATCACATTTTTTTCAATGCTTTACTGTACATCACCTCAGCCGATTAATTGTATTAGTCCTTTTAGAACACAACATGGACAATTTCCCAATGAACATTCAAGACTTAATTAATTAATTTATTATTGAAACTAATAAATTTATTGATCACTATCGATAGCATTCAACATCAGTTTTACTGTAAAGTTACTTTAACAGAGCTGATTTAAAAAGAAATGTTTTGCCAGAATTGATGACACATAAGTGAACTGAATGCTGTGTAGAATGAGTTCCATGTACACATTAAAAAGCCAAATCGGCCCTGGTGGTAAATTCATTCTTTTCATTATTCATATCCTTGATCAAATGATTATGATTACTTCTCAACTGCTCTGGTCAGAGTTGGCAATATATAAAATGTCAAGTGTATTAAAGATTCATAATTCAGTAAACAACTGAGAACAGATGAAGGTTACATTAATAAGCCCAGCCACCTACTCCAAATGAATTCAAAACCATATTGCCTTCACATAGCACCTTCACGATTATGGGATACTCCAAAGTCCTTTACAGCCAACTAAAATACTTCCAAAGTCACTATTCTAAAACATTGTAACACAGCAACCAATTAGCTGACATCAGAGCCTTACAAACAGCAATCAAATATATGATCAAATATTCTGTTTTGGTAATATTAATCAAAGAATACATTGGATTAGACAGCCATATTGTTGTTCTAAATGGTGCCTTGGTATCTTTCACATCTACTTGAAAGTGCTAATGTGACGTTTCTTTAATATCACATCCGAAACACTACGTTGCTGGCAGCTGAAGCACTCTTTCAGTACAGCACTTAGTTTCAGCCTGATTAAGAACTCAAGTCACTGATTAGGGCTTCAACACATAGCTTTGACTGAAAAGTTAGAAATCACACAACACCAAGTTATAGTCCAACAGGTTTATTTGGAAGTACAAGCTTTCGGAGTGCTGCTCCTTCATCAGGTGGTTGTGGAGCATAAGATCATAAGACATAGAATTCATAGCAAAAGATTACATTGTCATGCAACTGAAATGATATATTGAACAATCCTGGATTGAACAGCAGTCCAAGATTGTTCAATATTTCATTTCAGTTGCATGACACTGTAATCGTTTGCTGTAAATACTGTGTCTTATGATCTTATACTCCACAACCACCTGCTGAAGGAGCAGCGCTCCAAAAGCTAGTGCTTCCAAATAAATCTGTTGGACTATAACCTGGTGTTGTGTGATTTCTAACTTTGTCCACCCCAGTCCAACACCAGTTCCTCCACATCATCGATTGAAAAGGAGAGTGGGTCACCAGTTTCTCATGGCGGACACCAAAATGAGCAATTTACATAGAAAGTAAAATGGAAAATTTGCAAAATGCATCTATTCATTGAATTGATATCTGAAAAAAAGTGGGTTTGTGAAGCATAAAGAGCACTGCAAACTGATGCATTTTATTTTTCCCCTCTCGATATACTTTTGTTCAGTACTAAGGTCTTACCTTTTCCTAATTCAGGTAAAAATCAGACATTAGCAAGTATGTACTTTATCAGCCGAATACAAAGCAATCAAAATCAGGTAACTTTGCATTTAATTGCAGCATTACCTAAATGTCAGTCCCATGTCCTTGCAACACCTTACAATGAATGGATTCAAAGAGCAAAAATCTATTTGGAAAGATGGTAATTTGTGTTCAATTTCATTATGACAAAGAAAGATTGAAGTCTTTTTGTATTAATTTTTCAGGTTGAATTGGATAGATTCTTGATTGCCATCAAAGTCAAAAGCCATACAGGATGGTCAGAAAGTAGGATCAGAAGCACGTTGGTCAAAACCTCACAAAGACAGAGCATGCTTGCAACAAGTTGAAATGTTTTTAATTATGTTCATAAATGTAGAGGGATCCTCTTGGGGTCCTGATCAACATTTATCCTGAGCTAACAGCCCCAAACCAGATTACATATTCATTGATGGAGTTGCTGTCACAGAGACCATGCTTGGGCCATATTGATGGCAATACTCATTCTTTTAAACCAGTGACTACACTTCTAAATGTCTTCATTTGCTCCAAATCTATATGTGAGATTTTAAATGCTAAAATCGGAGTCATAAAGATCTCCAGCACAGAGAAAGGGCCTTCAGTCTGTCATGTCCATGCCAGTGAAAAACAAGCATCTACTTTAATCCCATTTTTCAGCACTTGGCCCATAGCCTTGTATTACTTGAAATTGCAAGGGCTCATCTTCTTAAATATTCAATGTTCAGATGTCTTCAATAAAACCACTGGTAAAAGGCTAGAAAGCCATATGTCAGGGTAGAATACCTACTACAATTTTGAACTTGACAGCTACCAGCTTAACATGAAATGTTAAGACAAGCAAACATTATACACAATTGAAAACTGAAATATATGGTCACCAAGCTCAGTGCTGGCATTCCTGGAGAAACAAAAGAATTCTATCACTTCAGATTAGATTCCCTACAGTGTGGCAACAGGCCCTTCAGCCAAACAAGTCCATACTGACCCTCCAAAGAGTAACCCACCCAGACCCATTCCCCTACCCTCTATTTGCCCCTAATTAATGCACCTGACACTAGGGACAATTTAGCATGGCCAATTCACCTGACCTGCACATCTTTGGATTGTGGAAGGAAACACAGAGAAAACCCACGCAGACACAGGGAGAATGTGCAATCTCCACACAGACAGTTGTCTGAGGAGGAATTGAACCCAGGTCCCTGGCACTATGAGGCAGCAGTGCTAACCACAGTGTTACTGCACCCACCCTGTCATCAGAGATAGGGAAAACATCAAATGTAGTTTCAGTGACTGTAATACTTTAACTTAATCTGTATAATGACTAAATCAACTGATTGTATTTACACTTACTATTTACATTAAGAAGAAAGTAAGACAAGGGTTCTGCTAACTATGGAATACTCAACATGGTGGCAGTTCAGTTGGTCAAAATACACATTCAAAACATTGCATTACAATATTTTAAATATATAAAATCATCTAAGACAACACTGAATAAACAGTCTGAAGGAGGTCACTGGATTTGAAACATTAACTCTAATTTCTCTCCACAAATACTTCTCCAGCAATTTCTGTTTTTGTTACTTAATAATTAGATCTTTGTTCACACCTGATGACTTCCCAATTTTAGTCAGGCTGTCATAACATACGGAGTCAAGATGAAACACTTCCCTTGGAGGGAATAATTAATCAAGAGGAACATTGGACTTTTATGATTAACACACTTTGTGTTAAAGTAATAGCAAAATAACATCGCCAAGACCTATAATATGGGTTAATTGTTCATTGTTAATGTGTTGATACAGAGACACAATGACGAGATAAAATGGGACAAAACAGACCCTACACACAAGAGGCTAACAATTAACATTAAATCAGACATATTCCAAAATTCAATTTATATACATTACATTTAGAAATGCATCAATCAATGGATTTCTCAGCAATTTGAGCCCCAGAGCAGAATGATAATGTTAAAGTTTTACTAAAATTTTTGTGCATTCCATATTACACTAAATAGTCATATTTCAGAAAGAACATGATAAAAGTTTCATATTTGAGGTTTTGCTGAGAAGACTATAACTCTCAGTTGAGATTGCTGGTTGGACTGAAAACAGTTTTGGAACAAAATGTAAACATTGGCATTAGGTCAATCTGGACATCTAGACAATGATTAACAATATCTCAGATTTATCAACGAAACTGAAAGTACTTTAACAACATTTTCTAAAGAAGCTACGTGACTGCAAACAGATATTATAAGTCATTGGGAAACTCACATTTTAAACATTGAGTGAAAGAGAAAAGAGACAGGGGGAACAGACAAATAGGATTCAATCTGGGTTGGAGTCATACAAATGGAAATCCTAAATTAGGAAGATTCAAAAAGAAATTAGAACAAAGTTCCCTTGTCATGTTAAAAAAAAGGCTACCAAGAAGAAAAGAAAATGAATAATTTGATGTAGGTTTATAACTTTAAAAAAAGCTGATATATCCTCAAAATCTTAAAGGGTGACAGTACATAAGGGAACTGGGTTTGATGATATCAGTTAGCCTTGCTAGAAGTACATGTGAATATCAGCCAACATATACATTTCAATTCTTTAAAAAACCTCAATAAACAATCATTTAGTCCATCAATTGAAGGATATTGGGCTGATACTCAGATGATCAAATATTCCATGGAATCTTGTACTACAGGGATCTTGGAAAATGTGATCGATTAAAAAGAAACTGATGAATGTCAAGGAAGTAAACCATGATTGGATACTTAATGTGACCGCTACTGATTTCAGTCAGAGGTTCAACAAGAGGTGTTACTAAATCTTTTCCCAACATAGTGAAAGCTTCTGAAAGGTAATATTTTATCTGAAAGAAATACTTTTTTGTCATAATTAATGCTCTGGGCTAAATATTTTCTGGACCCATTTTTCAGATGCAGGAGCTGTGATTCATGGTCTGCTTGCACCTCTTGCCTTAAGGCAGATGACAAACAGATTTCATGCCACTTCATTTCAACGATGAGAGCATTTAGTTTAGCAGTTGGTTGGCTGAATACTCAACAGGGAGCGGTACAGTTTTCATTTTCAGTGAGAGTTCACTTTTTAAGAGTAGTCGATCCCTCTTAGAAAGTTGGCAGGACTCACTTCAGCAACGTGCCGGTTATCAAGCCCTGTTATTTCTGGAGTCAACGCAAAACTGAATCTTTAAAAAAAACACAGTACCTCCAAACCACCTAATTTTCGGGTGCATTTTGATAGAAGCACACACCAGAATCTGTACTTAAGAAACCTCTATTTATTACAGATAATTAGTTCTGATTCTAGCTACAGGCAAACAATTAAGTAAATCTATACTAAAAACTCTAAACCTGTTATAAATTCCCCCTTACACACACAGACAGACCAACAGTGAAAAGAACACATAAGCAGAGAGAAAACAGTTCCATAGTCTTTGCTCACAAGATCAGTTGTTGGGTTACTCCAAGCTAATCCAAAGTTTTCTCCTCGTTCTTTTTTCTGGTTTGCAAGAGCCACAGGGTGGCTGGTTTATGTATGAAAGGTCACTGATTTATCCAATCCAAAGTCACAACTTTCATTAAATGCTGAAGGAAAGATAAGCTGTCTTTTTTTCAGGTTTTAAAGTAGCTTGCTGCAGAGAACTGATGACATTTTTGGCCTCTACAGACCTGTTGGTTTCTACCTGGTCTGACTGGCTTCTCTAATAATCACAGTTGTTGGCAGGACAGAGGACTTCTGTAACTAATAACTGGTGCTATTGCACACCAATTACCTTCACTTGTAAAGAATCCCTCAGCTCCACTTCATCTGCACAATGCTGGAATCCACAACTACACAAATAGAGTTCACAAATTTCTTGCTTTCGAGAGATGCAGCCAACCCTGTAAATCTCTGGGTTTCAAAACAGCTCTCCCTCACTTCAGTCCATTGTTTTGAAAAAAGCACAATAACAACAAGACATCATCTTACACTGGACAGCAAGGAAACTACTGCTTGTAGTCAGTATGGCAGGCTGCAACAAACAAAACAGCTAGAGCACCAAGGGAAAGCAAGGTTTCCCAGGTTCACAAACATAGCACAAAAAGCTTTTGTGACAGACGATAACGAGTGAAGAGAAGCACATTTCTGGAAGGGCCAGGAAACCTTGAGGAATAGGAGCAGATGGCCAAGAAGGTCATTAAAACGGATTTGGTCCCAAGGACATAGCATTAAGGTTGGAGAAAGTTCAATGATGTCTACTATCCCCAACATCACCTAAGTCCCAATGTACCAATGCATCGTTCAATGCACCTCACCATCATTCACACATTAATAATTCCTGGTATTTGAACATTATGCACAGGTAGTTATGTCACATCCTTTCTAGCCTCATTCATGGGATAATAGGCATGGTTCACTTGGCCAGCATTTATTGTCCATTTGAAGCTGCACTGGAAAATGTCATAATGAACCTCCTTCTTGAATGACTACAATTTTTTGTAGGATGTAGAGACACTTACAATGTTGATTAATTTACTGCAACTGAGTGACTTTCCAGGGCAAAAGTGCAGTTCAGAGGATGGTCAGGAATCATCTGTGGGTCACACTTGGGCCAGACCATGTAAGGATGGCAGATATCCTTCCAGAAAGGAAGGAGTGTATTAGATTGCTTTTTTTGCCTCTATCAATGTGGTCACCATTTGATAAGCTTTTAATTCTATGATTTGATTGAATTCAATTTCACAATTTGCAATGGTGAGATTTCAACCCACATTCCCTGAACATTAGCTTGGGGCTTCTGCATTATTAGTCCAGTGACGCTACTGTCACCCTACCTCACATTCGATCTTTCCTTTTATAGTTGAATATATGCAAAGGCAACAAAACAGAGGCAGCAGAATCATTGGTGTCACTTAATTCCGAGAGATGAGATGGTGCTCTGTATCATGGGACGGGCTGTGACATGGCCTTTTTCATTTGTCAGCACCAGGGACATTGAGGTTGAATTATGTTCTGTTGTGAGACCCTTTCTTAACTTCCATCTCATCCTATGAGTTGGCAGGAAATGCAAGCTGCTAAAAATATGGCCATGAGCCTCTTGCTTTACAATCCAACTACTGTTGCCTCCCCACTAGCCTTCTCACCTGATTTTCAGGCAGCTGAAATGACAATTTGCCCAGCTACTGCTACCACAGAAGAAAAGGCAAGATTGGCAGTGATTAAGAATCAGAGAATACAGATCTGACATATTCAACCATCCATAAAGATAGAGGCATTGTCTGATCTTTAGAAAGTAGTGCAGGGTTGGTATCATAAAGTAATGAGTCACCAGTTAGGAGTGGAGGCTGAGGGAGGAGAAGAGTATGTGTACCAGTTTACCAGAGAAGGTCATGTGAAAGCTCTGGTCTGTCAGATGGATAGCTTGTCAAGGAGACTGGAGCACAACTTGATCACCAACTTCTAGATCAAACTTGTGGATACAGCCATGCCGTGACGTTTGGTAGCCACTATGCTTCTACTGCCTTACAGACAGAAACTACCCAACGTCTCTGTGCTGCAGTGCAAGTTCAAATGGAGGTCATTTCTTCCCTGCTTGCTGCCATCACGGTTGCAGTGCTCAAGAGGGGCCATGAAGTAATCTCTCTTTCAACAGATGTGAAGATTGCTGAGGCACTGCCCCAGGAGAGTAACAAAGGGACTATGGTACACAAATGTGCTGTCATCTTTCATCATGACAACATTTATTCACCCATCCCTGCCAAGCTATTAATGCTTTTACAAGTGGCTCTCAGCCAGCCAATCCCAATCCACGTAAAAGGTGAAGCTAACAATTCCCTCATGCTCCCCCACCCCCATCAGATGATGATGTCACTCATGTCCACATGCAGGAACTGAATTGAAGGAAGTGCAAATAAATGCCAAACAATAATGTTTCAAGAAGGCCGACTCACTATAATACTGTAATGTAGCCATTGCTAAATGTTTCAAATTGCACCAAACCCACAAGCATCCACTCCCTCCACCACCAACGCTCAGCAGCAGCATTCTGTACTATGTAAAAGATGCACTGCAGAAATTCACTGAAGATCCTTAAGACAGCACCTTCCAAACCAGTGATCACTTCCGTTCAGAAGGACAAGAGCAGCAGACACATGAGAACACCATCACCTGCATCCTGACTGACTTGGAAATATATCACCATCCCTTCAGTGTCGATGGTCAACTTTCTGGAATTCCCACCTTAAGGGCATTGTGGACCAGCCCACAGCAGGTGGAAGGCATCTCACCACCAACTTCTCAAGGGCAACTAGGGACAGGCATTAAATGCCGGCCAGCCAGTGCCATCCATGTCCCACAAAATGAATGTTAAAAAGTTCATTGTAGCTGCTTTACCTACTGAACACAACTACAAAGACAAACGGGCTATTCAACTACAGAAGTCATCATGCCTGAACACAGCTCTTGTCCTTTAGCCCTTCATTCCAGGCAACAGTCACTTAACTGCAAGCTGAGGCCTGCAACAATGTCATGAAGGACTGAAATGATTTTCATCTTCATAAGCGTCTTTTATTCTTTTCTGCACTTAATCCTGGAATGTAATTAGTTAGTATTTTAATTTCTTTACTTGAATAACTTACTGCAGTGTTTTATAATAAGCTAACCTCTACCTTCTTTAAGTCTAATCTGTACAGCTTATTGTTTTTAAACTGAGTCACTCACTAATTGAAAAAGGGGGTTACACACAGATATAGAACTAGCTCATGGGTCACTTTGAGGAAATAACTTCTAAGTGATCACCAGAATGTTATTGAACACCTTCCATGTTTTTCTCTCATCCCTTGTCTCCTGACAAACATACCACTTTGAGAGTGTACGTTTCCTCATTTGGATGAATTATAATCAAAACTGGAAATAGTGGGCTGGACTTTAAACCTGTTGGACTATAACCTGGTGTTGTGTGATTTTTAACTTTGTACATCCCAGTCCAACACCGGCATCTCCAAATCAGGACTTCCACCAGTTCTTGATCTCTTTTTGAAAAAAAGTTCTGGGTGGAACCCAGATGTAGAAGTCGCAGTACTGACAGCTGCCATTATGTTTTAAACCATCTGGGGAGAAGAGGCAGGTCATAAATCACGCAGATGGAAATCCTCAAGTTATCATAGCCAATAGAAATTTGTGCTGCACCAATAGTTCCCAATTGTAAAATGAAAGGTATAGGCTTCAGCTGTCAGCCATTGTGAAATGAACTGTTCTAGCTCTGTTGATTAACATGCCATTAGATTCAGGTTAGAAAGAAAAAATTAGCATCTGTCAACAGAGATCATGCTGTCATTTCCCCAAGTGCTTTTCTTACATTAAGAAGGCTGGGATGGATTTCAAAAGTTCTAAGGCTGTGATTTGATTGATAGTTTAAAGAGGCCAGGAGCGGCTTAGTTTTTCTGATGGCAGATTGGAATACAAATTTGTGTGATGATAAAATGGCTCACCATTTTTATTTTAAAACATAACTTCTGGGAATCAAGAGTTAAATGCAAGCTAATGGAAAAATCAAGATTTAGAAACTGGTAATAACTTCAGTTCAGATCAT
Source organism: Hemiscyllium ocellatum (assembly GCF_020745735.1). Taxonomy (NCBI): domain Eukaryota; kingdom Metazoa; phylum Chordata; class Chondrichthyes; order Orectolobiformes; family Hemiscylliidae; genus Hemiscyllium; species Hemiscyllium ocellatum. Next base: position 18,426,749 of record NC_083404.1, read on the forward strand.
AAGACTTAGGACCGATGTAGGCCATTCAAGGTCTGCTCTGCCATTTCGTAAGATCATGGTTTATCTGATAATCCTCAACTGCTACATTTCCCTATTATCCTTGATTCCCTTACTGATTAAAAGTCTGTGTACCTCAACTTTGAACATACTTATTGACCCAGCCTAAGTACCTCTCTGCAGATTCACTACACATTGAGAGAAGAAATTCCTTCTCATCGGTTTTAAATCTGCAACCCCTTACTATGAAATTATACCCTGTAGTCTCAGACACTCCCACAAGGGAAAACAACTTTTTGCACCTTCCCAAATTCCCAAGAATCTTGTAAGTATCTTATACATTTTAACAAATCGCCTCTCGTACTTCTAAATTCCAATGAGTACTGGCCTGACCTACTCAACCACTCCTCATTAGGCATACCCTGCTATCAGCCAAGTGAACCTTCTGTGGGCTGCCTTCAATGTCAGTATACCCCCTCCTTAGATAAAGGAGCCCAAAATTGTTCACAGTATTCCCCTTGTGGTCTGACTAGCGGTTTGTACCATTTTAGCAAGAGCTCCCTACTTTTATTCTACTTACTTTTACTTCTATTTAAACAACTTAGAGTTGATTACACTTCAAGGTAACTCTGTTCAACTTTAATGTCAGAGTTAACAACGTCAAAACCATAAACAAAAGAACAGGCTTCCATTGAGTATAATAGATCCAGAAGGCCTGCTTTTAATTCAATAAAATATTTAAATTGTGCATGTTTTCAGATGAAAGGGACCAGAAGACAATTTTGAAAACATGGAATTTCTTTGGGCAACCAGGGCATCTGGAGAAAGGGTTGTAAAACTACATTAGCAATAAATTGTTCACATCGGTTGTGGGATCAAAGAGTGGCGTGGAAGTAGTTTTGTTTGAGAAAATTTTGGAGCATGCCAGAATTATGGAGACAGGATGCAGGGTAGAAGGTAATTTTCTTTAATTTCATTTATCAGGATGTATTTGCTGATGGAAGCCATTAGCTCAGTTTGGGGAACAGATGTAAGCAGCAGTAGCTTTGCTTTGGTCTAGACTACATCTCAGACTGGCTTGAGAGAGTCAATGTTGTCAGTTAGGGTAACAACTTCAAGCAGGGAAAATACTAACGTTATTGTTCACCGCATTAGAGGGGGTGTAGTTCCAACTCAATTTGTATTGTATAAGGAGAAAGATGGGAAGATTTGCCTAGGTTGGAGCTATCAGAAGAAATCCACATTAATCCTTGTAATAAAGACAGACAGTTAATTTGGGTAATGCGCTGAAGTCTAAAATTTGAGTAGTATATAGTTGTTGGATTTACGAGAACTTGAAGAATTACTTAGGTCAAAAGCCATAGAAAAGATCTCTGTGAAATTTCATGCCACAGAATAACTGAAATACGGAGCAGAATTTAAAATGAGTGGGAAGATTACAATATCTCTCTAGTTTGATTCCAGGAGAAAGTGTGAATGAAACCTCATGGGTTACTTTTTTTTGGGGGGGGGGGGGGGGGGGGGGGTGTACCGAAACGAGTAAAAAGAATTACCAACTATGTCATGTTAAAATCATAGTGCTTGCTTTGTTTAATTCTTCTATAAAATGTATATGTTCGTTTTGGTATAACGTGAGTCCCATTAACACAAATTGGCTATAATGCAATTGATGGATTGTGGATGCTGTCTCAAGAACACAAACTTTCTACAGAAGGGGTATAGCGATCTTGTACAGCATGAGTTTCTATTGCGATTGTCTATAACATGGGGGTGCAGAGGTATGCCACTGTGGCGTTATAGCAGAATGACCCATTGTCTGTTTTCCTTCAATAAAAAAGTAGTGCCTTAAGAATCAGAATTTTAGTTTGCTTTTTACAATGACGGGTCTGACAATTTGGGAAATTTCTGCTCTGAAGCTACCTCCCACTGTAACCAATATCTAGACCATGAATTCTCTCTGGGAGAAAGTGAGGACTACAGATGCTGGAGATCAGAGCTGAAAAATGTGTTGCTGGAAAAGCGCAGCAGGTCAGGCAGGAACATTTCAGAGAACACCTCTGGGACACCCGCATCAACCAACCCAACCACCCCGTGGCTGAATACTTTAACTCCCCCTCCCACTCCATCAAGGACATGCAGGTCCTTGGCCTCCTCCATTGCCAGACCATGGCAACATGATGCCTGGAGGAAGAGCGCCTCATCTTCTGCCTAGGAACCCTCCAACCACTAGGGATGAATGCAGATTTCTCCAGCTTCCTCATTTCCCCTCCCCCCCACCTTATCTCAGTCCCAACCCTCGGACTCAGCACCTGCTTCTTGACCTGCAATCTTCTTCCCGACCTCTCCGCCCCCACCCCCACTCCAGCCTATCACCCTCACCTTAACCTCCTTCCACCTATCGCATTCCCAACGCCCCTCCCCCAAGTCCCTCTTCCCTACTTTTTATTTTAGCCTGCTTGACTCACCTTCCTCATTCCTGAAAAGGATTCTCCTGCTCCTTGGATGCTGCCTAACCTGCTGCACTTTTCCATGAATTCTCTCTCCCTAAACACTGCCTGACCTGCAGAGTATTTCCAGTGCTTTTGGTTTACATTATAAGTGAAAGCTAGCTTGATATTGCTGTGAAATTCATTTATCAGATATATGGTTGCCAATTAGCAGACTGCATTTTATAGTTGTACAAGCAAGTTCAGAGTAAATTATATAGATCAGCCATAATCCTATTGAATGGTGGACCAGACTTGAGGAGCTGAATGTTTTACTCCTGTTTCTATTTCTTATGGTCTTAGTTGTAGAGTGAAGAAACAATTATTTGGGGCACTCGATGAATCTGGGAGTATAACACAACTATCCTTGCTGCCAGTTCCACTTACTTACAGGTCATCTAATAGTCAGAGATGACAGTTATTTGTACAAGCTCAATTATACTGGACGTGAAGGATAAATCCTGAATATTAAAACATCTAGAATGCATTAACTGCATTCTAATGAGTTTATATTTCTGCAACATTGCATAGATTATTAATTCAGTGAACATGTTTATAGGATATCTAATGGTTAGAGATGAACAGTCATTTGTGCAAGCTGAATTAAAGGTGGCTGTGAAGGATAAATCCTGAACAATAAAACATCTAGAAACTGCGGCCTTCGATTAACTGTATTCTAATCCATATTATATTTCTGCAATGTTACATAGGTACTAATTCAGTGGATATGTTAGTCAAACAATAGTTGAACAAAGGAAATTCTTCACAAAGACCATCAGCAACTTAACCTCAACATTTACTTGTGCTGAAACAGTTAAAACAGTACTTGCACATTCAAGCAAAGAGCAGAAAACACATATACTTAATTTATTTTCCTGACACTGTTTGAAAACTGGAGTACATTCCTCATACCAATCATTGAAAAAGAATCAAAATTCATTTTGTGGTCTCAGTTTAAGCATTGTCATAAGGTGAGGTCACACTATCAGTTTGCCCAGCAGGTGTCAGATCAGGGGGCTACAAAATAAAACAAATCTCAATTGCAAAATTGTTGCTCATACGAACGTGCTTGCACAAGCTGTTTATTTTAGAGGACGTTCTTTGTAAAAAGAGGTGTTAGACCTGCACAACAGATAATTTCAGAAGTATCTTTTGTTTTCATGAGAAATTCAACCAAATAATAGTCTTCGATGATGAGAAATACAGTACTGTCACATCTTTTGTGCTCAATCTCTCCAGAGTGCTTATCTCCTTGTCCAACACCAATTTAGGTCTAGCCCAAGGGCGAGGGGATTTCCAGCCATTCAGCAGCAGCAGACTAAAGTTGAAGTTTTCAGACTGCGTAGGGATTGCCAACTCTTTAGTCATACACAGACTCTGGAGTGGACCTCCCTTACATCACTTCCTGGGAGGAGCAATGGAACATGTGACAACAGCTTCTAGATTTCTACTAACATATCCACTGAATTAATAACTTAAGCAATGTTGCAGAAATATGGTACTGATTGGAATGCAGTTAATGCAAGTTTCTATATGCTTTACTGTTCAAGATTTATCCTCAGATCCACCAATAATTCAACTTGCACAAATGGCTTTTTAACTCTATTAGATGTCCTATAACCATATGGATGCTATGCAACATTACAGAAATATTACAGCACTGATTAGAATGCAGTTAATGCAAGACTATAATTTCTAGATATTTTAATATTAAAGATTTATCTTTCACATCCAACTGTCATTCGGAAATATACCTTGAAAATGTTGAGACTTCTGAAGGTGCTATCAAGTGTCAGTGCAGTAATGACATCCAACACTGATAAGTTGCCATTATTACCAATGCAAAGTCAAAGCCAATGTTACTGATTTCAACAAATGGGAGAAACATGATGGGGTCAGATATTTCAATTTTTATTTAAACAATCAAAATGTGGCCCTATTTCATCTGCAGCAGATAGTTCTTCTCCGACGCTAACTGATTTGCATTTCTAGCAGGTCTAGCAAATCTCAATTCTTGCAAAACTTTTGACAAGACCATTAGACCTTAAGAAATAGGCTTGGAAATAAGGCCATTTGGCCCATTGAGTCCACTCCACCGTTCAGTCATGGCTGATGGGCATTTCAATGCCACTTACTCACACGCTCCCTGTATCCCTTAATTTCTAGTGAGATCAAGAATTTCTCAATCTCTGCCTTAAGGACATTTAATGTCCCGGCTTCCACTGTGCGACAAGGCAATGAATTTCACAGGCTCACCACTGTCTGGCTGAAAAAATGTCTCCTCATTTCCGTTCTAAATTGCTCCCCTCTAATTCTAAGGCTAGGCCCACAGGTCCTAGTATCCTTGCCTGACAGAATCAATTTCCCAGCTACAACTATCCTTTCTGAAGAACACAGGTAACAGCTCGATCTTCTCATCCAGCATTCTCCCATTCTTTCCCAATCACATTTTTAATGTTTCAACTGAACTGTGAATACCAGGCAAAATTGTATAAGGGCTGTCAGACACTTCAGTTGCACTCCACGTGATTAACAGTGTCAGCTCTGATGAGCTTCCTTTCAGATGCTAAACAACTAAGTTGTATATTTTCACATTTAATATCATCTTTTTAAAACCAATGATGTCCTTATGTTTTGAGCAAGTATTTCATCACTACAATAGTCGCTGAGTTCATACAATAGGTTGCTGATGAATCAAAACTTCTGATCTACCTTTACCGACTATTTTAGCTTATGTCAACAATGCTGATATCCGAAACAGAAAACAAAAGCAGGAGTAGGCCATTCAGCCCTTTCAGCCTGCTCTGCCATTCATTATGCGCATGGCTGTTCATCCACCTCAGTAGGCTGTTCCTGCTTATCTTATGTACTTATTGTCAGCTTTATATGAACTTCCAGGCCCACGGTTTAGGAAGGATATGAAATGGTGAGTATATAATAAGCAGAAAAATAATACTTTTGGAAACTTTTGTGCAAACATTTCACACAAAATTTCCTTCTAGCCAGCATTCTGGCTCAAATAACAATACATTCAATTTTTGCTGAGGCTGCGCATGCTTAGTGATTAGACAAGGTTAGAATGAGGAGCTGCGATAATGAGACCGTTAATTTTCTGGAAAGTTCTGCAATTTACAAAACTACAAACCATTAGTTTCAGATTTGTAAAAGAATCCAACAAATTGTGGTGAGCAGTATACAAAAGATATGAGTTGCGAAATTGTGCCACACTGCCAATGGTCATGTGAAAATGGGAGCTCAGTCAATACACCCATGAATTAACTACGGCTGTATTTGTCTCCTGAATATATAAATTGAAAGCACTGCAGAAAATTAATGCTGGTGTTGATGATGTCAGGAGTCTGATACTAGGGTATTCATGTTTCAAATGCTGTTCCTACAAAAACCAAATGGAAATTGCTGTGCACAAAAAGCAGACAGGGCACACATTAAATGGATTGGTTGATTTTATTTTGTTCATTCAATGTTAGTTCATCTGGATCTTGAGTTGCTCTCACTCAAGATTTGTGGATTCACTAGTTTTAAAGTAGGCAATAATTAACTTGATTCCACAAGCTCTCTTGTCCTACGATATCTAGGTTTTGCTTGTAGGGAGTTGGCAGATGCATTCATTCCCTGTATTTCATGCCTTAATCACCAACAACAGCCTAAAGCTAGGATTCTAGGTCCTTTTATTTATATTTGCTTGTCATGGCCACAGGCAGAAAATAATACTTGAACTACCCATCTTTACGCATGTAATTTAAAAATAAACTTCATCTCATTAATCAGGTTTCCAAGTTGCAACTTTAGAGCTTTGTTAACTATATAAATCCTTAAGTTTACTATTAGTTCAGGCATATCCTGCACCAAGGTCTCAGATGTCCCATTATTTCAATTTGCACTCGCAGCAATTTGAAGCACACAATTAATTGAGCAGTGTACTCTGAGGAAAAGTAAGAGTCAAAGGCAAAGTTGCATGTTATATCCAAAACTGACCAAGTGGCAGGAAATACAGCTTAATGGCAGAAGGATGCTTGTGACTGTAAGTTTGTTTCTTTCTACAGGGCCTGCTGGTGGGGTCTCTGCTGTTTGTAATTGTTATGGACCAGAACAGATCTCCTCAAAATATATAAAGAAAGTAGCCTGGACACTAATCTTTTCTTATTTCAAAGGTAATTATGTAGGGATGTGTTCCAGATGCAATTTGATTAGTCAAACTACTTGATGTTAAGCAAAACACTATTTATTCAAACACATTTAAAACATAACAAAAGAAAGAGGAACTTGGAATAACAACTCTACTGGATAACTTAACAGAATAATAGATTATTTTACTACTAAACAGTAACTGTTACAATGTAGTAACATCCCATAAACATTCTATTGGCAAAAGCCAAATTCAGAAAACAGAATGGTCTCACATGCAATTCCCATAGCCCAGAAGGGGAAATATCCAGGGAAAATATTCATGGAAAATATCCTGGGAAAACTCAGATGGACAGTACAACAGTCAGGAGAGATTCACTGCCTCCCATTCCTGCTGAGACCCCAGCAACAACCGTTGTTAAGAAAACTAAAAATCCTGGTTCTGTGACAGCTGCACCCCACCCATTCAGGCTGTTTCTATTGTTTCAGCTTAAATAAAAACACCCAAAGCTTCCCAAGTTGTTTACCTTCTCATAGGCACTTTGAACCTCTGCCTTAAAACTTCTCTGTAAAAAAAAGGACAAAATAACCTCTTAAAACCACAGCATCATCACAGTGGTATACATTAGTGTTTTGGATTTAACTGGAGGAACCATGATCAAGAATTTCATAGATGACACAAAAATTGATAAACATAGTGAGGAAAATAGCCAAAAATATGGTCTCCACACACTGGCAAGCTGGGCAGAGCAGTGACAAATGGAATTCAACGAGGGAATAAAGGTCTGATGTAATACACGGGGTGAGGGCCAACAAGGCAACGGATTGCACTCCAAGCAGATGACACCAAAATTGGAGGTGTAGTGGTGGACAGCGAAGAGGGATACCCCAGATTGCAACAGGATCTGGACCAGATGGGCAGCTGAGAAGTGGCAGATGGAGTTTAATTCAGATAAATGCGAGGTGCTGCATTTTGGGAAAGCAAATCTTAGCAGAACTTATACACTTAATGGTAAGGACCTAGGGAGTGTTGCTGAACAAAGAGACCTTGGAGTGAAGGTTCATAGTCCCTTGAAAGTGGAGTCGCAGGTAGATAGGATAGTGAAGGTGGCGTTTGGTATGCTTTCCTTTATCGGTCAGAGTATTGAGTACAGGAGTTGGGAGGTCATGTTGCGGCTGTACAGGACATTGGTTAGGCCACTGTTGGAATATTGCGTGCAATTCTGGTCTCCTTCCTATCAGAAAGATGTTGTGAAACTTGAAAGGGTTCAGAAAAGATTTACAAGGATGTTGCCAGGGTTGGAGGATCTGAGCTACAGGGAGAGGCTGAACAGGCTGGGGCTGTTTTCCCTGGAGCGTCAGAGGCTGAGGGGTAACCTTATAGAGGTTTACAAAATTATGAGGGGCATGGATAGAATAAATAGACAAAATCTTTTCCCTGGAGTCAGGGAGTCCAGAACTAGAGGGCATAGGTTAAAGGTGAGATGGGAAAGATATAAAAGAGACCTAAGGGGCAACTTTTTCATGCAGAGGGTGGTACGTGTATGGAATGAGCTGCCAGATGATGTGGTGGAGGCTGGTACAATTGCAACATTTAAGAGGCATTTGGATGGGTATATGAATAGGAAGGGTTTGGAGGGATATGGGCCGGGTGCTGGCAGGTGGGACGTGTTTGGGTTGGGATATCTGGTCGGTATGGACGGGTTGGGCTGAAGGGTCTGTTTCCACGCTGTATACATCTCTATGACTCTATGACTCTAAATAGTAGCACCCTGGAAACTACAGAAGTTCAGAAGAACCTTAGTGTGCATATTTACACATCTCTGAAGACAGCAGAGCACCTTGATAAGATGGCTTAGAAGGTATATGGGATACTCGTATTTATTAGCTGAGGCATAGAACACAAGTACAAGGAAGTTATGCTAGAGCTGTTTAAATTGCTGTTAGGACAGAAACAGAGAACTATGTGTAGTCCTGGTCACCACATTATAAGAAGGATGCAATTGTACTGGAGAGGGTGCAGAGGAGATTTACCAGGCTGCAGGGACTGAGCATTGGAGGGAATATTGGTTAGGTGGGGTTGGTTTTCTTAGAACGGTGAAGTTTGAAGAGAGACCAGTGTTAGAACCCTCACTGATTTTTCATTATTTTAGCTTCTTCTTTTCATCATTTGTGATTTGGAGCTGTGAAGTGGGGGGCTGAGAGTTGGACTGTGAACAGCTGCTGGTGTTAAAAAAAAGAACAAATTAACTGTTGTTCGCTTCTGAGCCTGGGCCTGGAAGTTAATAGCAGGTTGCTTCTTAAGCACTTCAAGAGAGGTCCTACGCTCAAGCAGTTGACAAATGTTGAATATTAAGTGGGATCTTGCAGAGAGATGATCAGTAAAACTGGGTTTTGAAATAGGTTTTGTATCAGAAGGATTGTGCCCGTGAAAATGCCAGGACAGAGATTTGATTGCTCCCTGGTTGTCCTCTCATCATTAACTTATTAAAAAAGGTCAGAGAACAGAATCTTAGTTAAGAGTTGAACTGATGTTCCTCATAGCCTTCTGGAAGATATTTACATTGGCATTGTCAGAAACCAAGCAAGATACAATCCCATATGCTGGTCATATTACTGATTACAGACTCTGCTTACGTGAATTGGCCAGTCACATCTCATTCATTTTTCCCTTTTGATTTATCCCTTAACTGTGTCTGTTTGTCTGTCCATCTTTGTGACAGAGTGAGTGCTAGAAGGGGATTGGGTTTAAATCTTAGACACTGATTAGATTACCTTGCTGTTTAACTTTACTTTGCTCAAGTGACTGTATTGTTAATGTATTGTTAAGTCTTTTGTTTGAGCTATAAACTGGTGTCTAGTATTAATTATTCACTAAGTTTGTTTCTGCTTATTCAAAATGTCTGGGTAGGAAACATTGGGAGTTGATTTTGAAGGTAATTGAGTATTTTAATTTTACTGTATTGTGAGTATAGGGATAAAGACACTGATTTGATTTGTCTGGTTCTCTCCATCATAGTACCTGGCAGTGTGCATAAGATTATGAAAGGCATAGAGAGGGTGGATAGGAAAGCAGGATTTCCATCATTAGAGGAGCAAATAACGAGGGGCATGGACTTAAGTTAAGAAGTAGAAGGCCAAGAAGAGTGGTCAGGAGAGTCTCTTTCACTCAGCAGATAATAGAAATCTGGAACTCACTGACTGAAATGGTGGCAAAGTCAGAAACTCTTAGCATTTAAGCAGTGCTTGGATATTCACTTGCACTGGCATAGCCTCCAAAGCCATGGGCCAAATGTTGGAAAATGGGCTAGTACAGTCAGATGTTTGATGGGCCAAACAACATCACTCTGCGCTGTAAACATCTGAGTCACTGTGAATAATGTCCAATTCAATACTCACCAATAGATGCATAATCCAGAAAATACTCAACCAATATCTCCCTCCATACATGAGTCATTTGCTGGTATTCATTGTGCATTTAGAATAGATACATAAGCATTTTTGGAAGATGACAGTGAGACCTCAGGAACTGCACTGAATTCAAGTCACTTCTTTCAGGCAACCATCATCAAGTAGATTCCATTGGAAGAAAGGCAGAAGGAGAAATGTTTTAAACAGTTATATACTGGGGCTTGCGTTATACTTAAAGTATTGGTAAATGAACCAGCTTGAATCAGATATGGTTATAGGGTGAATTGTGATGAAAGAAGCAGAAGCTACATCTTAATCAAACATCACTGTCATGTTTCAAGTAATGGCAAAACTATTCGATAGTTCAAGTTCAATGTCATGAAAATTAAAGTGAAGCAATAAATAAGATAGGAGGTTAAGCTGCAGAATTTTTATTGTTTAACTTATTTTGTTACTGGAAGAATTTGGTTAGTAAAATTCCCTCCAGGGTTCAAAGTTATAATTCAAGCAGACATTGTATGTGCAAAATGTTGATAAAATGTAAAGTACATTACAATCCGAGGCAAATTATACTAGTTTAATAAATTAAAATTTTAGCTGTTATGTCCCTTTTAATTTCTTGCTTTTTCAATTGTTCCCATTTGCTTCCCTCTCCCCACTGTCTATCTTTAACAAAAAACACAAAGAAAATTTACAGCCCAGGAACAGGTCCTTTGGCCCTTCAAGCCGGAGCCGATCTAAATGTACTCTCTAAACCTGTCGGTCAATTCCTAAGCGTCTGTATCCCTCTGCTCCCCACCTACTCATGCATCTGTCGAGACACATCTTAAATGAATCTACCGTGCTTGCCTCTACCACCTCTGCTGGCAACGTGTCCCAAACACCCACCACCCTCTGTGTGAAGTAATTGCCATGTGTATCCCCCTGAAACTCATTATTGAATCCTTCACCCTGGGAAAAATCTTGTCTCTATCCACCCTGTCTATACCCTTCATGATTTTGTAAACCTCAATCAGGTCCCCCCTCAATCTCCTTTTTTCTAATGAAAATAAACCGAACCTACTCAACCTCTCTTCATAGCTTGCATAGAACATAGAACATAGAAAAATACAGCGCAGTACAGGCCATTCGGCCCTCGATGTTGCGCCGACCAAAGCCTACCTAACTTACACTAGCCCAATAACCTCCATATGCTTATCCAATGCCCGCTTAAATGACCATAAAGAGGGAGAGTTCACCACTGCTACTGGCAGGGCATTCCATGAACTCACAACCCGCTGAGTAAAGAATCTACCCCTCACATCTGTCCTATACCTACCACCCCTTAATTTAAAGCTGAGTCCCCTAGTAACAGCTGACTCCATTAGCAGAAAAAGGTTCTCAGTGTCTACCCTTTCTAAACCCCTAATCATCTTGTACACCTCTATCAAATCTCCCCTAAACCTTCTTTTCTCCAATGAGAACAGCCTGAAGTGCCTCAGCCTTTCCTCATACGATCTTCCTACCATGCCAGGCAACATCCTGGTAAACCTCCTCTGCACTCGTTCCAATGCCTCCACATCCTTCCTATAGTATGGCAACCAAAACTGCACACAATACTCCAGATGAGGCCGCACCAGAGTCTTATACAACTGCAACATGACCTCAGGACTCCGGAACTCAATTCCTCTACCAATAAAGCCCAGTACACCATATGCCTTCTTCACAGCACTATTTACCTGGGTGGCAACTTTCAGAGATCTGTGTACATGAACACCAAGATCCCTCTGCTCATCCATACTACCAAGTAGCCTACCATTAGCCCAGTAATCCATCTTCTTGTTACTCCTACCAAAGTGAATGACTTTACACTTAGCTACATTGAACTCCATTTGCCACCTTTCTGCCCAGCTCTGCAACTTATCTATATCCCGCTATAACCTGCCACATCCTTCTTCGCTGTCCACAACTCCACCGACTTTTGAGTCATCCGCAAACTTGCTCACCCAGCTTTCAAGCCCCTCCTCTAGATCATTTATAAAGATGACAAACAGCAATGGTCCCAAAACAGATCCTTGTGGAACACCGCTAGTAACTGCACTCCAAGATGAACCTATTCCATCAACTACTACCCTCTGTCTCCTTCCAGCCAGCCAATTCCTAATCCAAATCTCTAATGCACCCTCAATGCCATACCTCCGTAGTTTTTGCATTAGCCTACCATGGGGAACCTTATCGAACGCCTTGCTAAAATCCATATACACCACATCTACTGCTTTATCCTCGTCCACCTCCTTAGTCACCTTCTCAAAGAACTCAATAAGGTTTGTGAGGCACGACCTGCCCTTCACAAAACCATGCTGACTATCCTTGATCACATTATTCCTATCCAGATGTTCATAAATCCTATCCCTTACAATTCTCTCTAAGACTTTGCCCACCACAGAAGTGAGACTCACTGGCCTATAGTTATTCGGGCTATCCTTACTCCCCTTCTTGAACAAGGGGACCACATTCGCTATCCTCCAGTCTTCTGGCACTATTCCTGTAGACAATGACGACATAAAAATCAAGGCCAATGGCTCCGCTATCTCCTCCCTAGCTTCCCAGAGGATCCTAGGATAAATGCCATCAGGCCCAGGGGACTTATCTATTTTCATCCTTTCCAGTATTCCCCAGACCTCTTCCCTACATACCTCAAGGCCATCCATTCTAATCACTTGTAACTCAATATTCACATCAGCAATAGTGTCCTGTTCCTGAGTGAATACTGACGAAAAGTATTGATTTAGTGTCTCTCCAATCTCCTCCGCCTCCACGCACAACTTCCCACTACTATCCTTGACTGGACCGATACCTACCCTAGTCATCCTTTTATTCCTGACATAACTATAGAAAGCCTTTGGGTTTTCCCTAATCCTACCAACTAAGGACTTTTCATGTCCCCTTCTTGCTGCTCTTAGCTCTCTCTTTAGATCCTTCCTGGCTACCTTATAACTCTCAATCGCCCCAACTGAACCTTCACGCCTCATCTTTACATAGGCCGCCCTCTTCCCTTTCACAAGGGATTCCAAATTCCTTATTAAACCACGGCTCCCTCACAAGACCCTTTACTCTCTGCCTGACTGGTACATACTTATCAAGGACACCCAATAGCTGTTCTTTGAACAATCTCCACATATCATTTGTGTTCTTCCCTTGAAGCCTATTTTTCCTATCCACGCATTCTAAGTCATGCCTCACCGCATTATAATTTCCCTGCCCCCAGCAATAACTCATGCCCTGCAGTGCACACTTATCCCTCTCCATCACTAAAGTAAAAGTCACCGAGTTGTGGTCACTGTCCCCGAAGTGCTCACCTACGTCCAAGTCTAACACCTGGCCTGGTTCATTACCTAGAACCAAATCCAGTATAGCCTCACCTCTTGTTGGCCTGTCTACATATTGTGTCAGGAAACCCTCCTGCACACATTGGACAAACACCAACCCACCTAACAAACTCGAGCTATAGCTTTCCCAGTCAATATCTGGGAAGTTAAAGTCCCCCATAACAACCACCCTGCTACTTTCACTCTTCTCCTGGATCATCATCGCAATACTTTCCTCTACTTCTCTCGGACTATTGGGAGGCCTGTAGAAAACTCCTAACAGGGTGACCTCACCTTTCCTATTTCTAACCTCAGCCCAAACTACCTCAGATGGCAAGTCTTCCTCCATCGTCCTTTCCACCGCTGTAATACTATCCTTGACAAGCAATGACACACCTCCCCCTCTTTTACCCCCATCTCTGACCCTGCTAAAACATTTAAACCCTGGAACCTGCAACAGCCATTCCTGCCCCTGCTCTACCCATGTCTCTGTAATGGCCACAACATCGAAGTCCCAGGTACCAACCCACGCTGCAAGTTCACCTACCTTATTTCTTATACTTCTGGCATTGAAGTATACACACTTCAAGCCACCTTTCTGTTTACAGGCACCCTCCTTCGAGATCGATGCCTTGTTCCTAACCTCCCTACACTCAAGGTCCTGTATCATAAAGCTACAGTCCAGGTTCCCATGCCCCTGCAGAGTTAGTTTAAACCCTCCCAAAGAGCACTAGCAAACCTCCCCCCAAGGATACTGGTGCCCCTCAGGTTCAGGTGTAGACCATCCTGTTTATAGAGGTCCCACCTTCCCCAGAAAGAACCCCAGTTGTCCAGAAACCGGAATCCCTCCCTCCTGCACCATCCCTGTAGCCACACATTTAACTGTTCTCTCTCCCTATTCCTCGACTCTCTATCACGTGGCACGGGTAACAAACCAGAGACAACAACTCTGTTTGTTCTAGCTCTGAGCTTCCAACCTAGCTCCCTGAAAGCCTGCCTGACATCCTCACCCCTCTTCCTTCCTATGTCGTTGGTGCCAACGTGGACCACGATCTGGGGCTGCTCCCCCTCCCCCTTAAGGACCCGGAAAACACGATCAGAGACATCACGTACCCTTGCACCTGGGAGGCAACATACCAATCGTGAGTCTCTGTCACCCCCGCAAAACCGCCTATCTGTGCCCCTCACTATTGAGTCCACAAGAACTATCGCTCTTGGGGCATCTTCCAAACCAGGCAACATCCTGGTAATCTTTCTCTGCAGCCACTCCAAAGCGTCCACATCCTTTTGGTAATGTGGCGACCAGAACTGTACACAGTGTTCTAAATGCAGCCGAACCAATGTCTTGTACAATTTTAACGTGACTTGCCAGCTCTTATACTCAATACCCCACCCAGTGAAGGAAAGCATACTATATGCCTTCTTGACCACTCTATCCACCTGTGCAGCAAACTTCAGGATACAATGGACCTGCACTCCCAGATTACTCTGCCCATCAACTTTTCCCAAGGCTCTTCCATTCATTGTATAATTCACTCTAGAATTAGTCTTGCCTAAATGCATCACCTCACATTTATCTGGATTGAATTCCATCTGCCACTTTTCTGCCCAATCTCCAGTCTGTCTATATCCTCCTGTATTCTCTGAGAGTCCCTTATGCTTTCTGCTACTCACCAATCTTCGTGTCATCTGCAAACTTGCTGATCATACAAATAGCGCCCTCTTCCAGATCATTTATGTACATTACAAACAACAGTGGCCCCAACACTGACCCCTGTGGAACACCACTGGTCACCTTTCTCCATTTCGAGAAACTCCCTTCTCCTGTTGCTCAACGAGTTCTTTATCCACCTAGCCAGAACACCCTGCACACCATGTGACTTCACTTTCTCCATTAGTCTACAATGGGGAACCTTATCAAACGTCTTAATAAAGTCCATGTAAATGACATCAACAGCCCTTCCTTCATCTATCAACTTGGTCACTTTCTCGAAGAACTCTATTAAGTTGGTAAGGCACAATCTTTCCCGTACAAACCATGTTGCCTATCATTGATAAGCCCATTCTTTTCTAAATATAAATAGATCCTATCTCTCAGTACCTTCTCTAGCAACTTTCCCACCACTGACATCAGGCTCACTGGTCTGTAGTTACCTGGAATATCCCTACTACACTTCTTGTACAGGGGGACAACATGAGCAACACTCCAGTCCTCCGGCACCTCACCTGTATTTAAGGATCCCACAAAGATATCTGTCAGGGTCCCAGCTATTTCCTCTCTCTCCTCCCTTAGCAACCTGGGATAGATCTCATCCGGTTCTAGGGATTTGTCCACCTTAATAACCTCTAGCATAGCCAACACATCTTCCTTACTTATGTCAACGTGATCCAGACTAATCAAACGTCTATCTCTAATCTCAAGATTCATCATGTTCCTCTCCTCTGTGAACACTGATGCAAAGTAATCATTCAGAATCTCACTCATTCTCTCAGGTTCGACACACAGCCTTCCTTCATTCTCTTTTAGTGGACCAATCCTTTCTCTAGTTACCCGCTTGCTTCTTATATAAGAATAAAATGCTTTGGGATTTTCCTTAATTCTGCTTGCTAAAGCTATTTCATGACCCTTTTTCACCTGCTTGATTCCTTGTTTAAGACTTGTCCTACTCTTGCGATATTCCTCCAGGATCCGTTCTGTTCTTAGCTGCCTAGACCTTATGTACGCTTCCCTTTTCCTCTTGGCTAGCTGTACAATTACTCCTGTCATCCACGGTTCACGAATCTTGCCCTTCCTATCCTTTGCCTTCAACGGAACATGCCTATCCTGCACTATCCTTAACCTATCTTTGAAAGCCTCCCACATCTCAAATGTTGACTTCCCTTCAAATAGCTGTGTCCAATCCACATTTCCCAGCTCCTGCCTAATTTTGATATAATTGGCCTTGGCCCAGTTTAGTACTCTTCCTTTAGGACCACTCTCTTTTTTATCTACGAGTATTTTAAATCTTACAGAATTGTGATCACTATTCCCAAAGAAATCCCCCACCACAAATTCTACCATCTGTCCTGGTTCGTTCCCCAGTACCAGGTCCAATATGACCCCTTCCCTCGTCGGAATATTGACATACTTTTCTAGAAAACTCTTCTGGACACTTTTAACAAATTCTACCCCATCCAGACCTCTGACGCTAAGTGTATCCCAATCAATGTTGGGAAAATTAAAATCTCCCATCACCACTGCCCTATTGCCTGTATATCTTTCCATAATCTGTTGACATATTTATTCTTCTACCTCACGCTCACTGTTGGGAGGCCTGTAATACAGCTCCAATAATGTAACTGCACCCTTCTTATTTCTCAGCTCCACCCATAATGCCTCACTACCCAAGACCTCCATAGTGTGCTCCTTTAGCACAGCCGTGATACTGTCCCTGATCAGCAATACAACTCCACCCCCACTTTCACTTCCCTTCCTGTCCTGTCTAAAGGGTCTATATCCTGGAACATTTAGTTGCCAATCATCATGCCCATCCTTCAACCAAGTGTCTGTGATTGCAATAACGTCATATCCCAGGCACCAATCCAAGCCCTAAGTTCATATTCCTTACACACTCTACTCCTTACATTAAAGTAGACACATTTCAGGCCACCAGTTGTTTGCGCTCATCTGCTCTCTGCCTACGCTTCCCTTTATTCATGCTATCTTCATCATTCTTACAGTTTCCACCTTACTGCCTATTTGTTTACTCTTCTGGTTCCCAGCTCCCTGCCACATTAGTTTAAAACCTCTCCAACAGCAGTAGCAAAATCTCCTCCAAGGACATTGGTTCTGGTCTGGTTCAGATGTAGACCATTCATTTTGTAATAGTCCCACCTTCCCCAGAACCGGTCCCAATGTCCAACAAATCTGAACCCCTCCCTCCTATACCATCTCTCAAACCACGTGTTCATCCTGCCTATTTTTTCATTTCTATGCTGGCTAGCACATGGCACTGGTAATAATCCCGAGATCACTACCTTTGAGGTCCTCCTCTTTAACTTCTCTCCTAACTCCCTGAATTCCTCTTTCAGGATCTCATCTCATTTTCTACTTATATCGTTGGTGCCTATATGCACCACGACAACTGGCTGTTCACCCTCCCCTTTAAGAATGCTCTGCAGCCGATCAGTGACAGCCCTGACCCGAGCACCTGGAAGGCAACATACCATCCGTGAGTCCCGTATTTGGCTACAGAATCGCCTATCTACTCAGGATTTGTGGTGCTGGAAAAGCACAGCAGTTCAGGCAGCATCTGAGGAGCAGTAAAATCGACATTTCTGGCAAAAGCCCTTCATCAGCAAGACAGGCAGAGAGCCTGAAGGCCTATCTACTCCCCTCACAATAGAATCCCCTATGACTATGGCCCTACGAGTCTTTTTCCCGCCCTTCTGAACAGTAGTGCCCACCACGGTGCCATGATCCTGGGAACTGCTGCCCTCCCCTGGTGAGCCATCTCCCCCCACAGTATCCAAAATGGGGGAAGACCCTTTAGCGCACCTTGTTTGTGCTGACTACGGTGCTAGCCTAAATGAATCCCATCTACTTGCATATGGTCATATTCCTTTGTTCCCTGTTTGTCCTTGTATCTGACTAAAAGCCTCTTTAAATGCTGTTATTGTATATGCTTCTATCACCTCACATGGCAGCACGTTCCAGGTACCTACCATCCACAGGGTAGAAAAAGAAAATTGCCTTGCTCATCTCCTTTAAACTTTCCCCCTCACCTTAAACCTACGCCCCCTGGTATTTGATACTTTCACCCTTGAAATAAACTCTGACTGTCCACCCTATCCATGCCTCCCATAATCTTATATACTTCTTAGGTCACCCCTCAGCCTCTGGCGATCTAGTGAAAACAATCCAAGTTTCTCAAACCCTCTCCACGTAGCTGATGCACTCCAATCTGGGCAACATCTTGGTAAACATTTGTCCACTCTCTCTAAAGCTTCCCCATCCTTCCTACAGTGGGGCAACCAGAACTGCTCACACTACTCCAAATGTGGCCTTACATATTTGCAACTTTATTTGCTAACTTTTACACTCAGTGCCATGAACAATGAATGCACAGTGACTGAGTGGTTAGCTCTGCTGCCTCACCGCAGCAGGGACCCGGGTTCGATTCCAGCCTCGGGTGACTGTCTGTGTGGAGTTGGCACATTCTCCCAGTGTCTGCGTGGGTTTTCTCTGGGTGCTCCGGTTTCCTTCCACAATCCAAAGATATGCAGGCTAGGTAAATCACCTGTTCAGGGATGTGTAGGTTAGTCAGAGGTAAAATGTAGGGTTGGGGAATGGGTCTGGGTATTTCTCTATGGAGGATTGGTGTGGACTTGTTGGACCAAATGGCCTGTTTCCACACTGTAGGGATTCTATGGTCTAAATATGCTGCATGCCTTCATTCCACGTGTGTTGCCATTCTCAGGGAGCTCTGGACTTGGACCTCAACATCTGTCTGTATATCAATATAAAGGGTCCTGCCATTTACTTTCCTCTTGTATTTGACCTCCTAAAATGCATTACCTCACACTTGCTTGGATTAAACTCCATCTGCCATTTCTCCACCCAATTTTCCAACTCACACTACATCTGTTACTCTCACTTTTGCATGCTAATTCCTATCTAGAACTGATTGGTGAACTCCCCAGTGGTCAGCAAATCCAACATCTGACCATACAAACCATGAAAGGTGACTTGCCAATCAGTCACGTAGTAGCAACAGTAGGGATGACCCAATTAACCTTAACGCCTTGGAGTTAAGATGAGGAAAAGCAAAAAAAACAGGGTTCCTGAGTCTGCTGCAGTTTTGTGATTTCTCCTGAAACTGTGTGTCTGTGCTAATCAAGTGAAGGCAGGATGGTTTCATGGTGGAATTGTCCACAAATAGTCAATGTCATGGCTTGGAAATGAGACATAGCTGGTATGTTGAGGAGTGGACCGGTGCCAATCATAGACCATCTGGCAGCAGGATTGAAATGCCTTTATGAGATGAAAAGGAGTTAAAAAAAAGCTCTTCATTCTCAACTCCAAATGACATAGACTAAGACTCTAGAAGCCAGTACCAAATCAGAGAGTCATGGACTAATAGAGATGCACAGCACGGAAACTGATCCTTTGGTCCAACTCGTCCATGCTGACCAGACGTCCTAACCCAATCTCATCCCATTTGCCAGCACTTCTCCCATATGCTTCTAAACCACTCCTATTCATATAGCCATCCAGATGCCTTTTATATGTTGTCATTGCATCAGCCTCTGTCACTTCCTCTGGCTGCTCATTCATTATACACACCACCCTCTGTATAAAAAGGTTGTCCCTTAGGTCCCTTTTAAATTTTTCCCCACCCTCCCTAAACCTATGCCCTCTAATTATGGACTCCTCCACTGCAGGGACAAGACCATTTCTATTTACCCCATCCATGCCCCTCATGATTTCATAAACCTCTATAAGGTCACCCTTCAGCCTCCGACGCTCCAGGGAAAACAGCTTCAACCAATCAGCCTCTCCCTGTAGCTCAAATCCTCTAACCCTGGTAACTTCCTTGCAAATCCTTTCTGAACCCTTTCAAGTTTCACAATTTCCTTCCGATAGGAGGGAGACCAGAATTTTGCACAATATTCCAAAAATAGCCTAATCAATGTCCTTTACAGCCACAACATGACCTCCCAACTCCTATACTCAATGTTCTGACCAATAAAGGAAAGCATACCTTACATCTTCTTCACTATCCTATCTACTTGCAACTCCACTTTCAAGGAACTATGAACCCGCACTCCAAGGTCTGTTTGTTTGGCAACACTCCCCAAGACCTTACCATTAAGTGTATAAGTCCTGCTAAGATTTGCCTTTCAAAAATGCAGCACCTCACATTTATCTAAATTCAACTCCATCTGCCACCTCTCAGCCCATTGGCCCATCTGATCAAGATCCCATCTGAGGTTCACTGTCCACTAAACCTCCAATTTTGGTGTCATCTGCAAACTTACTAACTATACCTCCTATGTTCACATCCAAGTCATTTATATAAATGATGAAGAGTAGTGGACCCAGCACCGATCCTTATGGCACACACTGGTCACAGGCCTCCAGTCTGAAAAACAACCCTCCACCACTGCCCTGTCTTCTACCTTTGAGCCAGTTCTGTATCCAAATAGCTAGTTCTCCTTGTATTCCATGAGATCTAGCCTTGCTGACCAGTCTACCATGGGGAAACTTGTCGAAAGCCTTACTGAAGTCCATATAGATCATCACTCTGCCCTCATCAATCCTCTTCGTTACTTCTTCAAAAAACTCAATCAAGTTAGTGAGACATGATTTCTCATGCACAAAACCATGCTGACTATCCCTAATCAGTCCTTGCCTTTCCAAACACATTTAAATCAATGATGTAACTTGAACAAAATACCCAAAGACATCAGCCCGAGGCTTAATCTATTTAGGCATCTGGATGCAGATCGCTGGTTGTGGTCTTCAGAAATTTTAGCTCGATATCCCCGTCAGTACAGCCTCAAATAATCATATTGAAACCATGACACTGAATATTTGTGGACAACTCCACCTTGGAACCATTTGGAGCTTATCCTGCCTGCATTTGAATTGCACAGACATACAGAAATCACAAAAAGATGTGGGGCAGAAGTGGAAACCCTGGCTTTTTTCTTTGCTTTTCCTCATCTTAACTCTGTGGCAAAGGTTCACTGGCAAGTCTAGGGGGAGGCAGGCTAATCGATCATGAGAACACACGTAGCTGCCGTGTCAATAATATTGAATAATATTGATGTGGAATGAGGAGAAGCACTCCTATTTTGCCTGGCTCTACACTGGAAAAAAAACCCACAGTAAATAAAACTAATTTACTTCACCTTAAAATTATTGGCTGCCTGCAGTTTCATTAGATAGGCCACTGTAAACCCGTAGCGTGACACATTTAGTATTCTTTTAATTATCCAACCAAATGGGCACACCATGGGCTAAATTCATCTGCAAAGGATCTGACTTTTAAGATTTTATACAGGGATGCATCAACGTCCTACCATCTCAAAATGCCTCATTTTAAAAGAGCTCAATCTGTGTATTTTGGATTCTTTAGCTAATAGAACAAGCCTGCAATCATCAGTTTACAACCGATCGTTTTGCATGAGGCTAGAATTTCTATGACAGTTCCTAAGTTGCAGATTTCAATAGATTTATTTTCTCTTTGTCCTAGCTGCTGGAAGAGCACACTCCAGTCAGTGGAAATTACAGTAATTGCAAGCAACAGTAATTATAACGTACTGATTATGGATTGTCCAGAACACTGAGCAGAAAAACAAAGGAGCAGCTCTGATTCATTTTGCAACTAGTTAAACCTCAAGATTTGCAGTCAGCAGAACAGATCAGGGGATAAACAGATCCTCTTTAAACTATTTCCTGTTCATGAAGTGGAAGTAACTGGAAAGACTGAAAGATCACTCTGAACCTAAAGAGCTGCCCCATTAATTATAAATAGGTACTCGTTCCCCAATACATTTTACTGATTTTGAACACAAAGTCGAGAAGCAAGATTGTACCTCCTTTGAACCGAAGCTTGACCTGATACTGAAAGCATAGTGTGCCACAAGGCAAACAATGAATTGCTGCACTGTCAGAGTGTGAAGCAGAAACAGTTCCTGGCACTCCAGAGTTCCCTTAAAATGGGGGCAAGCACCACACTTACAGCATACATTGTGGAACAAAACTGACCCAATTTACTGGAAAGATGCAAAATAACGAAACGGAAAACAAATCCAGCTGGCTTCAACCATGTGCTTTCATCAGAATGTTAACCAACTTAGATCTGAATGGAAAAAATGGCTATTAGATTGTATTGCAGAACTTTCATAACTTGCATTTGAAAAAAAATATAATTTGGGCACCTCTGACCTCTCACAGAACTGACCACAATGGCTTGGATTGAATTCAAGCAGGGGAAATAAAACAAAGTGGAAAAAAATGTAATTTATTTCCAAATTTAGACAATGTCTAGTTAAAAGAAACATCAAAACAGCAAAACAGTGCAAGTGCAACATGATCACAAAAGCAATAATCTCCATTTTAATTTCTCCACTCAATGGAAACCAGGAGGAAGAATGAATCAAAAGGAACTAGGAGAGATAGCTACTACCGTGGTGCCAAAATTATACAGACTGAAATATTCAATTTCAGGCAGGAAGGGACATGCATTCCAAGCTGCGAGGTTCATCATGCAATCTGAGAGTGTCATCAGGGGGCTGATCGCTCTTTCTAATCAGAGGCTCAAGTAAGGTGCCTCCCAGCAAGGAAAGCATTTCAATCCCAAGTACTGCAGCCAGAAGAGGCTCAAGAAATTTAAAATTTTAAGTTTTCTGTGACGTTTCCTTTTCTAGACTCAGAAAGGAAGCCTTGGTTCTCCTTTCCAGGCATCTTCAGTCTTCCCCAGCCAGGACTCCCTGGCCAACAAATTATATCTCTGGGTTAACAAGGTCAGTTGCTTCCCACCACCCATTTTAACACCCAACCCTCTGGAGAGCTCCCACCTGAGAGCAGAGATGAAAGTCAATGTGTACCTAAATTCTCTCTTACAAACAAACAATCTCTTTGTCTGATTAATTATCAGATTAAGCAGTGCGGCCTGCTTTCCCACAGATCAAAGGCTGATTGAAGCAACTTCCATTTTAATTCTAATGACATATAGATACATATAGGAAATAGATGATAATCTTCTGACTCAAAAGGACAAAGGTATCATTGGATTTCTTTGTGTCAACATTCGCTGCGACAAAACTGATCAATCCTTAACAAGAATTAGAGCCATGGAGTCAGAGATGTACAGCACGGAAACAGATCCTTCGGTCCAACTCTTCCATGCCGATCAGATATCCTAACCTAATCTAATCCCATTTGCCAGCACTTCACCCATATACCTCTAAACCTTTCCTATTCATATACCCAACTAGATGCCTTTTAAAAGCTGTAATTGTGCCAGCCTCCACTACTCCCTCTGGCTGCTCATTCCATACACGCACAACCCCCTGCACGAAAAAGTTGCCCCTTAAGTCCAATACAAAACATCAGGAATTCAATTACATACAGTTAAATGCTATGTCTAAACAAAATCTGTCAATCTATTCAGGCAAGGGACAGGATAAATATATCAATCCAAGATTCCCTCACATTTACAAAAGAAAATTTGTGAAGAGGATCTGCTTGTAGTTTCAGGCTGAGTTGCTCCTGAGATTTAATATGGTATAACATCTAGCATAACCTTACAACAAATATTGAAAGTACAAATAAATAATACTATGTTCAGTAAAGCAAATGTTCCTTTTTTTTGCAGTTCCTACAAATGTGTGTAGTGACAATATATCTCAATACTCTGGCAAATTGCATGTTAGCCACTGATGCAAGGGGATTTGGATGTATAAATATAGAAAGCTTGCTACAATTTTACAGGGCTTTGAGACCACAACTGGGTTACTGTGTACACTTTAAGTCTTAATAAAGGATTAAATTGACTTAGGGCCAGTGGCATGAACATTCATTAGATTAGTAACTGTGATGGGAGTGTTTGCCCAATGATGAGAGACTGAGGTTAGACATCTCTTATGCACATACAGGATTCAAAAAAAATGGCTGGGGAATCTAGAATACAGAGTTAAAGACTCAGGACAAAAGGTTGATGACTTAGGACAGAAATGAGGAGTAATTTCTTCATTCAAATGGTTGCAAATCTTTGGAATTCTGTAGCCCAGATAACGATGGAAGCTCCATCATTGAACATATTTAAGGTTGAGATAGACAGATGGTTGGTCACACAGGCATCAAGGAAAATGGAGAGTGAACAAGCAAGTTGAGCTGAGGGAGAAGATCAGCACGAGTGGTTTGAATGGTGGAGTAGACATGAGGGGTCATGTGGGCTGCTGCTACTTTTATTTTCTAAGGTGTTTGCCAAGAATTTCAGTTTATCTGCCAGCTCATTTATACAATGCAATACATCATTAGTTGTTCAAGTTCCTAAAATAGTAGCACCGTCCTCATTTTAGATCAGGCCTTTTCAGATAAAAGACTTGTACAATGTTCTTTAGCACAACAATTAGCACAACAGAGGAAGGATAAGCAAGTTGCAAGTCCCCACAGTTCTCATACAGATCAGGACAAAAGTGAAAATCATTACAATGCACCAGGAACAGCTGGATGGAGGATGGGAAAAATGTCTGGCTGTAACAGGTTGCTCCTTTTTTAAGGTGCTTTAGACGTTGGAGGTGATTTCCTCAAATGCCAAGAGCAGCAATTACTGTTTTATATGCTGTTGCATTGTTTTGGAACTTTGGAGAAAAGAAAGTCAAAACAACAGCAGTTTTAAAAGGGAGAGGAACAGACAAAGGCAAGACATAGTGAGGTCAGTGCAGGAGAGAGAGAGAAAAAAACCCACACTGCTAACTGATACAGAAGTGAACCTGCGCAATTACATCCTTTGCTGTTAAATTCAGGTATTGCTGGACATCAGAGTGCATCTGGGAAAATTAACAAACAGTGAAATTCACAACTTATCGTGGAGGAACCTGTTTGGGAGAGGTCACAGCACAGAACCAGATAAGTGAATATTTTTAAGTGTGGTCTTGGAGCCTTGCTGTAAGTCTGCAGTAGTTAATAGAGTGGGTTCTCTCTTAATTGTATATTTTATTGAGGTATGTCTCTTGATTAAACTTAAAAATATAAGCCATAAGTATTAAGTTAGCCTGGAGCAGTGTTTTGGAGAGGAATAAAACAGGGCTATTTCCTGGGTATGCAGTTTGTAAGAAGCAAAAATGGCCCTTAGTAGAGTGATATGCTCTTGTTGTTGGATGTGGGAGTTTAGGCAGAGTTTAAGGGTTACTGAGGATTACATCTGCAATAAATGCCGTTGGTTCTGAATCCTATCAGATCAAATGGAATAGTTAGAGAGGCAGTTAGAGGCAATGAAGAATCTACAAGAGCAAGAGGATATGATGGATGGCAGTTATAGAAGGGAGAAAAGTTGCAGATACAGTCACATAGATGAGTTAATTCCAGGAAAGGTAAGAGAGGCAGGCAGATAGTGTAGGAGTCTTCTGCGGAAATCCCCACTTCAAACAAGGATGCTGTTTTGGAAAATGTTGAGGGTGATGGATTCTCAGGGGAATGTAGCACGAACGGCCAGGTTTCTGGCATTGAGACTGGCTTTAATGCGATGAGGGGTTCCAAAGATCAATTGTGTTAGGGGACCCTCTAGTCCGAGGCGCAGACAGAAGTTTCTGTGGCCAGCATTGAAAGATCAGAATGGGGTATTGCTTCCCCAATGCCAGGATCAAGGATGTCTCAGAGAGGGTGCAGAATGTTCTTAAACAGGAGAGGAACCAGCAGGAGGTTATTGTACACTTTGGAACCAACGACATAGGAAGGAAAAAGATTGAGATTCTGAAAGAAAAATAACAGAGAGTTAGGCAGGAATTTAAAAAGGATCGACCAGATCTAACAATTGGAGTTCTAAATTGGTGAATGGCCAATTTTGACAGTATTCGGCATGAACTTTCAAAAGCTGATTGGGGGCAGATGTTCGCAAGTAAAGGGAAGGCTGGAAAATGGGGTGCCTTCAGAAATGAGATAACGAGAATCCAGAGACAGTATATTCCTGTTAGGGTGAAAGGAAAGGCTGGTAGGTGTAGAGAATGCTGGGTGACTAAAGAAATTGAAGGTTTGGTGAAGAAAAAGAAGGAAGCAGATGTACGGTATAGACAGGGTAGATCGAGTGAATCCTTAGAAGAGTATAAAGGCCATAGGAGTATACTTAAAAGGGAAATCAGGAGGGCAAAAAGGGGACATGAGATAGCTTTGGCAAATAGCGTTAATGAGAATCCAAAGAGTCTTTACAAATACATTAATGACAAAAGGGTAACGAGGGAGAGAATAGGGCCTCTCAAACAAGACGGCCTTTGTCTGGAGCTGCAGGAGATGGGGGAGATACTAAATGTGTATTTTGCATCAGTGTTTACTGTGGAAAAGGACATGGAAAATATAGAATGTAACGAAATAGATGGTGACAACTTTAAAAATGTCCATATTCCAGAGAAAGTGCTGAATGTCTTGAAACGCGTAAAAGTGATAAATCCCCTGGACCTAATCAGGTATACCATGGAACTCTGTGGGAAGTTAGGGAAGTGATTTCTGGATTAGTGGTACTGGAAGAGCGCAGCAGTTCAGGCAGCATCCAAGGAGCAGTGATTGCTGGGCCTGTTGCTGAGATATTTGCATCATTGATAATCACAGGTAAGGTGCCGGAAGACTGGAGGTTGGCTAACGTGGTGCCACTATTTAAGAAAGGTGGTAAGGACAAGCCAGGGAACTATAGTCCAGTGAGCCTGACGTCAGTTGGAGGGAATACTGAGGGATAGGATGTACATGTATTTGGAAAGGCAAGGACTGATTAGGGATAGTCAACATGGCTTTGTGCATGGGAAATTGTCTCATGAACCTGATTGAGTTTTTTGAAAAAGAAACAAAGAGGATTGATGAGGGCAGAGTGGTAGACGTGATCTAGATGGACTTCAGTAAGGCGTTTAACAAGGTTCCCCATGGGAGAGTGGTGAGCAAGGTTAGATCTCATGGAATACAGGAAGAACTAGCCATGTGGATACAGAACTGGCTCAAAGGAAGAAGACAGAGGATGATGGTGGAGTGTTGTTTTTCATACTGGCAGTCTGTGACCAGTGGGGTGTCACAAGGATCGGTGCTGGGTCCATGGCTTTTCGTCATTTATATAAATGATTTGGGTGTGAACATAGGAGGTATAGTCAGTAAATTTGCAGATAACACTAAAATTGGAGGTACAGTGGACAGCGAAAAAGGTCACCTCGGATTACAACGGGATCTTGATCAAATGGGCCAATGGGCTGAGGAGTGGCAGATGGAATTTAATTTAGATAAATGCAAGGTGCTGCTTTTTGGGAAAGCAAATCTTAGCAGGACTTATCCACTTAATGTAAGGTCCTCGGTAGTGTTGTTGAACAAAGAGACCTTGGAATGCAGGTCACTGCACCTTGAAAATAGAGTCACATTTTTCAGGATAGTGAAGAAGGCGTTTGGTACGCTTTCCTTTATTGGTCAGAGTACAAGGGTTGGGAGGTCATGTTGCAGCTGTACAGGACATTGGTTCAGCCACTTTTGGAATATTGTGTGTAATTCTGGTCTCGTTCCTATTGGAAGGATGTTGTGAAACCTGAAAGGGTTCAGAAAAGTTGCCAGGGTTGGCGGATTTGAGCTATAAAGAGAGTTTGGATAGTCTAGGGTTGTTTTCCCTGGAGCATCAGAGGCTGAGGGGTGACCTTATAGAGGGTTATATATCATGAGGGGCATGGGGGGGGGGTGGGGAAGACCAGAACTAGAGGGCATAGGTTTATGGTGAGAGGTGAAAGATATGAAAAGAAACCTAAGGGGCAGCTTTTTCACGCAGAGTGTGGTACATGTGTGGAATGGGTTGCCAGAGGAAGTGGTGGAGGCTGGTACAACTGCAACATTTAAAAGGCATCTGGATGGGTATATGAATATGAAGAGTTTGGAGAGAATATGGGCTGGGTGCTGGCAAGTGTGACTAATTGGGTTGGGATATCTGGTCAGCATGGATGAGTTAGACCGAAAGGTCTGTTTCCATGCTGTACATCTCTATGACTCTGTAACTCTGTAATACCGACTGAGATGAAATCACAGAAAAATAGGAAAAAGGTTAAAAACAGTGTCTGAAGCGCTCTTAGGAACATCCTAAATAGGAATAAATAGGTTTTGATATAATGGCTGTTAAAGGGACATGTTGCAGAATAATTGAGATTGGAAATTAACTGCTGACATTTCAAGAGATAGGCAAAATGGACAATGAGGAGACAAAGGTGATGTAGTGTCGGCAGGCCTTAGTGGTGTGGTGATGAGATAAAATATTGGAGAGAAAGGATCTTAACTTAGAAATTCAAGATGTAGAATCAGTTTGTGTAAAGCTAAGAAATGGCAAGGAGCCTGAAACACTGGTGGCAGGAGTCCACAAACTCCATTTTAGTAGATATATGGTTAGAATATAAATCAATAAATTAGAGGTGCATACTGCTAGGTATCATAATAATCATGGGAGAGGTTAATCTTCATACAGACAAGGCAACAGGACTTACATGATATTGTATGGAGGATGAACTCATAGAACGCTTTTGTGATACTTTACTGGCTTTATCTGAAGAAGCAATTAAATAGTCATCTCAAGGTTTGTGCGAAGATTTGTACCTCGGGTGCTCGTTTGTTGTGGTTCTGTTCGCCGAGCTGGAAGTTTTTGTTGCAAACGTTTCGTCCCCTGGCTAGGAGACATCATCAGTGCTCTGGAGCCTCCTGCGAAGCGCTTCTTTGATGTTTCTTCCGGTATTTATAGTGGTCTGTCCTTGCCGCTTCCGGGTGTCAGTTTCAGCTGTCCGCTGTAGTGGTTGGTATATTGGGTCCAGGTCAATGTGTTTGTTGATTGAGTTTGTGGATGAATGCCATGCCTCTAGGAATTCCCTGGCGACCAGCTATCCCTAGTAGCCACACACTCAGACAACAAGCAACATGAATTCGACTGGGAAAACACTACTATCATAGGGCAAGCCAGACAGAGAACAGCCAGGGAATTCCTAGAGGCATGGCATTCATCCACAAACTCCATCAACAAACACATCGACCTGGACCCAATATACCAAACACTACAGCGGACAGCTGAAACTGATACCCGGAAGTGGCAAGGACAGACCACTATAAATACCGGAAGAAACATCAAAGAAGCGCTTCGCAGGAGGCTCCAGAGCACTGATGATGTCTCCTAGCCAGGGGACGAAACGTTTGCAACAAAAACTTCCAGCTCGGCGAACAGAACCACAACAAATAGTCATCTATTTTAGTCAGGTATTATGCAATAAGCTCAGGGTTCATCGTGTAGTAAAGGTGTTTCTGTGAAAGAATCATCTAACATGTTCAATAATTCTTTAAATAAATCCAAATCCAAGATCTTAAAAATGAATAAATCAAAATAAAAGAGGTACAAATTTGCTATGATAAATTGGAAAAATAGTTTTGAAAAACGTTAAATAATCGGTGGTAAAAGCAAAATAAATATTTCATTATTTGAAACTCATATATATCTGTAAGGAATAAAATCCTGTGGAAAAAGTGGCCCAACCATTATTAAAGGAAAATGTGAATTTTAAATTCACAGGATATGGACATCATCTGGACAGCATTTATTCCCGTGGAGAATATGATGATGACGTGCCTTCTTGATCTGCTAAGAGAAAGATTGTTGAAGATAGGGGCTGTGGTGGCAAACATGCAAGCAATTTTGTTACAATGGTGTTAAACTGAAACATTGCTAGCACTACCCTCATCCAGTCAAGTGGAAAGCCTTTCATCTGACTTGGTGCAACCTCAGCTGATGGTAATTTTAGATTCCAGAGTTTAAACTCAGCTTGATGGACAAATTGTAAAAATAAAACTTATGGTCTACCATTGTTACGACTCTCTTGGGCTTATGCCCGAAACGTCGAATTTCCTGCTCCTTGGATGCTGCCTGACCTGCTGCGCTTTAACCAGCAACACATTTTCAGCTCTGATCTCCAGCATCTGCAGACCTCACTTTTTACTTTAGAAATCAAGACCCACTATTCCTGGTGGTGTTACAAATGTGAAAAGATTTAGTTGTGTTGTCTAAAGTCCCCTTTTTACCTGACTGTTAACTCCAACTTTCAAAAGAAGCTCAGCAGCTTTATGGTGTTTATTATTATTGTTCATTATGAACATTTGTTTTCCAACAATGACAAAAATGATATAGAAATTACTAACTTATAATGTTCTAAATGTTATCTCTTCTTAGAATCACCCCTACACAAACGGAGATGCACTGAGACAAATAAGACATTAATATTAAAGAGTAGAAAAAGAAACACAAATCAGAGAAACAGGTAGATAGCACAGCCTGAATCGTGGAAGTTGTTGAGTTCTTTCATTTAGCTCCAATTCCTTTTAGTTCTTTGCTTTAAAACAAAGTTGGTTACACTCCAATGTTCAGTCTTGCACTCACTGGTTGAGATTTCAACGCTTCCATTACTCCTCCTTCAACAGTGATTTTTCAGAGAAAGGGGAGTGGAAGCCAATGAGTTGTCCCTGGAGACTGTTTGACACTCCCACACAGGAGAGAGAAATGTCATTAACTGTTTTGGTGCTCTCTTTTTGCAGCTAGAAGTTTCTCAGCTGCTCTGGCCTTACACAAACCATGGTCACCTGATCAGGATCCTATCAAAACATTGTGGCAAAAGTGAGGACTGCAGATGCTGGAAACCAGAGTTTAGATCAGAGTGGTGCTGGAAACGCACAGCAGGTCAGGCAGCATCCGAGGAGTAGGAAAATCGACGTTTCGTGCAAAATCCCTTCATCAGGAATGGATGATGAAGGGCTTTTGCCCGAAACGTCGATTTTCCTGTTCCTTGGATGCTGCCTGACCTGCTGTGCTTTTCCAGCACCACTCTAACCTATCAAAACTTTGTGTCAAGCAATTGTCTCTTAGTTCAAAACTCATTAGCTCCATGGTGATCACTTTGACCCTCAATGTTGAAGGAAAAGACAACACTGTCTACAACTTACAATGTGCTCCAGTAAACATGACTTTAAAAACTTCAGCCATTTTCCTGCACACAGTCTCGCTGGGTTAAAGCAGTATTTTGCCGTTTTTTTTAATGTAAACAGGGACAAAAATAAAAAAAATGTGGTCTTTACACCATATTCCCTCACTCAACATATTCACAACAGGCTGCCAGTTTATGCTTAATGAAATAATATCAAATGCAAAAAAGAAATAAAAACACAAATTATTTTACACAATTCAAAAACTATTCATAATGGTCTTACAACAAATATCAGAAATAAAGTTTCAAACCTTATCCTCTCAGTAAATATTTGGAAATGGAAACCTCGGTGAAAAGACACACTTTCTAATTTAAAGCCCCTTGCTCTATGGGCACAGCTTTAATTGTTTTCCTTCAGGACAACTTCTGCATTTATTTGTTTCTGTCTTCTTTAAATCGTGTCATGTGACCCTTAATTTGCTGAGAGAGCCAACATGTAGTCTTAAACTCATTTATTCAACAGCCTTTTAGGATATCTTCCCCTCTAATCCCTGGGAGCTTTGTCTTCCTGGAGCTTTTGTTTTCTTGCCAACAACTAAGCCCCTCGGAACTTCTTTTCTTTTTCACACAAAGACAGTGAATGGGCCGGTTTATTTCAGAAAGTATCAGCTCAAAAGGTGAGAAGAGATTAGTTAGTAATAAACAGTGTGTGTCATCCTGTCCTGTTTATATTTTAAACAAAGCTCAGCAGTTGACAGTCAATTGTCATCAACTGGTACTTTGGTAGACATGTTGCAATGGATAGAGTATAATTGTTACTCAATCAATATAATACCTCAAATAGTATAAACACTGTTTGTCCCTTTAAATTGTTGTTTTCTGTGAATTGTCTGATGAATGCAAGATGAATAATTTTGACTTTGGAGAGGTGGTAGTTTCATGGTAATGTCACTGGACTAGTAATTCCGGTGCCTGGGAACAAGGGTTCAATTCCCACATGGCAGATGGTGAAATCTGAATTCAAGAAACATCTGGAGTTAAAAGAAAAAAGCTTGTCTAAGGACAACTAAGTAATATTGCTGATAGTTGTACAAAGTAACTATCTGGTTTATAACATCCTTTAAAAGGAAGGAAATCTGCCATCTGAACGACATGGCCTGTTTCCTCACTGTATGCCTCTATGACTTTCAATGACTATGTCATTCCAGACCCACAGCAATGTGATTGACTCTTAGCTGCTTTGTGGACAATTTGGGATTGGCAATAAATGCTGGCCTGGTCAGTGATACCGGCATCCCCAAGAAACAACTGAGAAAAAATAAGGGGCTTTTTTCTGCAATACTGAACTATTCTTAATGTCCTCCTCTCTGGTCTTAACAGGTTTTTCATTCTTTCATTTTTTTTTCTGAAAAAAAATGTAGGCAAACTGGGGCCAGGAGATGATTCTCGACACATACTCATTGGTCAAGCAAGAAGAAAAAAGAAGAAAAGTCATAATTACTTTAAATCAAAGGAATCATAATTCATTCACCTGAATCGGAAAGTCCAGTTGAGAATCGTTTGGGAGACTGTGAACACGAGTCTCCTTAAGAAGAGCTCAAACACAGTCAAACTACTGATCAATCTGGAGACTAACTTCTCAGGCAAAACCTAAAGTTACTTTACAGAAGTAAGACTCTAAGTTACTTAGATCAGAGGCAGTCATTTAGCTAAGGCTGGAATGATTTAGTCTCTAGCTGTTACTAGGCAACAAACCCACAAAAGTCAATTCTGTCTAGTTATATGGTTATTCAAACAAACCAGCAGTTTTAGTCAAGTGACTTGAGGTTTCAAATTTAGCAACTCAAATAACATAGTTTTTCTTTATGTTTTTGTGACAGCTATTGAGTTTTATGGTAGAATTGTGGGTCATTGGGACTCTAGGCAAACAGTAACGGATTTGAATTGCTCCTTTTCTTCTGAACTGGCTGAGGTAGACATCTCCTCTGACAGTTCTTTCTATTGGCTTGGCTGGAACGTTCCTACACTTCAAAGAGGGTCCCATTCTGGGATGGGTTGAGTTTGCTTCTGTTCAGGTCACTCTTGCAAATTGCTACAAGCAGACAGTCAGTACATTGCGTCCAATAACAGCCATTTATACATTCCAACAAGAGTTCATTTTAACAAAATTTAAGAAAGTTACTTTACAAAAAAAAAAATTAGCATCTCCCTCTCTCTCTTCCTGCCCTCTGGGTATTCCATCTTGTCTTAAATATATTCAATGATGGAGCATTCATGGAAGTTTGATGTAAAGAATTCCAAATATTCACAACCCAAAGTAAAGTGAAGAAATTTCTTCTCATTGCAGTTCTAAAATGATCTCCTTGTACTCAATCTACCATTGGATAACCTTTTTATTTTAATACTAGTCTAGTGCACCTTCATTGTGCTGCCTCAAATGTAAAAATCTCAAACCATTACTAATTCTATTCCATAATCATTTGAGCCAATCTATGTCACTAACAGCCTTATATAATTTTTTATGACCAGAGGGCACACCCCCCTCAACCGTCTCTTTTGTCTGTGTTTTTGAAATATTGTTCTCTCTAGAATATTTATTTCCTAACCTTGTCACCATGTAACTGTGACTCTGTAGTGGTGATTAGATCAAAATCAATTATTATTTGTATAATGAGCTCATCTATCTTATTACAGATCATTTGTGCATTCAGATCAGTGTATTTCCGCTTCATCCCTACCTACGTCCTGTATGACCTTACTCATGGATGCATAATTACAATTAAATGCTCTGTCTCTCCCTGTTTCACTCTGATCATTTTTAGTTGCATCCATACATCGTTCTGTTGTCTCAAAGTCTCTCTTTGGATTTCTAAATCTCCCATCAGCCCTCCCGCACCTTCAAAATGCTATACTTACCCAACTCACAGTAACACCCTCCTGTGGTCAATTCTAAAGCTCTACCTAACTCAAAGGATGTAACTGCCTCCTGGAACAGTGTCCCGCTAGCTCTCAGCCTCCCGGCTGAGTGTGTGCAGTTCAGCTATGTTGAGATGAACATGGTTAAGCTGTAAACACTGGTCAAAAAGAAGGTTGTTTAGGACTGCAATGCATTACACAGATTACCACATGTTGCAGTCACTGTACATCATTATGTTTGTCTAACCTTATTTAACTATTCAGTTAGTTATCAATTTACACAGCTAGACTAATAGCTAGTTATATGGTCTCCTAGTTTGATGCCAAAATAATAACTTCAGCCACTACGAAAAAGGGATCCAAAGAAAACATTGGAGATGCTGAGAAATGTGTAATGCTGCAAATACTCAGCAAGTCTAGAAACATTTGTGGAGAGAAAAACAGTGACCTCAAAGGTTCTTGACTTGAAATCATAACACCATTTCTTTCTCCCCATTTCTGGCACTTTCTGTCTTCGTGTAAAACGAGCATCACTTTCTCTCCCTGCACAATATTCCCACCTTCACCAAATTCCTCACTAAGCACTGAATTCCCATTTGCACCAAATTCACAACTTGGCATGTTTCATCTCTGCACTCAGTCTTGTCTCCTCTCTGCACTCAGTCTTGTCTCACTCTCTGCACTCAGTCTTGTCTCACTCTCTGCTCCTTCTATGTTAAGCACTGAGTTCAACCACTTTGGATAACTTCTCCTGCTGCTGCTGATGGTTCTGCTGTTTCCACTTTCAGCTCCTGAAGAGACACTCCTTTTGCTTCATAGCTTGGGTTTTTGGCACCTCCTTTTACCTTGGGCAATGTGGCATAAGGTTTATTTCATTGGTTTGTAATCTAGAGATCGGAACTAATAATCCAGAGAAAAGATCAAAGCTCACCATGGAAATCTAAGTTTAAGTGAACTTAAATTGAGTTTGTTAAATAAATTTGAGATGAAAAGCTACAAGCTGGAAAAGACCAATGAACTGGAAATACCATCCAGTTCACTTTTGATATTTAACAATGAAAACTTGCTTTTCCTTACATATCTGGTTTATATGTGACACCAAACCTGCAATGTCTTCTGAATTGGCTTAGTAAACCATGTATCGAGTGGTTACAAAGATAACTATAGGAATTAAAGTAATTGTACTACCCAGCATTAAATTCCGACACTAAGGCACACCCAGCTAAGTCAATCCTGCCATGTTTTCTTTACTTCTATTCAGCAATAAATGCCACAGTTTAGATCAGAGTGGCACTGGAAAAGCACAGCAGGTCAGGCAGCATCCAAGGAGCAGGAAAATCGACATTTTGGGCAAAAGCCCTTCCTCAGGAATAGAGGCAGGGAGCCTCCAGGGTGGAGAGATAATTGTGTGTGTGGGGGAGGGGGGGGGGGAGCAGGCTGGGGAGAAGGTAGCAAAGAGTGCAATAGGTGAATGGGGGTGGGGATGGAGGTGATAGGTCAGAGGGGAGGGTGGAGTGGATAGGTGGGAAGGGAGATTGGTAGGTAGGACAGGTCATGGTGACAGTGCTGAGCTGGAAGGTTGGAGGTAAAGTGGGGGGAGGGGAAATGAGGAAACCTGGTGAAGTCCACATTGATACCCCGGTGTTGAAATGTTCCAAGGCGGAAGATGAGGCATTCTTTCTCCAGGTGTCAGGTAGTGAGGGAGCAGCAGTGGAGGCGGCCCAGGACTCTGGAGGCTTCCTGCCTCTATTCCTGATGAAGGGCTTTTGCCCAAAACGTCTATTTTCCGGCCCTTCGGATGCTGCCTGACCTGCTGTGCTTTTCCAACACCACTCTGATCTAAACTGTGGTTTTCAGCATCTGCAGTCCTCACTTTTGCCTAATAAATGCCACAGGCTAGTCCTAATCACATTATCATAGTTAGCAGCCAACAGCAGAAATTCCATGTTATCTTCAGTGTAATGTCCTGGTGCAACTAGTTTCTGGTTCTTCCTACATTACTTTCCCTCCATTAAAAATATCAAAAGTCAGATGTTGACTGTACTGTAACATTTACTATTTCTTACACAATGAACAGTTAGTACCAACAGTTAGGAAAACATAGTCCAATACGTGACAAGTAATCTTCATGACACAAAAGTGCAAGTCATTGAAAATCTCCAAAAGTAGTTAACCACCTTCCCTTAATATTCAGCAAAATGCTGGCTAATGTTGGTCTGCACATTTGGCAACAATGTCCTCCCATCAACATTGGGCATCAGAACAGAGAGGAGGTCAATCCCATCCCTGACCCCAGGAGCAACAACTCCAAATAGAATGATGTAGAGATGAAAATCATACCATGAACATCAAAGTTGCATGAATTCTCCACTTACTTCATGGGGTGTGGACATTCAAAATCATCAGAAGAGTGATGAAGTTGTCCATTATAGTACCAGCTGACATAGAAGAAGATATTAAACTGAGATCTTCCACAGCATTACCTATGTAAGATTCTGGGTATAACTTGTAGAGGCAATATCACAAATGAAATGCTACACAGAACTAGTCAACGGTGTGTACAACTTGTTGTAACTGAGGGAGAAAATAGAGACTGGTAGAACATGTACTGCATCTCCCAGGTGTAAGCCTTGCCAGAGTGTAAATTGAATGGACATCACTGGTTTGGAAAACATACAGGGTTCATCAAGGAAGACCTGGCAAGGTACATTTAAAGACAACTTTCAAGAGCAGAATGTCAATTGGGTTAAAGCTAAACCAATTGCAATGGACTGAAACTTGTGGCAGAGTCTTGCTGTCCAATTTCCTGCATGAGACCAGACTGCCA
This sequence comes from Hemiscyllium ocellatum, assembly GCF_020745735.1. Taxonomy (NCBI): domain Eukaryota; kingdom Metazoa; phylum Chordata; class Chondrichthyes; order Orectolobiformes; family Hemiscylliidae; genus Hemiscyllium; species Hemiscyllium ocellatum. The sequence goes on from NC_083404.1 coordinate 18,463,549, forward strand.
AGTCTATGCAATTGTGTGCCACACAACATATTGGAGCCTACCCTGATTTTTCCTATTAATATTATTGAGTAATCAGTGGGACAGCTCACTTATGGATAAAAGCCCCCAGATGTTGGTAAGGAGAACTTGGCTGGCTCGACTGGGTTTGTGCAGTCTGTCCCGTCTGAACTATATCTCCTGAGGAATTCATCAACAACCTCCCCCTTCCTTCCATCCAGACTGTGTTTTTACTGTTAAGTAGTCTGACTCATATGAAATTAGAACTACAGACTTGATCAAAGATGACAAGCAATTTATGATATATAAAATAACAGCAATAAATATACAGTGCACTTAGCAGAAAACTGCAATTCTTGGCAGACGTTTGAAAAAAAAATCCTTTTAGGATATTAACATCTTTCTTGTTGGTAAGTTTAAAAAAAATGGCGCTGAGTCCAGGTACACAACTCATAAATCTTTTCAACACTGAAGATCAGTAATAAAGTCAGCTTGAGGAACTTCACCTCATTCAAACAGGATGCATAACTAGTTTTCTTTTAACTCCTGCTGAACGGGTTATACAGTTGCTTGAAAAAAGCAAGCAGACTCTCATACCACACCTAGAATAACCAGATCAGAGCATGCTCCTGAATGGACAGGATCAACATCTACCAGTCAAGTAAACACAGTAGTGAGCAATATTGCAGCCATTAAATCTCCAGTCTAATCCTGCGAAAATGCCTGTCAAACTAATTTCTCTGTTCTTGACGGGCTGTACACTCAATAACAGCGGCACAAAATGCTAAAGCTGCTGCAATAAAGCAAGTCAGTACGATAAAATCTGTCATTGCAGTGCAGCTTGTCGGCTTGACGAAAGTACAGGTCTAAGAATTCTAGCTCTACTTTAAAGATTTAGGAGGAAAGATGATGTATTATAATATCTGAATCTATTTATTCTAGGAATGAGTTACTCCAGTAGAATTAGCATGTTTGTAAGCTGCTGGACATCCATTGCAAGCTGCTGAGTGGTAAATTAAAACGTGAACTGAATTACAGTACAGACATTCAATTTTGTACATAAAATTAAAAAGAAAAATTGTAAACACAATTTTGAGTCATGACATTAGGGCATTAAGCTAAAACCTGTGGCAGGGAAAGACCATTATATAACTCATATTGAAACTTGTCTATCCCATTTACAAAGCTGTTTGAAGTGAACAGGTAGGACTCAGCAAGAAAAGCAAAATGCTGAGGATGTAGGAGACCTGAAATAAAATCTCAGCAGGTCTGGCAGTGTTTATAAAAAAAATTCATTCATGGGACGTGGGTGTCACTGTCGAGACCAGCATTTTTTTCCCACCCCAAGTTACCCAGAGGGTAGTTCAGAGCCAACCTCATTGCCGTGGGGTTGGATTCAGATGTAGATCAGACCAGACAAGCTCAACAGTTTCCTTTCCTGAAGAGCATTAACAAGCCAAATTTCCTATCCTCCTTGAAAATTGATTGTGATTTCATGACCATCACTAGACTCTTAATTCCAGATTTTTTTGTAAATTGACTGAATTTTTTCACTTAATTCCACACTTTTCTTTTGCCCTAATGGTATTTGAACTTGTGTGCCCAGATATTTCCTTGGTCTCTACATTAATAGTCTAGCAATGATACCATTAGGCCCTCACCTGCCCTTGGAGGCTGTCCTATCCTCACCACTTACCACCCCACCATTTTCTATATTGTCCATGAATTTCTTTATCATACCCTGAGTATTTAAGTTTAAGCCATTACTGTTCACCACAAACTGCAAGAGCCCCAACATCAAGCCCTGTAGAACCTCATTGGAAACAGATTTCCAGTCACAGAAATATCTCCATCATCACCCATTATTTCATGCCGCTAGCCAATATGTCATTGCTTTGGATTTCATGGGCTCTTACATTCATATAATGAAAGAGAAACAAAGCTAACATTTTGAATCCATTATAATTGAAGATAAGTCATGCTGGACACTAACTCGTTCTCTATAGATGTCCTACACATGAGTTTCTCTAGCATTTTCTGTTTTTATCCCAGCACACTGAAACAGCTGCCTGTTCACAAGAATTTGTTTTATTTAATACTCAAGTCTATTATTTTCTATATAGATGTATAAGCTATGCCTACAGACACTAATTTAAAGAAAATAAATCAATGCAAATTGGCATACAATTATGGACTGGCAATGAGCCAGCTATGATCAGAGATCAATTCATGAACATAAAATTAAATATTCCCCGTTTTTAAATACAAAAAGTGATTAATAAAAATTCTGTCCTGACTATTGGATCTGTCAGCCATGTTCGGTCTCCTGCACACAAGTTACAGATTGCAAAACATCCAAAATGCCCCAAATGCATTTGTGATGCATTATTCAGAAAATAAAACTGCATTTAAAATAACGTTTAATTGTTGTAAAACTTCTGTGAGCACCTAAAGCTTAATTGAATCACAACCTTTGTCATTATTTTATCTGGATTTGTTAAAACAAAAACAGGTGGTTGAGTACTTGCATATAAACCAAATTTTAGTTATAAATGTTAAGCATTGTCTGTCTATAAAGACGGGGAGTTACTTGTGCATTGAAGATCATTTTTCTAAGGTAATTTCTGGAGTACAGGTCAAAATGTGTGTTTCTCCTTATTCCAAGTAAAGATTATGTTTCATATTTGGTTAGCCCACTCAGTTGGTTAGCCAGTTTGAGACTGGTGTCAACAGCATGGATGAGGTTACTATGATGGTCAACCTTTCTGATCCTCTCCTCTTGGCTTAGGCATGGTGACCTACGCAGTCATCTCTCTCTAATGCAACAGCAGTCCTCTGCTGGGAATCATGGGAAGCAAAACAATTTATGCAAAAACGAATTAGTAGCCACTTGATTTTCTAAGACCACCTCTTTAAATAATGGCACTTTCAAATCAATGAATTAATAATTGAGATGCGCTCAATATTAAATGACAGGTGGTTGGCTAAATGCTTTCCTAAATTCTGAACCATTTTAAAGCTGTTTCAACGTTAAATAAGCAAGTTTTCTAATCTCACCTTGAAATTTAAAACAAATGCTTTGAACCGGAATGAAATTTGACAGTTTACCAGCAGCAATTTTGCCCCCCTGACCTCTGCTACATTACAGTTGGATAAACAATGTAATGTTATCCCATTACTTGTAGATTCCAGGTAAATATTAGAACAAATCCAAAGGAGTTCAATGCTGCGACCTGTACATATGCTGATGCTAAACCATTTTTAAAATAATGAATTTAATATCAACCGTTTCACCCCTCATTCCTGTTCCTCCAGTCAGCGTGGCTGATGTAACTCTGTTGACCTGCTTTTATTCCATAACCCCTAAAACCTTTGGTGAATTAATATCTATCAAACTCATTTAAAATTAACAATTGATCTCGCATTAATTGCCATTTGCAGGAAATCCCATATTTCTACACCATCTGTCGAAAAGTGCCATTTCACTCCTGAAATATCTTACTGTCATTTTTCACAGCATTTGCCCTTGTCACAGGCACCCACACAGAGTTACTAGACTAGATTCCATAGTAGGGAACCATTTTGGCCCAATAAGTCCACACTGACCCTCCGAAGAGTAACCCACCCAGACCCAGTCCCCTACTCTATATTTACCCCTGACTAATGCACCTAACAATATGGGCAATTCGGCATGACCAATTCACCTAACCTGCACATCTTTGGATTGTGGGAGGAAAGCGGAGCAGCCAGAGGAAACCCATGCAGACACAGGGAGAATGCGTAAACTCCATACAGACAGTCATCCGAGGCTGGAATCGAACCCGGGTCCCTGGCGCTATGAGGCTGTAGTGCTATCCACTGAGCTACCATACCGCCCTCAATCTTATTCACAATCTATTCTTTCAGTTCCTGATGTCTTGAGAAAAAAAACAAATAACTTAATTTTCTAATAAACGGTTGTGTGTGAACTGTGCCCTTGTAATTGAACTCTCCCAGGAATCAGTATGATAAATTTAATGTTGCATACCCTCCAAAGCCCAAGCTATCATTCCCAAGCTGAGGTATTCAGACTGTGATTGGAGCAGGATTTTGTCTGACTCAATCACGATTTCTGCCCCAAGAATTCTCATCCTCAGGATAAAACAAGAGTGGTTTACTGTGTCTGTGACATTTTAATAATTGATGGACTCTGCATCCCCAAGGTTCTTTTATTCTTAATTGTTTATAAATTAATCACTTAGAAAGTTTTCTACATCCCTTTTAAGATATAAAGTGGATAACCACATATTCACCCATTTACAATAATCTGCAAAATTGTTTTGTAATTTTATGATTCCATCCACATGATTTTAAATGCTACCTATCTTGTCTCTCTGGCAGATTTGGACACGTGGCTTTCTACTCCATACTTATTAAAGTCTTATGAAGAATAGTTGAGGCCCAACATCAATCTTGGTAGGGTTCATGCGTTTTTATCCTGCCAGTAAAATCAACTGCCAATTATCCCTACCCTGTCTCTCAGCCATTTTCTAATTGGGTCAATAATTTACCTTGAATTTCATGTGATTTAAGTTTAACTAACAGTCTCTCACCAGTCTCTTCAAATATCTTCCAGAGGTCCATAGAAATAATATTGATAGATATTCTCCTATTCAATATTTGAAGTACCCTTTATTCTACAATCTACAAGTGCACTTGATTCTTGAAATCATTTCTGAAATTATTATGTCAAATCTAATGTAAGAAGCAAATAACCTATACCCAGAGAAAGTGCTGCCTCCTCTTTCCCTCTTTCATGTATCATATTGACACACATCTCACTTTGAATGTGTGCTGTTGGAAGAGGATGGTATCCCAGAACACCAGTATTAATGCAGAAGTAATTCTGTTCAAACAACAGGAATATACTTTTCAGTGATGACATATGGGTTACAATTATATTAGATTCTCTACAGAGGAAACAGGCTGTTCGGCCCAACAAGTCCACACCACCCCTCCGAAGAGAAACCCACCTAAACTCCTACCCTATATTTACCTCTGACTACCACATCTAACTCTACGGGCAATTTAGCATGGCCAATTCACCTAACCTGCACATCTTTGGATTGTGGGACGAAACCAGAGCACCCGGAGGAAACCCACACAGACACGGGGAGAATGTGCAAACTCCACACAGACAGGCGGGAATCAAAGTCAGGACCCTGGTGCTGTGAGGCAGCAGGGCTAACCACTGAGCCACCATGCCGTGTAACTATTGGAGATACAATTTGCAGGCTAGTAGCTTCAGGCTCAATAGTTTGAAAAATATAGCCATAGATTCCTGGGCTTGGTAACGGCAGCACTACTGTGGGCTATCAGCAAAGGCTTTTGGGAGGAGGGAGTTGATGACCGATTCTGCAATATGGGACAGACTTTGGATTCGCCTCTGTATCTGCCTCATTGCAATTCCTACTCACATCAAGAGCAGGACCATAATATGATGACTGCCAAATGAGATATGTAATGTCATGTAAATGAGGGAATTGGGAAAATATTTGTCATTCTTCTTTTATCCTTACAGATCCTTAGCAATGTCAAACACATATCTGTCTGAAAGTTCTTGGCAAGCAGATTGTGAAATGCGTGTGACAGAGAAACATTTGAAAATTCACTAATTTCAGTTAAGCAATTGAAAACAGATTCTGTAAAAAGCTAAATTGTGAAAAAAATCCTTCAGCTTTCTCTTCAACAGTCTCTGGCTCCTCCTCCTTCCAATTCATGTTGGTGTGGGCATTAGTCCTTAACATTTATATAACCCTGACCTTAAGATATCAGATAGCGAGCACATGATCAGTGAGTAATCTGATATTCTGTTCTAGCCCTTACAGCCTTCCCACAATTTCAGGGAGCCAAATATGAACTGCATTTTATATTCAAAATGCATAGTTTAAACATTTGCCAGTGATTTCCTAAGCCCTAATGTAAAAGACAGCAAACATTCATGGACTATTAAAAAGAATAGGCAGATATGCTCCCTATTGATCAGTACATGAGCAGTGTGCTGAGCTGTACAAAACTAAACTGAATTAGAAATGCATTATGATATATTCAAAATTTGGCTTCTTGAGATGTATCTTCAGTCCTGATAAGGTCAAGGAAGTACAAAAGGAAGACATTACTGCCAGGAGTTCAGTTTTAAAATCGAGATTAATCAATCAAGTAAAATGAGCTATGTTTTGCATCTGACAGAAGATATGTATCATATAATCTCTGTATTTGTCTACTCACTACCATTATGGTCTCAATATTACACTAGTGGATAGCCAGGCACTGAGAAACCATTACAGTAAAGAATGATCCATTTAGAAAGCAGCTGAATGAAGTCATCTGTATTCTTTTGTGACCTGCAGAAAAATGGAGCCAATCCATGTAAGACAGTGATAGATAGCAAGAGAATTAATTTAAAACAGACCAAAGAGTTCTTCTGCATATTCTCTGCAATGTACCTTACCAGCTCTCAACTACTCCACTGTTGCTAATTTGTCACACTGTTTACCTGACATCTAATAATGGATACATAGGGAATTGTCTCCAATTACTGGGGAGGGAGATCCATGGATTTTGGGTTGTATATGGGACCAAATGTACAAATCAGGACACGTGGAAAAGCCAGGGGAAGGTTGGATTCTGTGATTGGCATGTTCAGTAACCAATGGAAGGAGTATTAGGCTGGAACAGCTGAACGGGAAGTCATATAATGACATTTCCAGGTACATATGTCGAGGCACAATTGGCAACCCTGTTCCTTCGGGTGAATGTGGGTTCTTTGAAAAGGGGTCATAATCAATGAAGCTGTTGGGAGCAAGCAGATCATGTAAACTCCTTGAAAGACACCAAGGGAAAAGGTGGAATATCGATGAGTTATATGCAATGTGATGTGATGGGTGTTTACAGGTAGAATAACGACAATTCAAACAGATTTTTCTTTAGCCCTATCTCCGATGTCCAGTTTATATTTAGCCAAAAGGGAATGTTCAAATCTGGGACATGCACTATTTAGAAAAAGGCCAGATCATTTGCACATTTAATGAAAAACTCGGAGTCTCCAAGCAAAACCAGGATGTCTGGTCAGTCTACGTATATATTCCAAATGAAATCCCAGGCCAATTCTATTCCCCACAGCAGAGATTAAACCAGCCTGATTGCAATCTTGATACCATTTGATGTTCCAACCTTATCCATACCATTAAGCACAGTTACCTGTTTCTACCTTCTAATGTCAGCAGATGTTCACTCACAACAGCTCACCTGCTGCTGAAAGCCACATTCATGCTTTTGTCACCTACTCCAACACATTCCTGGCTCATCTCCAATGTTATGACCCTCCATAAACTGAGGTCAATGAAGCTTTTGCCATCTGTGCCATTGTGTTCTGTTGTGTGCTCACTGACCTAGACTGACACCTAGACAAGCAACATGATAACATTACTAAAAGCCAGAAACTGTGGATGGTGAAAATTGGTTATAAAAAACATTCCATCAAAGAATCATATTAAACTCAAAGCGTTAACCCGTTTCTCTTTCCACAGATGCTGCCAGAATAAATTTCTCTGGCATGAACTGTTTCTAATTTATATTTCCAGCATTCATGGTATTTTGGTTACACTTATCCATCTCAGCCTGAAGGTATGGAGCAATGGAGAATTCAGAGCCTTGTGAAATAGAAGCTTTCACAATCCACAGAGTGAAGACATTTCCCTTCATCTCGGTTCCAAATGACTGACTTCCTTTCTGACCCTGTGTTCCCATGTTCTCAACCAGGGGAAGCAGCATGCTTGAAAATTTGTAGACGGCACACAAGTTGGCTGGGTAGTGGGGAAAATGGCTACCATTTGCAGGAAACTATCAACAGTTCAGTTGAATAGGCAGGCAAAAAAATGGAATACAGCCTAGCGAAATGCGAGGTTACGCATTGGGGATAGCAAACAAATGAAAAGAATACACAATAAATAGTAGAGTACTGACAGGGATTGAGGAGTTGAAAGAGTGTGTGTGTCCATAGGTTTCTGAAGGTGTCACACAGAGAGATAAGATGATAAAGGCAGCATGTACAACAATATCTGTCATTGGGTGAGGATGTAATGCTGAGACTATGAGGCATTGATAACTACAGTTGGAGTTGCGCTGGATGTGGTTATGGAAATGCAAAAGAGATTTATAAGAATGTTTCTGGCTTGAGGCTTGTAAGTTACAGCCATGAGCAAAGATTCAAAAGTCTAGGGTTGTTTTTCTTAGAATAAGTGGCTGAGGGCGACTGAATTGAGGTATGCAAACCACTGAGGATCCTGGGTAGAGTGGATAGAGAAGGCTGGTTTCTGTTAGCAAAGAGGACACTCGTTTAAAGAAGTTTGGTCAATGGATTAAAGTCATATGGAAAACTTTTTTTCCCAGAGGGATGTGCATCTTTGGAATTCACTGCTCAGTTTGGTGATTGAAGCAAAAAACCTCAACATCTAAAAAAGGAACTTGGATCTGCATCTGAATAGCTGGGAAGTAGGATTAGAATGAGCTTTTAATTTATTCAGGCAGCACAGACACAGTGGGTTGAATGATGTCTTTGTGCTGTAACTCGTAGTCGTACAAATTCCCAACAATGTACTCAACCTCACCCATTATATTAAAAACATGACAAAATTAAAATCTCTCAATGCTCTTAAGGGCAGCGAAAGACTCAAAGTGACATATCCCTCACAATGAGCATTATTACAAGATTAGCAATGTTCTGCAAATTTGGATCATCTATTATTAAGGCCTAATCATGCTCCATATGAACTGATATTGTTTCAAATAAATCCAGCCTTGTTGAGCTGAAACCAAATTGTTTTTTTTTCTCATCCATTTGCTTGCCATGTTCATCTTAATCTTTCTATCTCTTCTTCTTGTTCCATTCACTGCATGACCTTCAATCCCTCAACCAGACAATTGCTGCAATTCTAATCTATCACCTGATTGATTGATTTCTCCCCCATCTTCCTCATTTGGGCTCCCTACCTTCATATTCAGCATTTCAACATCTGCAGCCATAGCTTTTCACACATCTCTATCACCTTTGCTGTTCTGGAGATTCTTTGACTCACTATGTCACTGCAAATCAACTTCAAGGTCTTCATTTCCAATGTTTCTATCCCCTGACTTTGAACTCAGAGTTTATACAGCTGTAGATTCCCATCCATACTGAGGTTTGCTGATTCCAGCAATGAAGATTGATTTTCTACTGTTCAAATGCCAGCCCTCTGGAAAACTCCGAATTGATGATTTAGACCTGATTTAAGCTAAAGGCCACTTAAAACTCATCTTTCTGACAGTGTTCCTTTGTGAATTGCTAAATTGCAAAAGTAAATTGCTGTAAATTCATACATTGTTGAATGATGTTCTGATTTGGAGATCCACTGAATATATCACACTCCTTCAAACATCCTTCCCATTAACTAAAAGAAGGCACAACTTCTCTTCTAACCTCCAACAACGAACAGAGGGTACACTATGATTTCAAATTGAAGGAGCAGATACTTACCGGATGCATTTATGCCACATCAACAAATTATACTGGTAGATATTATACTGGTATATCAGGCAGCAAGGTGGCATGATAGTTAGCATTGCTGCTTCACAGCGCCAGGGACCTGGGTTCGATTCCAGCCTCGGGCTGCCTGTGGCAACTTTCAAGGAGCTATGAACCTGGACTCCAAAGTCTCTTTGTTCAGCAACACTCCCTAGGACCCTACCATTAAGTGTATAAGTCCTGCTAAGATTTGCTTTCCCAAAATGCAGCACTTTGCATTTATCTAAATTAAACTCCATCTGCCACTTCTCAGCCCACTGACCCATCTGATCAAGATCCCATTGTAATTCAAGGTAACCTTCTTCGCTGTCCACTACACCTCCAATTTTGGTGACATCTGCAAACTTACTAATTATGCTCACATCCAAATAATTTATATAAATGACAAAAAGAAGTGGACCCAGCATCGATCCTTGTGGCACCCCACTGCTCACAGGCCTCCAGTCTGAAAAACAACCCTCCACCAACCCCCTCTATCTTTTACCTTTGAGTCAGTTCTGTATTCAATTGGCTAGTTCTTCCTGAATTCCATGAGGTCTACAGCACGAAAACAGACCAATCAGTCCAACCTGTCCATGCCGACCAGATATCCCAACCAATCTAGTTCCACCTGCCAGCACCTGGCCCATATCCCTCCAAACCCTTCATATTCATATACCTATTCAGATGCCTTTTAAATGTTGCAATTGTACTAGCCTCCACCACTTCCTCTGGCAGCTCATTCCATACACGTACCAAACTCTGCATGAAAAGGAGCCCCTCAGATCCCTTTTACATCTTTCCCCTCTCAACCTAAACTTATGCCCTCTAGTTCTAGACTCCCCCACCCCAGCGAAGAGACTGTCTATTTATCCTATCCATGCCCCTCATGATTTTATAAACCTCTGTAAGGCTCCCTCACAGCCTCTGATGCTCCAGAAAAACAGCTCAAGCCCCAGCCCCAGCCCCAGCAGGGCCAGGTTCCACACTGTAAGTAATCTAATCTATTCAACCCCTCCCTATAGCTCAAATCCTCCAACCCTGGCAACATCCTTGTAAATCTTTTCTGAACCCTTTCAAGTTTCACAACATCGTTCTATAAGGAAGGAAACCAGAATCGTATGCAATATTCCAAAAGTGGCCTAACCAATGTCCTGTACAGCCACAACATGACTTCCCAACTCCTGTACTCAATACTCCAACCAATAAAAGGAAAGCATACTAAACGCCTTCTTCACTATCCCATCTACCTGCAACTCCACTTTCAAGGAGCTATGAACCTGCACTCCAAGGTCTCTTTGTTCAGCAACACTCCCGAGGACCTTCCTGCTAAGATCTGCTTTCCCAAAATGCAGCACCTCACATTTACCCAAATTAAACTCCATCTGCTAATCCTTAGCCCATTGGCCCATCTGATCAAGATCACGTTGTAATCTAAGGTAACCATCTTTGCTGTACACTACACCTCCAATTTTGGTGTAATCTGCAAACTTACTAACTATACCTCTTATGCTCACATCTAAATCATTTATATAAATAGTGAAAAGTAATGAACCCAGCATCAATCCTTGTGGCACTCCACTGGTCACAGGCCGCCAGTCTGAAAAACAATCCTCTTTCACCACCCTCTGTCTTCTATCTTTGAGCCACTTTTGTACCCAAATGGCTAGTTCCCTCTGTATTCCATCTAACATTGCTAACCAGTCTCCCACGGGGAACCTTGTTGAACGCCTTTCTGAAGCCCGTATAGACCACGTCTACCGCTCTGCCCTCATTAATCTTTTTTGTTACTTCTTCAAAAGACTCAATCAAGTTTGTGAGACATGATTTCCCACGCACAAAGCCATGTTGACTATCCCTAATCAGTCCTTGCGTTTCCAAATACATTTACATCCTGTCCGTCAGGATTCACTCCAACAACTTGTCCACCACCGATATCAGGCTCACTGGTCTATAGTCCCTCTGGCTTGTCCTTACCACCTTTCTTAAATAGTGGCACCACGTCAGCCAACCTCTAGTGTTCTGGCACCTTACCTGTGACTATCGATGATACAAATATCTCAGCAAGAGGCCCAGCAATCACTTCGCTAGCTTCCCACAGAGGTCTAGGATACACAAGATCAGATCCTGGGGATATATACACTTTTATGTGTTTCAAGACATCCAGCACTTTCTCCTCTGTAATATGGACATTTTTCAAGATGTCATCATTTATTTCCCACATTCTATATTTTCCATGTCTTTTTCCACAGTAAACACTGATGCAAAATACTCATTTAGTACCACCCCTTCTCCTGCGGCTCCACACAAAGGCCGCCTTGCTTATATTTGAGGGGCCCTATTGTCTCCCTAGTTACCTTTTTGTCATTAATGTATTTGTAAAAACCCTTTGGATTCTCCTTAACTCTATTTGCCAAAGCTATCTCATGTCCCCTTTTTGCCCTCCTGATTTCCCTCTTCGGTATACTTCTACTGCCTTTATGCTCTTCTAAGGATTTACTCGATCTTTGCTGTCTATACCTGACATATGCTTCCTTCTTTTCTTAATCAAATCTTCAACTTTTTTAGTCATCAAGCATTCCCTATATCTACCAGCCTTTCCTTCACCCTAAAGGGAATGTACTTTCTCTGGATTCTCGTTATCTCATTTCCAAAGATTTCCCATTTTCCAGCCGTCTCTTTACCTGCGAACATCTGTCTCCAATCAGCTTTTGAAAGTTCTTCCCTAATGCCGTAAAAATTAGCTTTCCTCCAATTTAGAACTTCAACTTTTAGATCTCATCAATCGTTTTCCATTACTATTTTAAAACTATTAGAATTGTGGTTGCTGGCCCCAAAGTACTCCCCCAAAGTACTTGTGGGCGGCACGGTGGCACAGTGGTTAGCACTGCTGCCTCACAGCGCCTGAAGACCCGGGTTCAATTCCCGACTCAGGCGACTGACTGTGTGGAGTTTGCACGTTCTCCCCGTGTCTGCGTGGGTTTCCTCCGGGTGCTCCGGTTTCCTCCCACAGTCCAAAGATGTGCGGGTCAGGTGAATTGGCCATGCTAAATTGCCCGTAGTGTTAGGTAAGGGGTAATGTAGGGGTATGGGTGGGTTTCGCTTCGGCGGGTCGGTGTGGACTTGTTGGGCCGAAGGGCCTGTTTCCACACTGTAAGTCTAATCTAATCTACTCCCCCACTGACACTTCAGTCACATGTCCTGTCTTATTTTCCAAGAGTAGGTCATGTTTTGCACCTTCTCTAGTAGGTACATCCACATACTGAATCAGGAAATTTTCTTGTACACACTTAATAAATTAATCTCCATCTAAACCCTTTACACTATGGCAGTCCCAGTCTATATTTGGAAAGTTTAAAATCCCCTAATATAACCACCCTAGTATTCTTACAGATAACTAACATCTCCTTGCACATTTGTTTCACAATATCCCACTGAGTAAATCAACAGAAAGCAGAAGAAAACCAATGTGGCTGATTGGCATTTAATCTAATCCCAGTCAGCATGGAAGGCATCATTGATAGGGCTTTCAACCATATCCTGCTCAATTATGTTCACTTTGGGTTCTACCAGAGCCACTCAGCTATAGGTTTGGACCAAATATGGAAAAGGACCAAATTCCAGTGGAGAGGTCAGAGTTCAATTGCCTTGGCACCATGACAGCATTTGACTGAATGTAGCCTTACGGAGTCTTTGCAAAATTAAAGACAAAGGAAATTAGGAGAAAACTCTCCATTGGCTAGAGTGAAATCTAGCCCAAAATGAAGATAGCAATGTTTGTTACAGGCCAATCATTTCATCTCCAGGACACTGTTGCAGCAGTCACTCATGCTGGTGTCCGATGTTTAATCATTTTCTTGTTGACGTTCTCTCCATCATTTAGATCAGAAATGGCCGGTGATTGATGTTGATTGCATATATTGAAGACAACTTGCAACATCTCAAATGTACTGGTGCAGTCTATATCCAGGTGCAGAAAGGCCTAGGAAACTGGGAAGCATTCAGGCTTGGGCTAAATAGCAAGTAAAATTCATTCAACCAAGTGCTATGCAATGGCCATCTCTAACAAGAGAAATGTGAACCACCTTGTCTTGATGTTCGATGGGATTACCATGACGAATCATTGATGATCATTAATATACTAGAGGTCATTGTTGATTACAAATGGAACTGAACCAGCTGTCCAAGTATGTTGACTCCAACTGCATGTCAAAGTCTTGGAATACTGAAGTCAGTAATTCACCTCCTGATGCTCTCATGTTTGTCTAGCATTGACAGGCATAAGTCAGGAATGGGATGGAATACTTCCCACTTACTTGGATCAGTACAGCTCCAACGCTACAATAAACTTGAAATCATCCACAACAGCAGTTTACTTGATTGGAGACCTGACCACAACTTTTAACATTCACTTTAGTTGTCAACAATGTGCAGTGGCAGCAATGCCCGTCATGTACAAGATTCACCAGAATTCTTCCAACAGTATCATCCAAATCTATGACCTCTGCCGCCTGGAAGGACAAAGATGGCGGTAGTCTGGTAGGGAACTGGTGGTCATTCCAACACTCAAACCATCCTTGACTTAGAAGTACTTTGGTGTTCTTTTACTTTCACTGGGATGAAAAGGTGGAACTCCCTTCCTAACAAGACTGTGATGTGCCTTCACTGGATGGACTGGATGACGACAATGGTTCAATACCACCCTTTTTTGTTGCAATTACCTCTGCAGCAAATGTTGGCCATGATAGAGACTCCCACCTCGTGAAAGAAAAGTATCATTGGCTTTGCCACCTCTTATGCAAGAGTCAGCAAACTATCTTGGCTCCCGCGACCCAGCTGAAGCACTAACATTTCTCAACACTGACACCTCATTTTTTAGGATATGTCCATGAAGCCATATGGATGTTATCCATTGGATTTCACGGATAATGACATAATTGGAAATACATGGCAGAGAAATGTGAGTACATGCGTACATAATTTATGGTACTTTAAAGACACTGATTGCTCTAATACTCACTGTCAAAATCCAATTCCTTTGGAATTATAACCCAGCCAAATGGTAATACTTGTCAATCGGTGCCGTACCTTAACAAAAATTATTTCCAGTACATAAAATAAATACCAGTGCTTATTCTGCAAATTTCAAGCACCCGTTTATTTTTTCATTACATCATAAAATCAAAACATCTGTCAAGTAACTTAGTGAACTCCATGAAGAAAACGATAATCTGACATATTTCTTCAATAATGTAACTCTGAAATAAGCTGCATTTTATTACCTCCTTTCCTTCCTTCAAATTGTTCAGAGGTATGCATGTTTGGTAGTGCTTGAGACATGAACTATTCATATAACTCCAGTTTATGGACTTCAGAATTACCAGAAATGGAACATAAGCTGCAAGGGAAAATATATCTGCAAACAAACAAAATCTATAAACTGGAGAAAGCAAAGTTATCCGGGATCAGACTCACTGAGACTGAGACAGCTGAATATTTAAGGTTGGGGGTGGGCAGCCTCTTACAGAAGACAAATTTACGAGTTGAAAATGTTATTCCCATTTGGGGCCCTTCTCATTCTCACAGGGTGAATGAAAACTATAATCACTGGGTCAAGTCTGCTTCCTTCTGCATGAGTGCCTGACCCAATTTCATTTCATCCTTTCCCCACTGAATGCATTAACTAAGTACTGGAGAATCATTCCATGTCAGTCACTAACTACCCTGTTCATTCAATTGGTCTTTATTCACAATGAACAAACTGTTACAATAAGGACTGACAGCCCCAGAGGGGCAGTAATAATCTCCGACTTGGCTCTCCTGAAAATAAATGAATTCAGGTCATTTGTAGAATGCTGATCTTAAACCTAACTAAATTTAACACTGTATTATCTAGAATCAGACAGGGGGCCGTCACAGCTTGTACGTCACTATTACTCATAGCTCAAATTTACTTAGCCATCAGAGAAATATCTAATGGACACAGTGCTTTGAGCAGCTAGCAATAAGTGGGTCCACTTTGTGAAGATCTTGTGTTTCAAAAAGAGCATTTTTTGACATGTCCCTAAGATGTAGACGAAAGTGGCACGCCACTTTTACTGTCTATCCCCAAATATCCCAAGAAAGCAGCAGTGGGCTTCCTTCAACAATTGTTGCCATTATTAAGTTTGGACATTGGTTAGGCCACTTTTGGAATCCTTCTTTCAATTCTGGTCTCCCTGTTATAGGAAAGATGGTGTTAAACTTGAAAGGATATTGCCGGGGTTGGAGAGTTGGAGATATGGTGAGAGTCTGAATAGGCTCGGGCTGTTTTCCCTCGAGTAGAGGTTTATAAAATCATGAAGGTCATGGATAGGGTGATTTGAAGATGCCGATATTGGAGTGCCGGTGTTGTTGGTGGGTGAGTGGCCAAGGTCTTTTTCCCAGGGTAGAAGAGTCCAGACCTAGAAGGCATAGGTTGAAGGTGGGAAGGGAAAGATTTAAAAGGGACCTAAGGCACACATTTTTCATGTAGAGGGTGGTGGGTGTATGGAATGTGCTACCAGAGGAGGTGGTGGAAGCTGGTACAATTACAACATTTAAAAGGCATTTTGGATGGGTACATGAATAAGAAGGGTTTAGAGGGATATGAGCCAAATGTTGGCAAGATTAACTTAAGATATCAGATCGATATGGACGTGTTGGACCAAAGGATCTGTTTCTGTGTTGGACCAAAGGGTCTGTTTCTGTGCTGTAAACTCTTTGACTCTATTAGCTCCCGCAATGGTGCTAGTTAAAGTTCCACTGGCCCAGTAATAATGAAGAAATGGCAATATGCATCCTAGATAGGGTGGTTTGAGACTCTATCATTGTTCTTTCTGGCTCGTGGTTGAGCTTGCAGAGCTCATTAATTTCCTGGACATTAATTCCTTGAGAGTTACTGAATCCATTCTGAAAGTGATTCATAGTAAAACCAGAGCCTTGTTGGAATGATATTCCCATTACTTGAACAGACATGGTCAAGAACACTGCCCTGCTTTGGATCGGATCAAGATTCTTCAGTGTTATTCCAGCTATATCCATCCAGGCATCGGTCAGTGGTGCGCTGCGCTCCTAAGCTACAAGATTGTCTAGGCAACTTCAGAAATATAAAGTTATCCTGCAGAACAATGGAGGGTTAATGAGAAACAATGATGTGAAAAACACATCATCAAAATGTTGGCTTAGGGCCAGTAGAAATTTGATGGAATGACAGTCAAAAACCATCCAATTAGATAAAGAGTGTTTAATGTTGAAATTGTGTAGGAGGGCATAGCACTATAAAATAGATACATTGTAATAACCCATTGGAAGGAAGTGGGTAATAGAACAGCTGAGTAAGACTATGTGATGAAACCTCCAAGATTACATCCAGCCAGAGCTGGAGTTCCTTGCTATCAATGGGCGTTGACACTTAAATGGCAAAATTTTTATTTGACCCTTCTCAGCCCAAACCTGGATGCTGCCTAAGGCCTGATCAATTCAAATGCAAGCAGTTTCACTTCTTACCTTTTAGTGGAGCAGATATGATCAAAGAAGCACTTAATAGTCAACGAGACTAAGGTTAATGCCATTAGTAATTTTTATAGAAAACATCATAGTTTAGTCTCAGCCAATCGTTATGACTCTTTTTATTCTTGACCTTTAAAGCTCAGTTTTTGCCTTTTAGTGCTTCTTAGTGTCAGACTTCATCAAATGATGCCTTGCTGACTATGGTAGTTGTCTGCTCTCTCCTCTGGCATTCAAACCACATCTGTATCAAAATGAAGCTAACGCAAGCTTGGAAACTAAGCGAGTGCCTGTAAGAATTGGGCTGGTATTATTTGATGGGACATTTTGTAAACCCTTCCATCACTTTGCTGATGAGATATACCATGTATTTTACTTTTACTGATTTAGCCATTTTCAATAGTCTGAAAATACTGTAAAATTAAAATTCAAAGTTTCATTATTTTGTGCTTTGGTTGAAAATGTATCACATTTTCAGTCAGGGATGCAGGTAAACTACAAATAACATTTAAATGCTTTAAAAATATGACTTGGGGTATCCTTAAAATGTTGTTTGTGACTGTAAAAAAAAATTGATGTTTTTGCTGTTGGTTTTAATACACTGTATCAGGGCCAACTACTGTCTTCTGAATCACAACTTATTTGCATTGCATTTTACTCAATAGTGGTGGTTGTTGGCCCTATCCCAATATAAGTTATATTAGCCAGAAGGAACAATTCTACAGAATAAGTTATTTTCCATCTCAATCCATAAACTACTTGAACAAGTAGGGAATAAGAATAGCTGCAACTAAGTTGAACAAGAGTGGCACGGTGGCTCAGCGGCTAGCATTGCTGCCCTACAGCGCCAGGGACCCAGGTTCGATCCCATGCTCGGGTGACTGTGTGGTGTCTGCACATTCTCCCTGTGTGTGCGTGGGTTTATGCTGGGTGTTCCGCTTTCCTCTCACAGTCCAACGATGTACAAATTAGGTAGATTGACCATACTAAATTACCCAAAGTGTTTAGGGATATAGAGGCTAGGTGGGTTAGCCATGGGAAATGGAGAATTATAGGGTAAGGGGGTGGGTCTGGGAAGGTTGGTGTGGATTTGTTGGGCCGTATGGCCTGTTCCACATGGCTATAGATTTTAAGAGAGGAGGCAAAAGTGATTGTGCCTTGAATTCATAATCTATAATTTGTATCCAAAAAGACAAAAAAAACAGCTCCAGCCAAATCCACATGATTAATTTGCTTTAAATTCATCAAACATTTTGTTGTGCTGAAATAATCACATTACTTGCATCCTTTGGGTAGCAAGGGCAAAAGAAAATATACATATGATTGGCTTAACTTTTTTTTAGTTTCATTTGTCAATAAAGCAACTAAGAAATTATATCTTCAATTTACATTAAGAATGTGACATCTTCTGGTCAAAAAAGACATGACATGATTATTTATGCATGTGAAATGCTGCACACAAATTGATTGAACAACAGCAAATAGCTTAAGCTTAAGAGTTTAATTTGCTAACATCCATATCTTATTAATGGCACAGTTTGCCCAGTGTTTTATTCGAGGACTATAATGATTTATTCTAATAACCAGAAATTTATACAACAGTTTTAGCAGTTTCCACCACTTCTCTGATTTGGTCATGAACAATAATTAAAGTTCATTATGGATAAAAGATGGTCTGTGCTGATTATGGGGAATATTAGGCTGGACTTAACTTGATGCAGGAAGTGGATTTTTATGTTCTGATTGATTGAGCCCTAATCAGGAAAATAATCTCGCAGAGTGTAAAGTTGGGGCTGTTTGGTATCAGGGATGACAGTGAAGTCATGCTGGCAGGGTGTTTGGAAGATTTTCTACTATCGTATTAACCTCTTGGGCTGTATGGCGGTCACAGCTAGTGTTTGTGGGCTTGGAGATGTTTGCTATCTGGAAAGCAGCAACCTTAATAATGTTGAAGCATTCTCCTGGGAAGAGACAAAATAAGTCAGCAATTCTTGCTTTGACAAAAGTGACACGGCTGACCATAGGGTGTGAAGTACGGCAAAAAAAACCCAACAATCTCATACCTCCAAGGTTTAAACAATGAAAGATGCATTTCTTGAATGCAGATCACATTGATGGCATATTAAGAAGTCAGATTGTTAACTAATTTAATCTTGGCTGCAGATAGCCCCACGGCATAACGTTGCTGATGCAAAGTGCAGGTTCAATGATGTGGGAGCTGTAGGATTTTACATTGCTAGCGGTTTTTGATTCCACAACACCAAGATTCTTTATGTGGTGAATCTAGCTGGTGAAGAGGATGATTGGCTTCCCTGACATAGGTTACTTCCGGAAGACAGGCACCATGAGAACACAGATAGCATTCCTGGCCAGTTGTAACAAAATGTTATCGTGTCCATCCCAAAATATTCCCATAGAGCAGTCATAAAGTTGCTTTTGCAGAATCCTGTACCGAACAGCAACCAGAACTCGTCCAGGGGGTTTCTGTCTCTCTCTTCCAACGATGGAAATCCTCCAGTGATCAGATGTGACAGATCATCTGACTGAATTCCTGGAATGTACTCAGTTGATTGTAAATAAGTGGAAAGAGACCAAGAACTTGGACTTCACCTGCTCAATTTGGAATTATTGGAAAGTTCTGTACCACCTCAGTGACCAGCTATGCACATCTGTAAATGTCCATCAGATGGCGATCCATCTCCTTCATATCAGAAAATCATTGCTTTAATAAAAAAGTGAAGAAATCCCGAGGGAGAGGAGATCCGTCCATAGACAGCAAAACTTGGGATCTTGCACTGAATCCTGCACAGCCTGGAGTTTGACAAATTCAAAATGGTGGTTATGACAACATCCTCAGAGCTCCTGAAACACCTTGGCTGCCAGGCCTAACGCTGGGTGATCCAAACCATATCTAAAGTAGTTTTCTGATTGGAAAGTGGAAGTATCACAGGCTTTAGGAGCTCAAGGAGAAGATTAAATTTTCAAACACACTCTGGCCACAGAGGGGTGCCAGAGGACTGGAGGACAGCTAACGTGTTACCATTAATCAAGAAGGGTGTCAGGATAAACAGGAAACTACAGGCCAATTAATCTAACTTCAGTGGTAAGGAAACTATTGGAAGAAAATCTGAGGGACAGAATTCATTGCCCCATGGAGAGGTAAGGTTTAATCGAGAACAGTCAACGTGGCTTTGGAGGGGAGATCACGTTTAACATATTTGTTTGCATTTGATTAGATTAGATTAGACTTACAGTGTGGAAACAGGCCCTTCGGCCCAACAAGTCCACACCGACCCGCCGAAGCGCAACCCACCCATACATTTACCCCTTACCTAACACTACGGGCAATTTAGCTTGGCCAATTCACCTGACCCGCACATCTTTGGACTGTGGGAGGAAACCGGAGCACCCGGAGGAAACCCACGCAGACACGGGGAGAACGTGCAAACTCCACACAGTCAGTCGCCTGAGTCGGGAATTGAACCCGGGTCTACAGGCGCTGTGAGGCAGCAGTGCTAACCACTGTGCCACCGTGCCGCCCAAATGAGGTGACTGTGGTGTGTACGTGAATGTCATGCAGTTGATGCAATCTGCATGGACTTCAGAAAGGCTTGTGACAATCTGCCATATGAGATCTTAAAACCTAAGAGCCATTGGATCTGGGTAACTTGGCAAATTGGGTCCAAGACTTGCTTAGTGGAAGGAGGCAGAGCATGATGGTTAAAGGATGGTTTTCTGACTGGAATCTGGTGTCCAGTAGCATACTACAGTGTTCAGTGCTGGGTCTTTTGCTGTTTGTTGCGTACATTAATGGTCTAAACATGAATGCAGAAGACATGATCAGTAAGTGACTCGAAAATTGACAGTGTAACAAAGAGCAAACAGGAAATCCTTAGATTACAGAATGATATGAACAGACTGATCACTTTGGCTTAACAGTTGCATATCGAATTTAATCCTGCAAAGCATGAGATGTTGCATTTCTACAGGACTAGAAAGGCAAGGGAGTACATGTTGAATGGTAGTACGTTCAGAGGATCAGAAAGACCTTGGTGTGCATGTCCATTAATTCTTGAAGGCAGCAGGACAGGTACATAAGGTGGTTAAGAAGGAATGTGGGATATTTGCCTTTATTTACCACGGCATTGAAAATAATGGCTAGGAGATTAAGATGGAGCTGTTAATGATAATGTTCATTAGGTCACAGTTGGAATATTATGTGCAGTCCTATCACCACACTATGGGAAGGATATGATTGCACTATAGATGGTGCAGAAGAGACTCACCAGCAACGTTGCCTGGGCTGAGGCAATTGAGCTATGAAGAGAGATTGGGATTATTTTCTTTAAAACAGAAAAGGCTGAAGTGGGTGTGGAGGGGAGTGGGGTTTATGGTGGGGAACTCTGATTGAGCTGTACAAAGTTCTGATTGGTGTGGAAAGTGTAGAGGGTGGAGAGGGAGAAGCTAGTCAAGGGGTCAATACTGGGGGCACAGTTCAGGCTAAGGAGCAAGAGATTGAGAGGGGGATTTGGAGTAAACATTGTTTCACCCGGAGGGTTGTATCTCGAACTCGCTGCTTAAAAAACATGATAGAAACGGGAGCTCTCAGGATACTTCAGAGCTATTTGAAATGCTGTGGCATGTAAGGCTATGGCCAGGTGTTGGAAAATGGGATTGGAATAGTTGGATGTTTGACAACTGGCATAGACATGTTGGACCAAAAAGCCCCTTTCTATGCCATAAAACCTCTGAGACAATTGCAAACACACTCAAGATCCATGTAGTCATGGGAACTAATCCTGGCAGTTATAATCCTGAAGGAGACATAGACCATTGAAAGTCAATGATACAACCTACAACAGAAGAATTCATTGATGGGACACCAATCTTTTGCATTAGCTCTTCAGCAATGAAATGGTGGCAATTCTGCATAAAAGCAAATATTTTATCTGATTGAAACAATAGTAGGAAGGTTATCAGGATGTACAGAGTACAATATTGTCTCCTGTTTTCAACTGAAACACTGGAACTGACAGTAAAATAAGTCCTTTTGACCCTGTAAACACCCTCTTTGCTAATGTTCAGAGGTTCATGCCAAAATAAGGAGAGCTGTCCCACAGGCTAGTCTAGGAACAGCTTGGGATTCATCTATAAGTTACGTTTACATGAATAGGATAATGTCCATCATGCTACCATCACCATCCCAGAGTGTACCCTGTCCCATTGGCAGCACAGACCCATCAGAAGCAGGATGAAGTATATACATCAATAAGATCACCAGGATTCTACTGTAGCAAAAGAGACTAAGATTACTTGCATTGAGACAATGTGGGACTGAACAGTCTTATCCACTTACCACAAGAAATTTCAAAGGTTTACGTTGCACTTTTCCCAGTCATCTGCTATTTCCTTTTTATGTATTAACTTCCCATTACCTTCTCGAGGACCATTAACTTTACTAATCCCTTCCTTTTTAAAATTCCCGTACAAACTCTTACATTTTTACATTTCTCACTAGTTTAACCTCATTTGTTAATTTCTTTCTCCTAAATACTCTATCAGCTATACTCTGCCTTTTTTAAAATATGCTGTACAATCACTTGGCACAATTTCATACTTTTCCTTCCAGTTAATGCTTTCTGCAACTTTCTTAGTCAATTACAGGTGATGTGTGCTCCCTTCAGAACTTTTCTGCAGCGTCAGGATAAACATACTTTGCATCTTCAGAAATAACACTTCAAATGTCTGCCAGTGCTTCTCTGTTAACTTATTCTCAGCTCAGCTTTCATGCCCCAACGGTTGACTTTATTTAGACTTGGAAAACTAAACTTAGAACCTGCTTCCCTCCCTTTCAAAACTAGATGTAGAATTCAATTATATTATGGTGGCTGCTACCTAGGGGTTCAAGTCTAATATACCCTGCTCTTGGATTGATTCCAAAACATACTGCAGTAAGAAACTCTCTCCAAAGCATTCCATGAACTCCTCTTCCAGTCTACCTCAGCAAATATATTTCCAATCTACAAGTAGGTTAAAACCATCATCCCTTTACCACAAGCACCATGTATTCCTTTTAATATACTTCACCCTGCTTCTGCTGCTGCCGATGGGACATGGTACACTCTGGGATGGTGATGGTAGCATGATGGACATTATCCTATTCATGTAAAAGTAACTTATAGATGAATCTTAAGCTGTTCCTAGACTAGTCTGTGGGGCAGCTCTCCTTATTTTGGCACAAACCTCTGAACATTAGCAAAGAGGGTGTTTACAGGGTCAAAAGGACTTATTTTACTGTCAGTTCCAGTGCTCCAGAAGACAGCTCCACAAGGATCACCATCCTCAAATGTTGGAGGAAACAGAGCAGGTCAGTGCAAAAGGTAGGGCTAAAGCATTTGCAAGCATCCTTCCTTGGGTATTCCATGGCATTACTATCACTGAATCTCACTGTCCTGAGAGTCACCAAACTGAAGTGGACCAACCATATAAATACTGAGACTGCAGGAACAGGTCACATGTTCAGGATTCTGTGGTAACACATCTCCTGATGTCTTCAGTGCCTGACCACCATCTACAAAGGACAGGTCAAAGTCCTGGAAATTCCTTTCACCACTGAAAAGCCAATTAGGCATCGACAACAAATGTGCTAGCAGCACTCCCATTCCACAAAAGAAGATACATAAAACTGGCAGGCCATAATGTTTGGGCTGAATGTATGTCACAAGTGTGCTGTTTACACAGCAAATCAGATACAGTAGTGTTTGCAAGACATCAGAACACTTAACTTCTGATTTCCAGTAATCAGTAAATTTAAGATAATTCCATTCAAGCTATAAAATGATTTCATCACCATTATCTCACTATAATTCAGTACTGTATGCATGGATCAATGTCTTCTGAGGGCAATGAAATGAAACAACCAAAATCCTACCCAGCATGCACATTCAAGGTCAGTTCCACAATATCATCAGGAGTACAATCTTTCAATTTACTTCCAGTAAATAATTTATAGCAATATGCAGAGTAAGGTATTGGTTTATGAAGCAACCAATAGAAGTGCCTTAGCATTCTAATTGCTTACCCGCACTTGAGAAATTAGGCTTTTCTCTTAATGAAATTTCCTTTCTAGCCATATAAAATATTGAACATCAGAGTAGAGCCAAATGGAATTTCTCTTAATGCAGAGAGTTTGCAAGTTCTTCACTAGATTCTGCAACTTTGCAATTAGCCCACTAACAGAAACTCACCCACAAGTTCATCATCATTAAAAAATTAGTTGGCCAGATTCCAAGTTCCTTCAGTTGCAAGCAATCGATTTAATAACTTTTAATCGCTACCTTTCAATTCTCACAAGTTCAACAACTAATGGGAATTTATTGGTCCATTGTAAAATCTGAATGAGGTTTGCTGAGTTTATACAAAGTATCAGATATTAATAAATTCCCATTTGTGACAGTTTTTAAACATTATTATGGAGCAACTGAAACTGCAGACCAGCTGAATATGCTCAAATCCAGTTTTGTACAGGTTTTGGTTAATGAGCACTAGCTATGGATTCAATTCCCACTCGTCTCAGTTCACACAAGTCAATTTCCTGATCCTCTATGTATACTATGGGGCATCACCAAGCAGACAAATTCACACCAGGACAGTGTGAGGACAGATGTTGCTAATCGCTGGCTACAAAGACCATTCGTGTTCTTCAGATGTGACCCAAATATTAATTTATAACATAGTTGACTGGACATATTATTCATGCACACACACCCTGCATTTTGAAAAGAACACTTTGCAATGGTTACAGCAGCAACAATGTTACAGTTGCAAAGAACTGGCTGGTTGGATGGAGACATCCAGTTGACAATACTTTCAGAGGAGTCACATGACCCAGTGTAGATGCTTTTACACAACAGGCATGAAGCATTTTGTCCCCTTGTCTTTAAAACTCCTTTCAAAGTGCAAGATTTCAAAACCTGTAAGAGTGTGTCCTCGCCACTTGTAGAGAGTTCTGAAAAAGATTGCAGAAACTACCTCACTGTTTCCAGTAAAAGGGAATCCAGCCAGCCACAACTAATCCTCAAAGAAACCCCAGCACCAACAGCTTGGGTGAGTAAGGTGATTAGATTAGATTACTTACAGTGTGGAAACAGGCCCTTCGGCCCAACAAGTCCACACCAATCCGCCGAAGCACAACCCACCCATATCCCTACATTACCCCTTTACCTAACACTACGGGCAATTTAGCATGGCCAATTCACCTGACCCGCACATCTTTGATTTGCAGGAGGAAACCGGAGCACCCGGAGGAAACCCACGCAGACACAGGGAGAACGTGCAAACTCCACACAGTCAGTCGCCTGAGTCGGGAATTGAACCTGGGTCTCAGGCGCTGTGAGGCAGCAGTGCTAACCACTGTGCCACCGTGGGCACAGATCAAGGTTTAGGACAATTCATGAATAATCCTCTTCTCCCAAGCATTCGGATGCTGCCTGAACTGCTGTACTTTTCCAGCACCACTCTAATCTAGAATCTGGTTTCCAGCATCTGTGGTCATTGTTTTTACCTAACTGTGTTTTCAAGAAGCACAGTTAAATATCTTTGGATATGTAAAACATTTTAATAATCTTTGAGTAAATTTTCTTTGTAATAAGCTAGTGAATATTTGTAAACTAAAAGATTTATTTCTGATGTTGAACTAAATACAGTCTGATACCTGTACAGCTGGCAATCTCTCAACCTGCTTTGGAATTCACATTTTGTTGTGACTGGTGGAGGAGTGGGATTACGAACAGGATTCAGTTCACTCCTACAATCTCAGGTGTAACAATTGATGGTACGGATAATACCAGTCCTTGGCTGATTCTTCACAGTGGCAGAATTTTGCAGCACAGGCACCACAAAATAACCCAATGGCACACTTCCACCGGCATCAGGTTCAAAATGGCAATTTAACTGCATTCAAATATTTAAAATCCAAACAATTCAATTATTTTGGTTGAGTTTGGCAGAGCGACCCTCTTTTCACCTTGTCTGGAAATGGAGTAGGAGTCGGTGGGTTATGCCACCTCTGATGCCAGTCATTGCCTGACATGTTAAAATGTTATTCATCGCTGTTGTCATATTTCAGATAAATAACATTTTACATCATATGCTTTATATGAACTATGAGCAAAAAAACGTAATAACAAGTGTTTCAATACAGATGTACCAATTCATTTAGTAAACTCAATTTTCATTATGTAAGCTTGAATCATAGAATCCATACAGTATGGAAACAAGCCTTTTGGCCCAACAAATCCACCCTGACCCTCCGAAGAGTAACCCACCCAGACCCATTCCCCATATATACCCCTGACTAATGCACCTAACCTACATTACAGGCAATTTAGCATGGCAAACTCACCTAACCTGCATATCTTTGGACTGCGGGAGGAAACTGAAGCATCCGGAGGAAACCCACACAGACACGGGGAGAATGTGCAAACTCCACACAGACAGTCACCTGAGGCTGAAATCGAACCCGGGTCCCTGGCGCTGTGAGGCAGCAGTGCTAACCACTGAGCCGCCACGCCACCCTAAATCATCCGGCAGATCCCAAAATAAATACATACTTAATAATTGAATCATATTATATCTTTCATAACGAGACAACAAAATGGGAGAATTTGAATGTCCATTGTGTTGCAATGTTGTGGACAAATTGTATGATTTCTAAACCATGTACGGTGCATCATTAAAATATGTCACCACGGAGTAGTGCAATTCAATCTTCAATTTTAATATACGGCAATAAATTAACATGTGGAGTGTTCCAGTATCAGGCAGCATCCCAAAACTGAGTGACCAGTTGTGGAGCATTCCAAACTAATTCCAACAGAACACCCTATCCAGCTGGGATCAGACCAATCTTCCTATTCCCATCCTGATAATGTTGTCAGAGACAACATTCCAAAATCCTTGCCTGTTGGTCAGGGTCTGTATTACTCCACATCCCACACCTCAGGCTTCCTTGATCTGGAGGTCAAAACATCATTTAGCGGAACAGATGTACAGAAATTGCACAGATGACCGACAATGATAAGCTTAAATAAACTGCTGTATTTAGAGAAGAATCGAGTCGGCACCAACCGTCTGAACAACATCCCACCCAGATCCACCCTCTTCCATCCTCATAACCACACATTTACCATGATTAATCCACCTAACCTGCACATTTTTGAACTATGGGAGGAAACGAGAGCATCCAGTGGAATCCCAAACAGACACGGGGGAGAATGTGCAGACTCCACACAGACAGGCACCTGAGGGTGGAATCAAACCTAGTTCACCGGCACTGTGAGGCAGCAGTGCTAACCACTGAACCACCACGCCACTGTGTTTTACTGATTCAAAATCCTTCAAATTGGTTTATTGTTTCAACTTAATTTCTTTTGCACCATAAACTCTTGTTTGATTGTTAATATCAGATCTGCAGCATTCCATGCTGGTGTTTCAGTGTAACAGCACCTCACTAAATAAAACAATCATTTAAACCATATTTCAGACTGGGATTGGACATCAGCTGAGATCACAACAAAGCAAATTTATTTCACATTTAAAAACGTGTTAAAATAAATAAACATTCATAAACATTGGCCAATAAAGGTCCGGACTGTACAAAGATAGACATGGCTTACATTCTAACATCTGGAGTAATATGGTGATTCAGTGGTTAGCACTGTTGTCGCAACAGCCTTAGGCAACTACCTGTGTGGTGTTTGCATATTCTCCCTGTATCTGTGTGTGTTTCCCCTAGGTGCTCTGGTTTCCTTCCACTGTGAAAAGATTAGGCAGACTAGCCATGAGAAATGTAGGGTTACAGAGATAGGGTTGGGGTTTGGGTCGGGATGGGATGTTCTTCAGAGGGTTGTGGACTGGATGGGCCAAATGACCATTGTAGGGATTCTATGATCCCAAAATTAATATGAGGCAACAACTATTGTTGAGTGCCCCAAGCGGCCATTGTCAACAAGAGAGATCCCTTGGATACTTCAGCAATTCTATCGTATTCCCCACCAACTGCAAGATGTTAATGGGTCACCAACTCTCATTAAACCTTCACAGGAGCTTGCTATTCTTCACTATTAATGGCCTGGCTTTGAAACTCCATTTAATGTGACTCGAACATGATCTGCCTCAATGGCATCCCGTATTCCAGCACTGCACAATCAGTCCCTGGGCCAACACTTCTCCTAGATTCTGGAAACTATGCATATTCACAGACACAAGTCCCGTTTATTTTTCACAAAAAAGGCAAGATTCACCAAGTCATTACTGTTCCAGAGTTGTTTTCCTGAGTATTAGTCTAACTCAATTGCACCAGGTAATTACTGCTTGTGAGCATTTAACCCTCACTCTATGCTGTAGTGAACTATGTTCAGGCTGCTTTCAAGCTCGAACACTTAGCTACCTACTGATTCCAGTGTTCATTCAACACAGCTTTCCAACTACTTTTGACTTTTCATTGACTTCTAATTATAGACTCAGTACAGTGTAGTTGCCTTTTCTGCACTGCAGCTGGACAACTATTTTTTGCATGGAGTTTGGATCTGTTGCTAACTAACTGCTCCTGAAACCAGTCTTTTGGGACTGCCGAGCTGTTGTAAGTAACATATTCGAAAGCAACCTATTGTGATAAGACCTAACCTTATTGCTGGGTAGAACCATACACAGCAATTAACGATGGGGCTCCAATGCTGCAACGCCTTGGAGCTATCTGTTCCTCAATGCTGCAATGTTCACCCATTGTTGGCTTCTGCTGTCCAAATTCATCCAACAGCAAAAAGAATATCAACAGCAAATCAACAAACAGGAGTCCATCACACTCAACACAGTTGGAATGGAGATTTTTACACTTTGTGAAAGGCATGTAATTTGATTTGATTTATTGTCAATGTATTTATTACAAATACAGTGAAAAGTGTTGTTTAGTGTCGCCACTCCCTGGCGCTATCTTAAAACATGAAAATAAACCAAAACACAGACTATAAAGCCAGAAAAATAAAACATTGAAGTTCATCTTATCATAATCTTATCTCAATAAAGTTAGGTGGTCTTTGGAACAGCACTTGCTTCTAGCTCAGCCATGGACCTGGGTCCAAGCTCCTCCTCCACCCTGATGCCTTGAGTCCCTTGATGCTAAACTGACTACACTGCTGCAACTATACTTTGCAATGCCACTACCACTCTCCTGCCCTCGCTGATGGCAAAAATACAGTTAATCAAAGAAGTTGACGAGTATAAGATTTCAGGTCTTGGGTCTTCATTGCTGTTAAGACAATGAAGTAAAGACAGACACATGAAAGGATCAATACCTTTACAAAAACTGCAAGTGAGAAAAATGATTTCATAAATTACATCAAGTTGAAAATAGCTGTGGAGAAGACTGATTTTGCTTCGACTTCTAGAAAGAAGATAAAGAATAGCCTGCCAAGAATGATCTGTCAAAGGCATGATTAGAAGCAAGATCCCAAGGAAAACCAGAAGATGAGTAGACAGATGAGTATCATCAAGAAAAATAATTGACTCTCATTTCTGAAAATCCAACAAAAACAAACAAACAGAAATGAACAATGTGGTGGTCACCCAGATTTATGCTGGTTAAAAGAAAAGTGATGATTGATGAGATCTCACATGCTCACCTGGGTCCACCTCAAATTGACTGATTCTAAGAATGTACTGATTAAGATTTATATTCTGTCAACTACCAAACACAGACCTGCTTCTAAATGCGGCCCAATTTCAAAATAGCACTTTCTTCTCTCAAAAATAGAATATCTTATTTGCAATGTCGCACAACTATAGTTTCTCAATTCATGCAACTTCAATGACTTCAAATTTGATATTTATTCATGAGAAAAAAGAATGATATGCTTTTAGACATATGCTCTCCGAGCCCTTAGCAAGATGCAGAAGTGCTTCACATTTACTAATTTAATTTGAAAACGCAATGATCGTCATTTCAATGAATACAGTGACTAAGGCAAATGATTAATAATTTGAGCTTTCAAAAGGTACAAAAAAGAAAAATTTCTTCAGGTGTTTGTTGAGACAACACAGACAGCCAGTCTAAAAAAAGGTTGCCTGTAAGATGTCACCACGGCATTTAAAGATATCTCATGCAGCCCATTGAAGTATACACATCTTGACAATGCTATAAGTAGCTCTAAATACAGTTAACATTTACCGGACTACACACTTAAAGCATCATCATTGCTGGCAGCTAAATTCAATTACCCCCAGTAGTTTCTCATCCGAGAACTTAAACTTTACCACCTGTGCAATGTGAACGATAGGAGGGATAAACAAATCTCAGTCAGAGTTAGCAAACTTGTGCTGACTAGTGCACAATTTCTCCCTCAGTTTAATGAGCAATAAAATGGCAACAATAAACACATTCTGCTGACATTAAACCACAATATATTACCTTAACCTCTGAACAGGTGGAGTTCTAGGTAATATACATTCCTTGATCACCAGAAGTGTCAGCAAGCAGTCGCCAGCAGTCTTGTGAAAACTCAACATTACAACTCAAATTAGAATATCCAAAATTTCAAACATATACTTGATTTAATTTGATTTATTGTTTTCAGATATACCTGAGTAGATTGGAAAGTTTTGTTTTGTTTGCTGATCATACCATATAAAGATCACAGGGTGATTGACCAAAGCAAGGAATACAAAGTTACGGCTGGAAAGAAGGTGCACAAAAAGCAAGATCAACATCAGATTCAAAACTTGCGAGGTCCATTCAGAAGTCTAACAACAGCAAGGAAGAAGTTGTTCTTGAACATATTGATGCATGTGTTTAAGCTTCTGTATCTTCTGCCTGACGGAAGAGGTTGGCAGAGGTTATAAACAGGGTTGGACGGGTCTTTGATGATGTTGGCTGTCTCTCTGAGGCATCGAGAAGTGTAGATGGAGTCAATGTAATCAGTTAATTATTTTATTTTTGTACGTTGCTTCCAACTGAACTAACACAAAACACGCAAAGCAATTTCTCAATGTTGAGATCAAACTTGAAACAAGCACAATTTCACTTAGTTAAAATGTTTCAGATCTTAAACCAATCAATGCACAAAAAGGGTCAACAGCTCTACCTTTTGTCCATGATTTGCTGTTGAACAGATAAAGATACCATTCAGGTCACCAAATGGCACTCAGGTCAAATGCATAGTTATTTTAAAAGCAGGCAGTAATTGGTTTTGGATGTTGCAATCTTTATCACTCCTCGGCATCCAAGTGTTCATTTGACATTTGCACAATTCAAATGAAAGCCTTTGCTCTCTGCTGGCTGCAAGAGTCCAGCATAAACCAGGTTTGATTTGGCTTAATAATATTCCTCAAGGGTAAAACCCCAGGAATCTAACCAGAAGTAAATCTTTGCTGACAATTACACACAGGATGTCTTCTGGGATTGAGGTTAATAGCGTTCAAAACTAGGCGGCATATTTTTACGGTGAGTAGAGAAGGTTTTACAAAGGACATGAGGAGAAACATTTTTACACACAGAGTGGTTTGTGTATGGAATGAACTGCCAGAGGAAATGGTGGATGCAGGCACAGTTACAACATTTAAAAGACATTTGGATAAGTACATGAATAGGAAAGGTTTGGACGGATATAGACCAAATGTTGGCAAGTGGGACAAGTTTAGTGTGGGGACATGGTTGGCATGGACTAGTTGGACCAAAGGATCTGTTTTCATGCTGCGTGACTCAATGACTCCATAATTGATATAATATATACTTTTACTAGTATACTAGACAACCATCTTCTAATGTACATAGTTGGAACACAGTCAATTGATTTTCACTTCATATTTGACCATGTTATGCAAACCTACATCTCTTTGACACTTAAACGAGAAATAGTATTCTATTCCATAACCACAATGATGGCAAACATATACTGAAGGAATTAAATAAATTACAAGTATATCCAATCTTTCATGTTCTCAGGATGTCACAACGTGATTCATAGTCAAGTGAAGACATTTCAGTGCAGTCAACTGAGGCATTGCAGTATAGCCAAAGACTGCCAATTTCTAAAGGTCCCACATATATCACAATGAGGGAAATGTCGACCTATTTGGTGGCATTGGTTGGAGACAAAGTTTGGCTAAGAAGGCAAAATAATTCCTCTGCTCTTCTGATCTTTTACATCTCTCCGATAGGACAGATACCTTCATGCTGTCAATTGAGAGACAACACTTGAGAGTGAAATTTATTCAATCCTGCACTGAATCCCAGTCAATGGATTCAAATGACCTGAAGGATTGGTCTTAAATCCACGATTTTCTGACTTAGTTAAAGTTGACTGGGTTGTTGGATTCCCTGAAACAATGGTAATTGTATTGTGGGCAAAGACAAGGGAGTGCTTGATGGTGGAGCTGGTGATGCTGGTGGGTTTAGTCCCACCGCAGTACCCTGCAGCACCGATGGTGGCTGCATTGGCGAGGCCAGCCCAGCGTGAACTCATGGTGGCAGCGGCGAGATGGTGCTGGACAGCAGCGACGCTAAACAAGACTTTTCACCATGTGCGACATTAAATAAAGCAAATCAATAAAAAATCCCTCGAGATATTAAGTTACACCACATGAGCACAGTAAAATGTAAAAGATGCCTCGTGAGATGACAGTGATAACATTGAATCCCAGTTTGTGAGAAGGTTTTGTTTGAAACACTTTAAGTTGCATTAGCTCCCCCCCAGTCTGATGACATCACAGAGTCATTGGGTGGACACACAAATTCATCTCGGGCCTCACACAGAAGAGGGGTATTCTGTAAAGCTCCCAAGAATCCTTAGAAATTCAGTCTGTTTCACAAGTTGTACTTCTTGCTATCTTGGTACATTAGAAAATGCCTCACCCCCAATCCCATCCTCTCATTCTCATTTTAGTGAGTAAGTTGTAATATTTAACATGGTTTGATGTTTTATTTAGAGACAGTACTGAGACAACAACACCAATGTTTGACAACTTCAACATAGTACATTACCGAATCAAAGTCCTGCAGAGAATAGAGAGAAGTTCTTTTGTTCCAAAATTTAGTTTTGTTACAAAGCTGCTCAACAACAGAGTTAACAAACTGATAACGTACAACTCTTTATACATGTTAGAAAGCAACTTTGATAAAGTGAATACCAGAGCATGACATTATTTTTTTACCAAGTTAAATAAGGTGAGGGTATATGAACAACAGCAGTTTAAGGCACCAGCTCACTACTGCCTTCACAAGGGCAATAGGGATGGGCAATAAATGCTGGCCCAGCCAGTGACTCCCACAGCCCATGAATTAATTAACATAAAAACCTTATCTTACACTACACAACCTCATTTTCACAATAATATTGGCAAAATAAAATACATTCAATGTAATATTTGTTATTCCTCAATCAGCAATATCTGTAAGTTCATATGCACAAATTGAAGTACATCACCAGATGCGATGAGGTGCCCTTGCGAATTGGACAGGCATATAAAAACTAGTTTCTCAACCAAAATGACCTGAACTTCAACTGAAGTAGATTGTGAAGGAGTTAAGCAAAGTCAAGAATTTTCCTTAAAAGTGGATGACTCTAGAGGGAGACCTAAAATGCTGACGCAATTTTGATCTTGACATTATACTCCTCCAGCAACAATAAACAACTGTTTATTTTTGGCTGTTTAAGTAGATGTCACACACAGATGCTCAACAATGTTATTAAACCTACCTGCTGAGAACTTGATTAACTGTTGCAGCTTTTAATTTTCCTTCGACATTATGCACATAATACCATTGTGGAAAATAAAATCAATGATAATCATGTGGGTAGTCCCTCAAAGCCATTACTTATTCTGAACAGACCTTACAGCAGAATCCAAGTGAAGAATACACACTATTGCCTCTGTTCTACCATTCAAACAAAGTGCCATTCTCAGGTTTCAGGACATTTATCGAACCATTCACTGAGCAATAGGAATGAGAAGGGAGATGATCATATTCATGATAGTGGTCTAATTAATTGCTCATCAGGGATTTATTAAATTTATTAGTTGGCTTACCTAAATCAGAAAACATATCATAAGGGTGGCACAGTAGCTCAGTGGTCAGCACTGCTGCCTTGAAGCACCAGGGACCCAAGTTCAATTCCAGCTTCCGGTGACTGCTTGTGTGGAGTTTGGATTCTTCCCGCGTCTGTGTGGGTTTCCTCCGGGTGCTCTGGTTTCCTCCCACAATCCAAAGATGTATAGGTTAGGTGAATTGGCCATGCTAAGTTGCCCATAGTATTTAGGGATGTGTAGGTTAGGTGCATTAGTCAGGGGTAAATGTAGAGTAATAGGATAGGGGAATGGCTCTGGGTGGGTTACTCTTCAGAGGGTCGGTGTGGAGATGTTGGGCCAAATGGCCAGTTTCTACACTGTAGGGATTCTATGACTCTCATCCATTAGGAAGCAGACTTAAATAACTCCACCAAGGCCAGTATTCCATCACCAAGTCACCATTTATTTACACATGCATAGTACATGACACTGACCCAGCTAACTCAGAGCTGGCTTCTGGAGTGAGCAGGACCCCAAATACTCCTCTGTATATCTGTCAGCAAGGACTGCCTGATTGGACCAGGTTAATAGCCCCAAGCAGACAACTCGTTCTATACTACCCACGTGGCTGACAGCATTCCAATCACTACACAGACCATTACAACAAACCAGCTGCTTTGCCATTGCAGCCCACAGACACAAAACAGACAAAAGGCAGGCAATATTGCAACATGGAGCCCACAGAAAAGGTGAACTCTCTTAAAGGCAAGGTACATGTTAAAAACAAACGTCTGTTGCATGATGAGTGTCAAAACATTTTAAAAAAGGGAGAATATAACATTCAGTTTCAAGAGTTAGCTATTTTATCAGTGAGTATAACTTTATTTGCCATGATTTATAGAAGTAGATGAAGCAAAGCTAACACACCAGATACAAACATGTGAAATAAGTCATGATTTGGAGATGCTGGTGTTGGACTGGGGTGTATAAAGTTAAAAATCACACAACACCAGGTTATAGTCCAACAAGTTTGATTGGAAGCACACTAGCTTTCGGAGTGTCGCACCTTCATCAAGTGATAAACCTGTTGGACTATAACCTGGTGTTGTGTGATTTTTAACTATGTGAAATAAGAGCAGAGCAGACCATTCAGACAGTCAAGAACCCCTCCCCCACCATTCCATAAAATCACAGTCTGCCTGTTGATTTGAATTCCACATGTATCTCTACATACCATTGATAAACTTTGATTCCCTCACTGAAGAAAAATCTCTGCCTTAAGAATATTCTAATATCTTTCTTCTTCCACTTTCTAAAGCAAACAGTTGCAAAGTTCCACACAGCCCTAAAAAAAAACCTCTCCCCATCTCTTCCCTGAAAGGGTGACCACTAATTTTAAAATTACCAATCACACAACACCAGGTTATAGTCTAACAGGTTTATTTGGAAGTACTAGCTTTCAGAGTGCTGCTCCAGAGCACATTAATTAGTTACCTGATGATGGAGCAGCGCTCTGAAAGCTAGAACTTCCAAATAAATATGTTCAACTATAACCTGGTGTTGTGTGATTTATAACTTTGCATACTCCAGTCCAATGCAGACACCTCCACATCATCACAAATTTTAAAACAGTGCCTCCTAGTTCTGGGTTCACTCACAAGAGGAAATATCCTTTCTGTCTATGCCTTGTTAAGGCCATCCAGAAAACTTACAAACTTCAATCCAGTCAATCGTCAGGCTTCTCAACTCCAGTGAATACAAACCAGCCTGTCCTTGTAAGCCACCCTACTCATTCCAGGTACCAATCGAGTAAATCTCCTCTGAACCACCTCCAGTGTCTGAAATAAGGAGACCAAAACTGCATGGTATTTGAGATGTGATCTCGCAAATGCTCTGTATAACTGACGCATAGCATCTTAATTTCAATGTTCAATTCCTCCCATAATAAAAGAATAACATTCCATTAGCCTTCTTGATCATTTGATGTTACATGCACATTAATGTTTCATAATCCATGCATCAGATTACCCAAATCCCTCTGCACCTCAGGATTCTGCATTTGTTTTCAATTTTTCCTGGCAAAGTAAACAATGTCACATTTTTCCATTTCATATCCATTTGCCAGTTTCTGTCAACATATCTACATCCTTCTGAAGACTACTAGTCTTCTTCACAACATATTTTCCACCTTATCTGTGTTGTTTGCAAATGTAATGACTCTGCCTTGACTGCCCTTATCTAAGTCATTGTTGCAATTCAGAAAAGCCCAAAACCATTACAGACTCCCACAGGAATCCGCTCTTCAAATCCTGCCAAGCACTTTCATGCAAGTTCTTTATTTTCTGCCATCCACCCAATCAACTATCCATGTGGATATATTAACCCATCCAGCAGGCCAGGCAGCATTCAAGGAGCAGGAGACCGGATTCTCAGATGCTGCCTGACCTGCTGTGCTTTTCCAGCACCATACTCTCGTCTCTGATCTCCTGCATCTGCAGTCCTCACTTTCTCCATAATAAATCTTATGCCATGACCTTTTATTTTCCACAATTATCCTTTGATGTGGCATGTCATCAAATGCCTTCTGGGAATCTAAGAATATCAGGATATCTACCTGCTACCCTTTTCCATCACTTAAGTTGCTTCTTTAAAGAAGCCCACCAAACTGGTTAAACAGGACATCTCCTTCATAAAATGACACAGATCCTTCTTTATTATGCTGTGTTTTTCCAAGTGCACAGGTACAACATCTTTGGTGATCAATTCTAATATCTTCCTCACAGTAGATATCAAGTTAACCTGCCGTAGTTGTCCATTTTTTTTGCCTCCCTCACTTCTTAAATAGGTGAGCTATATTTGCTAGTCTGATGAAGTTGTGCCTGAATCTTGGTAATTTTTGGAAAGTTAACTACAATACATCTACTATCTCATTAGTCAACATTTTGAAGGCTCTGGGATGAAGGCTATCTGGATCTGGATACTTGTCAGCCCACAGTTTTGCTGGCTATTACGTTTCTTGTGCTTATAATTTTACTAAATCCCACTTTCCCTTCTGCCCTCTGATTTACAGCAATGAGTAGACGTTTTTTGACTCCTGTATTGTGAAGATAGAAGCAACAAACTTGATAATCTTATCTGTTACTTCCTTATCGTCTATTAACTCCATGTTCTCACTTCACTGACTCTTTTTGTTTAAATGAGCAATAGGAACTCTTCCTGTTTTACACTCCCAGCTTCCTCTCATATTCTAATTTCTTTCTCCTGATTAACCATTTTGTATATTATCTGCCATCCTTTATAGTCTAATCAATCATCTGGCTTGACCTCACCTTTGCACGGTTATACTTGTTTCGCCCTCAAATTTAAAGCTTTCCTTAACTTAATAGAATCATAGAATCCCTTCAAGTGTGGAAGCAGGCCATTTGGCCCACCAAGTCCATACCAACCCTCTGAGGAACAACCCACCCAAACCCAACCCCTACTCTATTCCTGTAGCCCTGCATTTACCAAGGCTAACCCACCTAGCATGCACATCCCTGGATGCGACAGGCAATTTATCATGGCTTAATCCACCTAACCTGCACATCTTTGGATTGTGGGAGGAAACTAGATCACCCGGAGGAAACCCACACAGACACGAGGAGAATGTGCAAACTCTGCACAGACAGTTGTCCAAGAGTGGAATTGAACTCAGATCCCTGCTGCTGTAAGGCAGCTGTTCTGGAGTTTTGTAAAATATCCCCATAACTGTGTTTCTATTGATTTATCCCCAACCTAGAATCCCAGTTAACATCAGATAGCTCAGCCCACATAATTAAAATTTGAAATAGTAATCTTAGACACACAGCCTCCCTCCTTTCAAACTGGATGCAAAATTCAACCACATTGTAGTAATTACTTCTGGACTGTCTTTACTCTAATTCATTAATTAATCCTGTCATTTTACAAAACATCAAGCTTAATGTAACTCTCTGTTCAGTCGATTTCAGATCATGCTGCTTTATGATAGAAAAAAATCATCATCTGAGGTTTAGCTCATCATTTATTGAACATGTATTACACTTACAGATTACATGTACCAAGAAAGACAATTTAAATATTTTAATAGTTATATTTTCCAATAATTTTAAAAGAATCAAAATGAAGAGGTATAGTGGGATTCTTGACACCAAATCTAAAAGCAGAGTTCATTTTATCTATTCCTATTCAGCAATGGTTTTGAGAGACAATAAAACAGTTGATTACAGACTCAGATTTTCAAACGGAGAAAATTTAAACCTCAGGAGGAACACTGATCTGACAGCAACAAAAGCAGCTACCAGATAAATTCCAGCTCAACTCTTCTTCCAACTTAAACATCCGCAAAATATAACTAAAATTCCTATCTCCATTACTATAACCTCCTTATAGTTGACATTAACTACACAACAATCATCTTTTTAAAAAATTATAACTTGCAAAACAGATTTGAATATTTGTTCACATGCACCCAGTTTTTAGAAGCCTCTTAGTGCTGAGACACAGCTAGTCTTTAACCTTAGATACAGATTAAATGGAAGCTTCAACATGTTAACAGTTGCATGCCATCTCTAATAGCTGTACAACCTAAATGTACTATATATAGATCCTGTGTAATCTACTGCAAATGATTCCTCATAATGCTGCAGTAATTACACTATGAAAAATGAGGTTAATACCCACTTGTAAGCTTCACAGCGCATAGCGCTGAGATATTGGAAGCAAAAATACGAAATCCTGGATATACATTGGTCATGTAGCACATACAGAAAGTAAAAGGATATTTCTGAGTATCTACAATTCATTCCCCCAACTGTTTCCATATTCATTACTCCACTATTCTTCTCTGCACCATTTCAAATGAGGCAAACAGCTTTCCATTGAACAGTTTCCTTATCGTTTAAAACTAACGACCATTTAATTAGTGTTTATGTTGATTCTTTTTTCATCCTCCCCTTGATTTTACCCATTTTAGTAATAGGTCTATTTTTATCTTCCAGTCTTTAGTTCTACCAGAGTTCTCACACCTCAATTAGCATGACTACTTTATAGAGACTAACTGATCTGTTAAAACTTGAGAAGATCTGGCATATAATTTCCAATTCCTGCATTAGCACTGAGATATTTGATTTCTCCAAAGTTTAAGGAAACAAATTATTACTGGGCAAACTTTAAAGAAGATAACTAAACATTCTGTTTAGTTGAATCAATCAATGCTTTATATTTTATGTCCTGGCAGTGGTTGTTGATATAATCAACTAAGCCACGAGATAGAAATGTCACTGAAGGCAAGAGCTGGACAGAGTCCAGTTCAACCTTAAAATGACATCAGTACACAATAGAAAATGACATACAAATTTGTGCATTCAGGATCAGTCAGCACATTAATGTTATCAGATAATCTAAACAAAAATGCACATTGGGCTCAATTTTGTTTTGGCTAAGTCCAAGTTGTATCGAGTTTTTGAGAGTTTTGCACCATATGGCCTGGTGATGGTATCTTACCAAACCCACAACAATAATTGGTGTTGCTCATGTCTGACTCTGCCTCCACCAATCCTCATTTCATTTCCAAAACAATTCGCTACTTAATCAACAAAAGTGGGACATAGGCACCCCTTTCACCCATACCACCTTTATAAGGACACTAAGCTCCTGGATGTGTATTGGCATTCCAAAACTCAGTTGAAGGTGTTTTGTGGAGATGTCAGAGAAGGAAAAGGTGGCACTCCAATTTGCCAACAGGGTCTTGGTTGGCCGAGATGGCTACATCATTAGATCCCTGCAGCCTGGCTAGATATTGCTCCCCAAGTTATTTTCATTTAAATATATATAGGGGTGGTGAGTGCCACATTCCAATAAAATGGATGGAAACAAAATGGTAAAGTCTGGTAATGTTTGCAACACCTCGATGTCTAAAACAAGATCGTATGTCAAATTTCCATCTTAGCAAAAAAATATACACCACAGCCAATAAAACCAAAATTTGATCCCATTTCTTATAGAGTCCTGTTTTCTGAATTGCAGAACCATGGTTCGCTGGTAGTACTTTCATGTCTAACAACAATTTTTAAGTGTATTTAAGTTTCACTCCAGAGATCAGAGCCCTTGATCTAGACTGACACTTCAGTGAAACACTGAGAAGCTCTGCAGTGTCTCAGCTATCATCTTTTGAAGGAGGAGATGTGAAACAGAGGTCCTGTTTGGGGAATGTTGGAGTAGGAATAGGCCACTCCACTCCTCAAGTCTGCTCCAATATCTGATAATGTTGTGACTCTCTATGCTGTGATAGTTTTCAGCCATTAGGAACCAGGAGACCAAAAAGGGCATCCCACATTATATTTGTACTGAATAGCCCAGTTTAAAGGGCTTGATGATCTCGGGC
This sequence comes from Hemiscyllium ocellatum, assembly GCF_020745735.1. NCBI lineage: Eukaryota > Metazoa > Chordata > Chondrichthyes > Orectolobiformes > Hemiscylliidae > Hemiscyllium > Hemiscyllium ocellatum. The sequence continues at coordinate 18,504,117 of NC_083404.1, forward strand.
TTGCTTTGTCACTCACACCACAGGCAATGGTGTAGGCTTTGATCCACAGGAGCTTTGGTCTACCAGACCCCAAACACCTGTAATGGTAGTTAAAGTAGATTGAAATAAAACCCAAGGGAAATCTTGCTCAAATTATTTTGCCTTGAACCAAAGACAGTGCAGGAGAAAGCTCAAAATGTGGCATTACCTTTCTCTTGCTTCACTGAACTCCATTTCAACTTCATTTCTAAATGTTTACAGTACCATGGGTGTCCCTCAACTGGATTAGAATCTTGATAGCAACACCTGAACATAATTCACTGTGGAAAACTCAATTTCATAATAATAATTTGTTTTTTGCTTCTTTATTCATTCATATGTGAGGGTGTTGCTTGCTAGGCAGCATTTATTTCACATCCCTAGTTGCTCAGGAGGGCACTTAAGAACCAACCACATTGCTATGGGTCTGGAGTTACAATCAACAAGATGGCCTTTGTGCAGTGCTGCAGGAGATGGGTGAGATACTAAATGAGCATTTTGCATCAGTATTTACTGTGGAGAACGACATGGAAGATATAGAATGTAGGGAAATAGATGGTGACATCTTGAAAAATGTCCATATTTCAGAAGAGAAAGTGCTGGATGTCTTGAAACTTATAAAAGTGGATAAATCCCCAGGACCTGATCAGGTATTCCCTAGAACTCTGTGGGAAGTTAGTGAAATGATTGCTGGGCCTCTTACTGAAATATTTGTATCATCGACCGTAACAGGTAAGGTGCCAGAAGACTGGAGGTTGGCTAATGTGGTGCCACTGTTTAAAAAATGTGGTGAGGACAAGTCGGGGAACTATAGACCAGTGAGCCTGACGTTGGTGGTGGGCAAGTTGTTGGAGGGAATCCTGAGGGACAGGGTGTACATGTATTTGGAAAGGCAAGGACTGATTAGGGATAGTAAACATGGCTTTGTGCATAGGAAATCATGTCTCACAAACATGATTGAGTTTTTTTGAAGAGGTAACAAAGAGGATTGATGAGGGCAGAGCAGTAGCTGGGATCTATATGAACTTCAGTAAGGCATTCAACACCATTCCCCATGGGAGACTGGTTAGCAAGGTTAGAGCTTATGGAATACAGGGAGAACTAGCCATTTGGATACAGAACTGGCTCAAAGATAGAAGACAGGATGGTGGTGGAGGGTTGCTTTTCAGACTGGAGGCCTGTGACCGGCGGAGTGCCATAAGGATTGGTGCTGGGTACACTACTTTTGGTCATTTATATAAATAATTTGGATGTGATCATAAGAGGTATAGTTAGTGACAATTGGAGGTGTGGTGTACAGCAAAGAAGGTTATCTCAGATTACAATGGGATCTTGATCAGATGGGTCAATGGGCTGAGAAGTGGCAGATGGCGTTTAATTTAGATCAATGTGAGGTCTGCATTTTGGGAAAGCAAATCTTAGCAGGACTTATACACTTAATGGTAAGGTCCTGAGGAGTGCTGGTGAACAAAGAGACCTTGGAGTGCAGGTTCATAGCTCCTTAAAAGTGGAGTTGCAGGATAGTGAGGTAAAAACAAAGACTGCAGATGCTGGAAACCAGACTCAGGATTAGTGGTGCTGGAAAAGCACAGCAGTTCAGGCAGCATCCGAGGAGCAGTAAAATCGACATTTTGGGCAAAAGCCCTTTATCAGGAATGAAGGGCTTTTGCCCAAAACGTTGATTTTACTGCTCCTCAGATGCTGCCTGAACTGCTGCGCTTTTCCAGCACCACTAATCCAGATAGGATAGTGAAGGTGACGTTTGGTATGCTTTCTTTTATTGGTCAGAGTATTGAGTACAGGGGTTGGGAGGTCATGTTGCGGCTATACAGGACATTGGTTAGGCCACTTTTGGAATATTGCATGCAGTTCTGGTCTCATTCCTATTGGAAAGATGTTGTGAAACTTGAAAGGGTTCAGAAAAGATTTACAAGGATGTTGCCAGGGTTGGAGGATTTGAGCTATAGGGAGAGGCTGAACAGGCTGGGGCTGTTTTCCTGGAGCATCAGAGGCTGAGGGATGACCTTATAGAGGTTTACAAAATTATGAGGGGCATGGATAGGATAAATAGACAAAGTCTCTTCACTGGTGTGGGGGAGTTCAGAACTAGAGGGCATTGGTTTAGGGTGAGAGGGGAAAGATATAAAAGGGGCCTGAGGGGCACATTTCATGCAGAGGGTGGTACATGTACAGAAGGAAGTGGTACAGTCTAGTACAATTGCAACATTTAAAAGGCATCTGGACAGTATATGAATAGGGAGGGTTTGGAGGGATATGAGCTGGGTGCTGGCAGGTGGGACTAGATTGGGGTTGAGATATCTGGTCGGCATGAAAATGTGTTGCTGGTTAAAGCACAGCAGGCCAGGCAGCATCTCAGGAATAGGGAATTCGACGTTTCGAGCATAAGCCCTTCATCAACATTCCTGATGAAGGGCTTATGCTTGAAACGTCGAATTCCCTATTCCTGAGATGCTGCCTGGCCTGCTGTGCTTTAACCAGCAACACATTTTCAGCTGTGATCTCCAGCATCTGCAGACCTCATTTTTTATATCTGGTCGGCATGGATGAGTTGGACTGAAGGGCCTGTTGCGGTGCTGTACCTCTCAACTCTATGACTCTATGTAGGCCAGGCCAGGGAAAGATGGCAATTTTCTTCCTTAGAGGACATTAGTGAACCAGGTGGGTGTTTCCTACAATCAGCGATGGATTCATTTTCGTCATTCGACTCTTAGTTCCAAATATTTGTTGAATTCAACATCCACCATCTGCCATGGTGGGATTTGAACCCCGTCCCCAGAATATTATCTGGGTGAACAGTCGAGCATTAATACCACAAGGCCATTGCCTCCTGAAAAAGAAATCATTTGTTTGTTTTCAACATAACCTTAGTGAGGCTGTTAGCATCATTTTGCTTCTTCTCTGACTTTCCTTAGTCTGCTTCAGTCTATGCCTCAAATGTTAACCACCAATCCATTTTCTTCTGTTTTTAACCTTAATTGCTCTCAGGGTGAGGTTATTAGGTCTTTATATTCAATATCTGTATTTGGGTCCCTTCCTCTCTGAGTATACTTGGCAACCTTTCTGACTCCTGCTGCTTTTGACCTACTGCATTTGATTTATTCCACTCATTTTTTTTACTCTCCAGCCAGTCAGTTCCATAATACAAAAACAGCTTAATTATTACCCGACTTTATTTCAATATTCAATACTGGATTACAGCAGCACTAATAGTTCATGCACGTACAACTAATTAAATTATTTGCAAATACACTCCATGATAAATTTAGAAATGAATATACTTATTTCTTCAATTTCATATTAAAATGTATGTGTGGCCTTCATGTTGTATGAGAATAGTTGCTCTACAATTAACCTATGACTCATACGTATTAGAAATGATTCACTTAATTCTAGGTATTGTTCACGATTATTCTGATCTTTTATCAGGTAAACATCAATGATACCTGGGCTGGCAGGGTAAGGGTGAGGATAGGAAATCACACAACAAACAGGTACCTGAGGGCAACTAACAGTATTAGTTTTTTTTAAAGTTAAATGAAGGACAATCACTTGAGAGCATAGAATTTGAATATTGCTGGAACTTTTCAACTTGCTCTCATCAGGGCTAATACAAAAATGTGAAATTTCAAACAAATAAGTTAACCACACAAGAAAAATCATGTTGACTCAGTGACTAGTTGACTCTGCATGCGACATGTCTCTCTTTTTAACAATATTTAAGTTGAGTGACTTGGAGTACTACCACAATTCATCCCATTCTGTGGTTATTGAAGTTATGATGAAAGAAATAAATCATGGTACAGCCATCAACCAAAGCTTTCCTGCATACCTTTTACAAATAGCTGAAGAATGGAAGAATTATTTGATTTGAGGTTTTCTTTTCTTGACAATCACAACAATATTAGAATTTGCTAGAATAATATGGCATTTACATAATAAAAATTAAAAGAACAGAACATAAACATCCCTGCCAACCAAATATCTGAATATGTTAAAGTTCAGTACCTTAATTTTATGTCAGGAAAGGAAAGGTATGAGCAAACAACAGAAAAACAAACCCTTGGGATAACTTTCCAACAGCTAGTGTGTTGGAAATGGCAATTGTTTTATGTTTGCAAACCTCATCTATGAAACTGCAGACTACTTTCAGACTTCAATCAAAATACCTACTTGCACAATTTGAAGTGTCCACTCAACTACTGACATCAATGCTGCTATAAAATGAGTTCTATGCCTCCTATAATTAGTGGATAAAATCCAAGAAATTTCAGTTTGCAAGCTTTCATTAGGTAAACAATCGAGCTTCAAAAAGAAAGCATTTGAAACAAGATTGTAGAATGTTAATAATCTAATGAATAACAAAGTCAATTAACTAAACATAATATTTACAAACAATTGTCAGTGTGGCAGCATCTATTCTTCTGTTTGATGCAACCCTTTGTAAACATTATACACTATTTTAGAATTCACCAATTAAACTGAGGGGAACTAAATCCTACTGAAAGTAAAACCACTCTGCTCTGGATTGAGAAAATTTGCATGACTCATTACTACATTATTCATGTCATATTTCCTTGCAATTAAAGGCAATATCATTTATCATTCATCATGATTGTTCTTGGAGATTGAAGATGCACATAGCAAAGAGTATAAGATGAAAGCTTCAGTACTTCATCCAACTCACACAAGGCCCTTTCAATTTCACCTCCCAAACTTTCCATTACATCCTTCAACATAATTCTAGAACTAAAATAAAATTATCCTATTTCTTATCTATTGTACCACCACTCTGTTCCAAACTCCTATTTTCAAAACTGATTCCTTTGAATTAAAAATGTGTCCCCCTAGTTTCCACCCTGCACCCGACAGAAGACCTCGACCTCCTAAATCAGCCAGCTTAGTCCTCCTCATATCCCAATCACTTTCCTGTTAAATTCTAACCTCACCTAAATACCCTAATTTCAACATTACCCATGTTCACTTTTCAGTTCATTTTCTGATAATTATCCTTAGTGTGGCACTGGAAAAGCACAGCAAGTCAGGCAGTATCTGAGCAGCAGGAGAATTGATGTTTTGGGCATAACTCCTTCATCATTCCTGATGAAGGGCATATGCCCAAAACGTTGAGTTGACTTCCAGCATCTGCAGCCCTCACTTTCTCCTACTAATCCTTAGTCTATCCGGGTCACTCTGGGCTATCAGACATAGATCACCACAATCAAATTGGAGTAATCTGCAAAGTTAAAAGATACCTTGAATAATATTTCACTATCCAAGTCTTTACTAAATCATAAAGAGAGACTCCAGCATCAGCCCCCACCTATCACTTACTTTCAGTCTGATTGTTTGAGATCTACCAACAAACGTTTCTGTCTACATTTCAACTTGCATCCGTTAACCAAGCAATCTATCCCCATGATTAAGCACCTTACAAGACTATCAATTATTTGGCACAAGACCAATTCTTCAATGACTTCAATTTAAATGACTGCACTGCCTTATCCTTATCCTGTAGATTCAGAAACTCATCTATAGAAATCCAATAATGAGACACAAACTCCCTGTTTTGTACACTGAACATATCAAAATACAGCAATCACTGGAAATCTGAAATAAAACCAAAAAGATATCCAAATTCTCGAATTATTTCTGATGAGAAATTACTCAGCCGTAATGTTAACCCCATTTCTCACCACAATGACCTACTGTGTCTTTCCACACTGTTTAACAGTTTCCTCACCTGAATCATGAATCTGCCACAGTTTCCTCCACCTTAACTCCAATCAATCCTGACCACAAACATTGCCACTGATTTTGTGTGTGTGTGTGTATGTGTGTGTGTTGTTTTTTATTAAATAAAGCACTTTCTCATTTTGAACTGAAGTATTTCCCATCTGATTTCCAGAGGAGAGTATCCAAATCCATATCGTCGCTAATAAAAAGGCAGCCACATTCCACTGTTTATAGCTTTGGACTCCCACCTCAGCTGTTACTCTGTCATACCCAATTATTGCAATGCTTTCCTAACTGACATTTTATCCTTTGCCCTCTGGAAATTTCAATTAAGCCAAAATTTTGCTGCTGATATCTTATCAGTCTTGTCAGCCTTGGCCCTCCAATCCATATTGTCTCCCAATCCTACCAGTATCCCAAATTTAGTGCCAGCCTTGCATTTAAATGCCTTTATTCTCCCATCTGTGTATCCTGCTCCAAATATTCAAATCCACTTCCTAAAATGTCTATTTTTCAACCACACCTACTGTACCTCCACTTTATTTCGTTCGGAGACACTCACTGGAATTCCCTCCAAAATCTCTGAACATCATTCAAGATCCTCAACGAAACCCACCTCAGGCCAAATGTCTGTTTACCCCTCTGAATATCTTCTTCTTTGGTCTGGTGACATTTGTTAGATTAGGGTTCTGAAGAATCATCAAATATTTACCTCTTTAAAAGGTATAAATAAATGCAAGTGGTATTAAAATAAAATTGGCTCAGGTTGGGTTGCCGGTTGGAGCGTAGGGGAAGGATGAGTCAAAGGTCAGCAGGAAAGTCAATTATTGGAGAGTCATGATTTGGAGATGCCAGTGTTGGACTGGGGTGTACAAAGTTAAAAATCACACAACACAGGTTTAATTGGAAGCACTATAAATTCTGTGTCTTACAACTATGTACTCCACAACCACCTGATGAAGGAGCAGCCCTCCAAAAGCTAGTGCTCCCAATTAAACCTGTTCAACTCTAACCTGGTGTTGTGTAATTGTTGGAGAGTCAGTGATAAATGATTTAATAAACTACAGAACTGACCCTCCAAAATGTAATTAGTTTGATTTTCACCTCCCTGTATTTCCCAGGGAGTGTTCCATTACGTATCGCATACCTGTCCATTTTGGAGAGCCCCAGGGAGCAGGAGATTTGTCACAAGTGTCCAGTTTCCCAGAGAATTCTCATTGAGGTCAATGCATCAGGACTTCTGCTAGATGCCATCAGCATCTTGGGCAATACCTCCAATCTCTGATGACCCAGAGACTGAAAGTTCTGGACCCGTGACTTCATTTTTTATTGCAATTTTAAAATTTTTATTATGGCCGGCACGGTGGCTTGGTGTTTAGCACTGCTGCCTCACAGTATCTGGGACCTGGGTTCAATTCCGGCCTTAGGCAACCATCTGTGTGGAGTTTGCACATTCTCCCCATGTCTGCGAGGGTTTCCTCCGGGTGCTCTGGTTTCCTCCCACATTCCAAATGATGTACAAGTCAGGTGAATTGGTTATGCTAAATTACCCATAGAATTAGATGCCATAGTTGGGGTAAATGTAGGAAAATGAGACTGGGTGGGTTACTCGGCGGAGGGTCAGTGTGGACTTGTTGGGCCAGAAGGACCTGTTTCCACACTGTAGGGAATCTAATCTAATCTAATCTAAACACATTTACAACTGAATTAACCAATTGTTACCAAGCATCGACTCTTTAAATATAAAAAAGAATATCTATCTAAGCTAATTTTACAAAAAAAAATTAAAAACACTGCCCAATTGCATAGCTTAATAGCAGATTTTATGTTTGGCAATCTTTTAAAAAAGACTCAGGAGACGGTGGGCTGCAACACGTTTTGTAATGGGTACAATGTGAACTGAAACTGCTGATTATCTCCAAATCACAAGAATTCACAGGAGTGCTGCGACATAGCTTCACCAAGGGAGCGACTGACTATATTGAAACTAAAGCACATTAGTAGGCCCTACAGACACCGAGATAAATTAATTTACAGCAATGTTTATCCCTCAAGAAGAAAGAGAATAAAAGATAGAATTAACAACTTGGCCGGCCAGGAGAACAGCTATGCCAAGAATGTTTGCAATAATTTACTTTGTTGATAATATGTCAGTGGCAGTACTCAGGAGTAGGACCTACTATTTCAAACTAGGAGGCAAATTATGGCTCAACTTCCAGCCTGACAACTTAAAGCAGGAAATTGAAATTCTGACAGAGTACAGAACCTCAAGAAACATCTGTATATTAAAATACATTATAGAACTACATAATAGATAAAATATCTAAAATCAAAATTAATCTCAACAAATCAGATGAGGAATGCCTTTGCAGAATTTATACTGAAAATGCAACTATAGCTGATCTTACAGTTTTGTGGAATATTTAAAAAATGCACAACATTTAACCACACTTTTAACATAGATATTTGATTGTAAATCTTTAAAAACTGTTTCTTGTCTTTGCTAAGGAGGAAAAGTATGAGAAAAATAACTTTAATACCAGAAATGTTTGATAAATGAGTCCAATGTAAGAAGAGTTACAAATATATGCAGAGCAACAGGTCTGTTATTGGGCATAGCTGATAAAGAAACAGCCTGCACTGTGGCAACTATTTGGTCAGAGTCCACATATGGACATAGTTGGTAAATCTTAGGAAATGGTTATACATATAACTCGATTGCTATGTTAAAGGGGGAGATTGAAATATTTCTTTGTTTCCATTATGCCCATCAGTACCAGAATCAACATTTCCAAATTCGTTAAAAGGTGAATGCTTTCAGAGTTTCTCAATGAATCGTTTTCCAACACATCATCCTGACTTATTCTTTAACCTCATTTAATTATCCAGCTTCAGAGAATTACCCCCAGATCTGAAGACTTAGACCCCGAGTAAAATAATGGTCATCATGGATCAAAGGCAATTTTTCATGGTCTGCATAGCAAGCCTGTACCTCAAGAGCTGGTCGAGAATTTGCAAACTTGTCGTACGTACAGCTAGCAGATGCAAGAGATTTTTGTCATCGAGTCTGGATGAGATTAAACCCAGGTTATGGAAATGATGCCTAATTCACCCCATACGTTTTAAACTGCATCACTCTCTTCAAGTTTGAAGTCTGCTGATTTTATTTACATTCATTTCATTTCAAATAACAATCACATTAAGTTTGAATATCCTACTGGCATTCACTTCCCCCTTCAGATACCAGAAATAAGTTATTAAAATACTGTGTAATTTCATTTTTCATTTTTGATGTGAATTAGCTTTAAAAGAAGCAATTGATTCAACTGACTGCACAACATTCATATTAATACATTTGTTTGAGATGATTATGGAATTGAAATGCACATTGTATCAGAAAGATTATATTGTTTTATATTGTAATTGATTGTATTGTTCAACAGGAGCATATTTTCCACTAATTTAGATTATATTTGTGAAGAACCAGTACCATAAACATCAAACAACTAACTGCAGTCATCAGAATAGCAGGATAAGAAAAGGCCAGAGGGGATAGATTTTTCTTGGTAGTGTATTGGAATATTTTCTGTCTACATCATTAAAGAAAATTAAGTTATGCAGTCCGTGTCAACAGCAATTAAGTTCAGGATTTTTTTATTGCTAACAGAGAATTAATGACATAATCTTTGAGATAAAGAACAGCATCAACAATTACTTCTGCTTGAAATGATAGCATTAACTTTCAGGAGAAACTGTTCTTTTGTGTGGTAAACCTGACATAAGCACAAAAATAATTGCTGAAGTATTTGAACATTCACAGTCAGCCAACCACAATATTCCATAACAAATAACAAAGAAAAGGCACAGTGGGGAAAAAAGTAGACTGACTCTTGACAGGCTGACTATCATAGCTAAAGCAAGATAAAAATGTGCATTCAAGCAAGATCGATATACTACAAACAGTTCAGGTCATTATTGTCCAGAAGCATTTTGCGCTGTGATTTTAGAATTTTAGAAAATAGTACTCAGGGTATGAAAGAGTCAATTCAACTCACAAACATGATTCAACTCACGTATTAAAGCCACATCTTCTTCCAAGCACTTTTCCCTCTCATCTTGCACATGTTTACATATCCCTTCGCTCTTGGACTAACAATAATTTATTTCAAAATTTCAGACTTCTACTGTCCTCATTATATTCTCCAATCGTCTGTTGCTGCCCAAAATCAGTGACACCTGCTGGCTTCAATTGATAGGTGAAGGTAGCCATACAACTGGCCACTGTTCGCAAAAACATCGACATGCCATTCAATAATAAAGAACCATCAGAACCAAGTCCAATCCTGTCCTTGCCCTATGTTTACAAATGTGCATTCCTGCTAGATGTTATAAGCAAAAGCGGTAACTTTTAAATCTCTTCTTAGATGTGCTAAGGCCAATTACAGTAGTAATTTAAAACAGCTAAATTAGCACAGATCAGGATTTGGATCTCCAGAACTTTCCCGATCTGCATGGATCAGTCCTGCATTATAGACCAGTGGGCACAAGTTGTGCAAAGCCACATTGGGCGCATTTTCATTCTGACTAAGTAAAGCTTTGATTTGCTTAGCGTAATGCCAAATATCTTTGGAGTATTTCTTCATAGACAATATATTTTATTTAAGTCAGATGGATTCATCTTAAAAATCAGATCATAAAATTATTATTTGTGGTTTTACTGTAAATAGAAAGTGGGAAATATTGGGAAATATGATACTCTGAATCCCATTTCACCATAAACATTTCAATAACAATTCAAATTAAATCAAAAGCTGAAGTTACACATATTCTCTTTCCAATTCATTCACACACTGGGGCAGGGCCAGCATTTTTTGCCTGCCCCCCAGTTATTTTTCAGAAGATGCTGGTTACTAATCATTTTGAATAAAAATGAATGAGTTGCTAGGTATTTCAGAGGGCAGTTAGCAGTCAACTCTTGGCTGTAGGTCTAGAGTCAGATGTAGGCCTGAATAAGGTTAGCCAAATTTCCTCTCTAAATTGCATTCCTGAACCAGATTTTTAAAATTTACTTTTACTGGCTTTTCACTTTAAATTTATTCGATTGCATTTGAAGATTAAGTATCCAGATAAGTAAACACAATGCTACTATCATAGTCATTAAATCCATAGGAAATCAACCATCTGCATTCTATAGCTGCTTTGTGTCTACATTAGAATACACACTGAGTACATAAAGAATTATAATCTATATAATATCCATTTTAGAAACATGCATTGCCATCTACCTGTATTTCCTTAAAATATACAAAAACCTCTCACATCACAGAAGTTTTGCAGTTCTGAAGACATTAGATGTCATTGCATATATTATATGCCTTTGTAAATGTTACATTGCTAGAAAACATTGCAATGGGAAATACTTCAGAAAAGTATTTGTGACCAAAGTACCTCAGTGAGTTGCAAACAGAAAACCAGTTGATTCTCCCAAATGTCAGTTTGTTGGTATTTCTCCTTACAATCTTTTACTAGCTGACAGCAACTGTTCTCCTCATTAGGACAAATTTAAGTTCAAGTAATGCTTGAATAAATAGCAAGGCAAAATAGAAATGTACATCTTTCAGCTTTGCTTCTAAGGTCTAGTACTAATGTACTTCAGGAGATTTTAGTGTTGGACTTCAAATTGATGTACACAAAGTAAATTTTGCAATTCTAAAGTGCTCATTTACATACTTAAGCATATCTTGTACACCCTGCTATACTGTATAGATGTCATAATTGGTCATATATGCCCTTCAGCTGTGATACAACTTCAAAACAAACAAGCTGTCTTGTGAAATCAAATACACTAGCAGTTTTTCAAATTACTCCGATGTGATCAGCAAACATAATTTCTTGTCTTCACATAAAATTAATCTGTAAATAGATGTAATTTTCACGTACAATTAACTTCATCCATGTATTTTCATGATCCACTATATAGTTCCCTCACTATATAACAAAACTGGCAATAAACATAATTATAAAGTACTCACAAAGATGAATTATGTCCCAAGTCCAGAAACGATATTATATCACAATGTGGATTGTTGTGTATCATGATCGTAACATGAAAAACAAAATTAGCAATCAAATCAGAAGAACATGGACATTTATTTGAACGAATTTGAAAATATTTATAATGTTTCAGCCTATATTTTAAAACCACAATGCAGATAAGCATCACATAAAGAACTTTTGCCCAACAATATAAATGTGTCTATATATTCATAGATACCCAAGTCTCCTCTCTCTTTCCTCAAAGCCTATAGGTTTCTGCAATGACAAAGCAAAATCGAAACAAAAAAGGCAGCCTTTAAAACTACTGCACCATAAAATTATCTGTTTCTTATTAAAAATTTCCAGCACAATGTCATACATGACAACATTTCCTATTTTAGTGTGATAAGTTATACAACATTAAATATTTTCAGCTGGTTTTACTGCAATTTTAGAAAGAGAAGATGCAACAAACACAGCAGTGTTTTGGAAATTTCTCTCTGCTGCAGACTTAACAAAACTTGAGCACTCCTAGAAAGAAAATAATTCCATTTCTTGGTTAATTTCTATTCAGTGCATTTATTTCTTTTAAGCAAATAAACATTTCATCGCTAAATTACAAAAGGTGACACCCAAGTTCAGTTCACAAATACTCAATAGTATTGTTGTTAAATAGAATCAGGATTAACTGTACCTTTGCCACAAGGTATTCTTAGTGTGGTTCCTACTCAAACCAAATGATTGAAAATAAATGGTCTCTAATCTTAGTCTACAGCTGCAAATTCAAACTATAAAAATTCCCTTCAAAGTATTAACAGAAACAGATCAAACTGAAAACTATTTTGTGAATTTCTTATTTTTGTCATAAGAAACCCATCTTCAATTTGATATAGAAAAGCTTATCATTCAGGAACAACTGTTTTTGCACGATGGTAGTTGTAAATTAATCCAACTTAATCAGCAGTCGCCTGATCGCCAAACTGCTATATAATCAAATTAAACTGGATCAGCTGATGACTACTTTTTCCACTGCTTGCTCCAGCAAATCAATGAAATGCATTAGTTATGGCAAAGGATACACATTATAAGCAAGATCCATTTACTGCATTAAAAAAGCTTCTACTTATTATCTTGTACAGTATGGAAAAACCTGCAACACAAGCAACTAAACCTCCAATCTCAGCCGTACCAGAAGATTTATTTTAAAAGCTTGAGAAACAAGCTGTTCTGACAGCAATCTTGCACAGTCCCTTTCTGAGAGCACCGATTCATGAAAAATGATTAATACATTACAACATCTCTGCACCAAGTTTACTAATTCATTTTTATATTGTATTTAAACTTCATACAGATAAATGGGGCATTTGAATTTGTTTGGACTACATTGTTGGGGAAGCAATAAATTTTGATTCTTTTTTGCGTTAGGTATGTAAATATGACTTTTTTCTTGCTCCAAATGGAACAGCCAACATTTTTGAGAAGGCATGGTACTGTGTATGAATTTTGTCTCAGTACCAATGCTTGGCTTGCTTTTCAAATTCATTTATTTTAAAAGGAAATGATCCTCCAACATACAAAGCTTCAGGTTGAGGTATCTGCAATGGATTCTACATTAACATGGATCAGATCTCTGCAATCTGACAAAACATACTGTGCATACACAACCTTTCCAGTGAATCCATCTAGACTGCAAGTACAAAATAAACAAAATAACACAACAATTCGATCTTCAGGAAGCAGAATCCCTTACCTGTCCTTTTAAAACAAAACTTCCAGCGCTAGAGCAGGTACAGTTAGGAACGACTCAAACAGTGAAGATACAAGTCTGATCCTGGTTTTGTTTTTAAAGTAAAGTTGAAGTAAAAACTTAATAAACATATACCCACTCGCAAAACATAGCAACTCCAATTTCTGCTCTTTCACAATACACTGAAAACTCGACAGGCTTTCACCTCCTGTCAACTCATTGAAGGGCAGACCACTCACCATGCACACTGCTCAGCAAAAGGGGGTGGGCACATCACTACTATTGGTTAACAGCATTCCTGAAGAGTCTGTATTTTCCAATCGGAGCATTGGGATACAAATTATATTCAATACCTGCCACCTTATGAGCTGTTGTTGAACAGCAGATGACAGGTTCATGTTTGCGTTCAGTTTCAATCAGACAATGCCGAGAAAAATAAAACTTTAACGAGCAAAGGGAAGGGCAAAGTAGATTGCTCTATTGTAAGGGCGGAAATGTAAAATTGTATGAATAAATTATGAACTAATCGACTGGACGCAAATAAATGCCTCAAATGCAGTTGCCCGATTGTGCCAAAGTTGTTTTTTTTTAGTCATCTGAGAATGGAGCTTGCTTGCACAGACCGCAAACATTCAGGCTAAAATATTTTATGCCCACATCGTGTCATGCATTATCAAATCCAAAAGCACTTGCCTACAGAGAAATGATAATTTAGCCCTCTGTTTCTCACGCCAACCCTAATTTCCACCTCCCGCTCCCCCCCCCCCCCCCCACAAACAAATATGCCTATGAGTGCAGAACCTGTCTGGGATGGGAGGTAGTGATGCAGGAGGACTGCCCCCAACTCTGAACCAAAGGGCTCCTTTCTCAAGTCTTACCTGCCTTGGACATGAATCACATCACCTCAAATATACCATATCACTACCAGATCTACATAAAAATCACTGAATGTCCTTTCTCTAAGCAAAAGAAAAGTTGCAGATAACTACTATTAGGGAAAGACCGTGACACTAAATACACTTATTAGGAATTGATCCTGAAACATCGCTGAAGTCGGTAAAAACTACAGTCTCAAATTTGGATACGGCATTTCGCAACTAATGTGCTTTACTATTAATGAAGTAATTTTGAAGCTAGTCACTATTGCAATAGAGGAGGCAGCTGCAAATTTGAAAACATTAAGGTCCAAGATGTAACAATCTGATCAATTACAGCAATTTCTGTTCTTTTTTTAATGACGTTAATGTATTTGAGGGAAAGCATGGTTACATGTCAAACCACTTGCATGGATCAAATATCTTCAGATTAAATCCATACAAAGTTCCCTTCCTATATTTGTAGAAATGAAAATAAGGTATAAATAATCAGAGGTTGTGGACTTGACAGACTAACACATTTTTCTTTATAATATACCATGGTTGTGCAATGTGTACAACTTTTAGCTTCAATAAATTTGGTTATGCAAATGATACAATCAAACTGTAAATGACAAATAAAATCACAATTCATGAAGTCTTTTTATGTGAATAATATTTATGTTGTTAATACAGTGCAATATTTTTCAGATTGAAAATAGTGACAGTAGGAATATAGGTGAATGGTGTGTTTATGATTAGCAAAACTGAAGTCCCCAACATCTCTGAGAGGGAAATTCACTGCTCATTACAGAAAAACAGCACCACTTAGAAACTCAGTTAAGAGCTAGATGAAAATATTTCTATCACGCATACTCTCAAACTAAGAAAAACATAAAATTGCACAAAAAGTTTACAAACACCCCCTTGTCACAGCCAGGTAAGAAGGGATGAATCAACTCCTTTTGGATGTTCATGACACAAATATCCTATTTATTTCTAGCACAAAGCTGTACCACTGTTCAGTTAAACTGAGCCAGTAGATCAGAATTAAGGAGCCAATTGCAAGGTTTTCTTGAATAAAAGAAAAAGCATTTTTGTTACCTACAAATTCTGAGAAAAATTATGACATTAAGCACAGAAGTATAAAACTTGAGAAGGATAGAGTGGCTCATACAAAAGGGAAGGTGAAAGCATATGTAGTTGTAAAATTCTCAAGCATCCTTGATTTGTGACAGATGAACCTGACACCATGGCTGTTCAGTTAATATCTTGTATCCTCAGCAGTTTCAACATGTTTTACATTTCCAATTGGGTAGTGTTTCTCCAACCTACTTTATAACCAACACAGGTTTTCAGGATGTTCATAGGATCCCTACAGTGGGGAAGCAGCCCATTCATGTCCACACTGAGTCTCCGAAGATCCCATCTGCCAACCTATCACCATAACCCTGCATTTCCTATGTCTAATCCACCTAGCCTGCACACCCCTGGATACCACGGGCAATTCAGCCTGGTCAATCCACTTAACCTTTGGACTATGGAAGGAAACCAGAGCGCTCAGAGGAAACCCAAGCAGACTTGGGGAGAATGTGCAAATTCCGCACAGACAGTTGCCTGTGGCTGGAACCGAACCCAGATCCCTGCTGTTGTGAGGCAACAGTGCTGACCACTGAGCTGGCCTAAGGAAAAGAAAGAAGCAGACAGAAAAATGGTCTTCCAGTTTCTGCTGTTACTTATCAATTTTTCCATCTCTCTCTGTTGCTCTGCCAAAAAGCTACTTAAGTATGTTTTATTTGTATACTCCTGAGGCTAACTTTGTTGTCTTTCCAAGCCAGATAGTTGCTGGCAACCTTTCATGTCCAATACATACAACTTAACATACAAGTGTAAATTGCAACAGGAGAATTTCTTGATGCCTGATTCAATTGACCAGTTTCAATGTCGTTGGATAATATTGAATGTTCATTTAAAACAATTTTGATCGTTCAAAAAAAAACACAGAACAATGGATGTTAGAAATCAGAAACACAGTCAGAAATTGCTGGAAAAGCTCAGCAGGTCTGGAAGCACCTGTGGAGAGCAAGAAGAGTTAACATTTCTGGTCCATACTGATTTCCATTTTGGTTTTCTGAACTTGCTTCAATCTGTAATCAGGTGACTGCTATAACTATTGTGCAATCATCACTTATGATGAAGAGAAAGTAATTGATGAAGCAGCCTGAAGATAGTTGGGCGGAGGCTGACAACATCATCCAGAGGAACTCATGATGATGTCCTGGGTCTGAGGTGATCAACCTCTGACAACCACAACCATTTTGCTTTGTGCCAGGTATGACTTCAGGCAGTGGAGAGTTTTCCTTAATTCCCACTGACTTCAATTTTGCTTGGACCAATCGATGCCTAACTTGGCCAAATGCTGCCTTGATGGCATGGGCAGTCACTGCCACCTCATCTCTGGAGTTCAGCATTTTTGTCCATGTTTGTTGCAAGACTACTGAATTTCACAAATTCCAACAATGATTCCTCTACAAAAAGTGCAACATTGGCCATGAGGAACTTTGGGATTTAATCGATAAGGAACTACAATATCTTTCTCCTTTTCTTCCTTCAAACTAGCTCCTCTGACTGCTGCCTTCAAAACCTTAACTTCCATTTTTATCAGTAAATATAGTAGCAATTCAAATCTGCTTATTGTTAATTATTTTTGGTGATGTGAAAGCAGAATTTTAAAATTATGTTCAATACTTTGTATACCTTATACAAAGATTTTGTCTGTTTGCATAGTAAAGTACATTAATAATGATGGATAGTCATGAATTTCTGATGAAATTGCATCTGCAGGTGCACCAACCTACTAAAATGACACAGAATACTGAGGAATCTCTGTGGTTACGCACAAGCCTGGGTGTACTTGGAGAAGGAGCATGCGGTGTCCACTAACACCCTTGATCTGTTCAGGGACAGGTGGGCACCTCAGCGAGTGGAGTGTTCTATTTCCCCCTACAACTCTATTTTGAGTTAATCCCTGTGCTCCCCTTCACTTTTTGATTGTGCAGCATTGCCCTTTGATGAGAGGGGTATTGCTAGTCATTGGCCAATCAGGTGTTTCCTTTCTTCCTCGTGGTGAATATAAATAAAGATTTACACACTTGTTGTTCTTCACTGTGTCCGACACGATAGGGGTGCTGGGGAAAAACAAGCACTACCGTGGTTAGGTGGTAGTGTGGGGGGAGGGAATGAAAAAAAGACATGCTAATAAAAAAGGAATGTCAGGGGTTCTAAGGAAATCTGATGCACTGTTGTACTCATTAAGAAATCCAGAATTGCTACTTATCGTCTATAAGCGTTCAGAAATTGTGACTGTTTATATATTCTTGGCGAATTTGCTCCCATATTTTATTTTCTCCTTGTTAGTAATTTTTTGGTGACCATTCACCTATTTCCAAAACATAGCACTTTTCTGTTAAACTGGCAAGAAGTGATAACATATAACTGGCCCACTGGTCATTTTCACTTCAGTATGGGACCAGGCAAAGATGTTAGCTGTATATACTTACGGAGTCTAAATGACTGAAATGAATTTGAAGCGTATCAATGACATCAGGAATCATTTGTGTGGAGAACCTCACACTGTATCACAGAACAAGCTGCTCCTGAAATCTCAGGTGAACTTGTCAAGCACAAGAAAGTCTTTGTCATCACTACAAAAAAAAAAGTTGACCTTTAAGGTACTGATACCAACTCATCA
The DNA here is from genome assembly GCF_020745735.1 of Hemiscyllium ocellatum. NCBI lineage: Eukaryota > Metazoa > Chordata > Chondrichthyes > Orectolobiformes > Hemiscylliidae > Hemiscyllium > Hemiscyllium ocellatum. The sequence continues at coordinate 18,522,277 of NC_083404.1, forward strand.
GATCATTTGGACAGTCAGCAAAGTAAGTGTGTCAATGATGAAATTTAGTTTAACCTTTAGAATTTGACTTAGAACTTTACGGCTTTAAAAAAAAACTGCAAGCTAATTAAGGAACTTGAGCAGGAAGCTGACTGAGCAGTTGTAAACTTGGTTAAGAGTCATAAAGTCTCTAAGTGGACAGTATTTATAACTTAGCACTTAAACCCAAACTCCTTTTCTTCTCTAAACTCTTTGGACATGTAGATGCTGAGCAAATTTCTTCTCATCTTCCCACGAAATCCATCCTTGAATCCATCCATCAGATTTCTGCCTCTAATGCATGTTGCAATGGCTTTAATTGAAATCACAAATCATATCCACATGAGTGACTTAAGCCTACTAATCCTTCCCAATCACTCTGCAAACTACAGCACAGTTAAGCACACCCTCCTTCTCCAATAGCTCTCCACCAATCATTCAATGGGTTGATTGTATTTGCTTTGTTCCCTTCCATTCTTTCTAATTACATCTGGAGTAATATTTGCGTTGTCTTCCCCACTTCTGCTCCGGCAGTGTTACCTCTAGTTCCCAAAAGGATCTGTCATTGCCACTGTCTTATTTCTCATCTGCTTTCTGTCCCTTGGCAGCACTGTTATACAGCACTGATTTTCAAATGTACACCCATAGCACGATACTTAATTGCAACGTGCTTATGTATCGGATGAGTAATGTAGAAATGTGAGCACAAATCACGCTGGAGAATTTCAATTCAGGTAATGAAATGAAGCTGGAAAATAAAGCCCACCAAACTTGGTATCAGTAATTATAACAACTAAACTACAGGATAGTCACAAAATCCCAAGTGGTTCACTCATGAAAACCTCCCATCTTTATCTGTTCCAAATTGCATGTGACTCCAGAATACAAAAATTGGTTGACTCTTAATTGTCCTCTTAAATAGCACTATTCTCAAGGGCTTTAGGGATGGACAATAAATGGTGACATTGTCAGCCAAGCTCATATCCCATGAAGAAATTTCAAAAAGGCACCCAGCATAAGGTCAGAAGTAGTATTGTTCAATCATCAATGAATGTTCGATATCATTCTCAACTCCTGAAGATACTGAAGCAGTTCAGGCAAACACAACAAAACCTCACCAACATTCAGGCTTGTGCTGATCATTGGTAAGTACCATTTGTGCCAAAACGTGCCAGGCAATGATCATCTTGACAAAGGAGAATCTAACTATCACCCTTTGAAATTCAATGATGTTACCATCACTGAATCCTCCATTATCAACACCTTTGGAGGTACCATTGACCCGAAACTGATTGGAATAGCCATGTAAATGTTGTGGATACAAAAGTGAGTCGGACACCAAAAATTCTGCAACAAATAATTCATCTCCTGCCTCCCCAATGCATGTTCAAGAATGTGATGGACTACTCTCCACTTGACTGGAAGAGTGCAGCTTCACTAACACTCAAGAAGCTAGACACCATCCAGATAAAACCGCATCCTTAAGTGGCACTCCATCTCACACCAATACACAGTTTGTAATATTTATTTATTCATTTTGTGGGATATGGGCATTGCTGGCTGGCCAGCATTTATTGCCCGTACCTAGTTACCCTTGAGGTGGTGGTGGTGGTGGTGGTGGTGAGCTCCCTTTTTGAATCACTGCAGTCCACCTGCTGTGGGTTGACCCACAATGCCTTTGGGGAGGGAATTCTAGAATTTGAACCCAGAGACTGTGATGGAACGGCAATACATTTCCAGGTCAGGGTGGTCAATCGCTTAGAGGAGAACTTGAAGGTGGTGGTGGCTGCTGCCCTTGTCCTTCTAGATGGAAATGGTCATAGGTTTGGAAGATGCTGTCTGAGGATCTTTGGTGAATTTTTGCAGTGTATCTTGTGGACAGTACACACTCCTGCTACTGAACATTGGTAGTGGAGGGAGTGGATGCTTTTTGATATGGTACCAATCAAGCAGGTTGCTTTGTCCTGGATGGTGTCAAGCTTCTTGAGTCTTGTTGGGGCTGCACTCATCCAGGGGAGTGGGAATATTCCATCACATTCCTGATTTGTGCCTTGTAGATGGTGAATAGGCTTTCAGGAATCAGGAAGTGAGTTGCTTGCTGCAATATTCCTAGCCTCTGACCTGCTCTTGTGGCCACTGCGTTTATGTAGTGAGTCCAGTTGAGTTTCTGATCAACGGTAACTCCCAGGATGCTGATAGTAGGGGATTCAGTGATGGTAACACCATTGAATGCCAAGGTGGTGATTAAGTTGTTTCTTATTGGTGATAATCATGGCCTGGCATTTTTGTAGCATGAATGGTACTTGCCGTTGTCAGCCCAAGTCTGGATATAGTCTAATGTGCTTCGCAAATCTGCCAAGCATTGTGCAATCATCGGCGAACATCCACATTTCTGACCTTATGATGGAGCGAAGGTCATTGATGAAACAGCTGAAGATGGTTGGGCCTAGGACATTACCCTGGGAAACTCCTGTAGAGATGTACTGGAGCTAAGATGACTGACCTCCAAGGACCACAACTACCTTCCTCAGTGTCAGGTATGACTCTAACCACCAGAGAGGTTGCCCCTCATACCCACTGATTTCAGTTTTGCTACCTACCAACTGTGCTGCTGAAATTTCCCATGACTTCTCCAATAGCATCTTCAAAGCCTATGACCTCCATGACCTTGAAAGACAAGGGTCCTATATATATAGGGACACTAGGACCTGCCAGTCCTCCTCCAAACCATGTAGCATCCTGACTTAGAACTACATTGCTGCCACAGAGAACCAACAATCTCTGAATAAAAACTTTCCAAGTTTTTCTGATACAGAATTGGAAGCCTTAGTGAAGGAGATGAACAGGAGGCACAAGGTCTTCGATACACACTTAGCCAAGGCACTTCCATATGGACAGGCAATGTGAGTAGGTTGCCATCATTGTCAATGCCAGCAGTGCAGCCCTAAGTGCCTGGACACTGTGCACAAAATGTAATAACATCATATGAGTGGTCAAGGTCAGTGAGTGCATCTTCAAATGTCATGTCATTCCAGATGTCTCAAACACATTATTTAGTTCACTACATGCTTCTCGTTCACCTAACAATAAACTTTATCAAGTTTGATTCGTGTGTTTTATTCATAGCCTCACCAGACGACCTCAGTCTCTTGGCAGCGCTGCAAGCTTCATCGCCATAATTTGCAGTTTGCACACAGAAACCGAAGCTCAAACTACAGGCACAAATCTCAGTTTGTTGTCATGCAGGCTCAGATTACTCCCATCGTGGCAGTTGATAGCAGGGTTGATAGGGCCTTGCAGGCTCCCACAACAGCCCAACAATTTACCGTCCAACTGAACATTAGCCTGTGTCCTTGCTATCGCCTGTCGGGAAACTGCTGTCTGAAGTTGGTCCTTCTAAGACCAGAGATGTGCACTGACATCCTATAAGGCTGTTTGCTATAACCCTGAATGAGCGCAGGCAACCCTCCACAAGCCACGTTGTAGTACTGTACAGGAACGCTTGACAGGCAGAGGTTCCTAGAAGACAATCACTAAGGGAATGCCTAAATGTAGTTAGTTAACGTTGGCGTGGAACATTGGATGATTTGTTTCATAACATTGATTTCATGGTGGTCTTTATTTCAGCAATGTGGTCAAGAGAGCAGTGTGACAACCAGAGGCAGAGGGAAGATTACAGTTTGTGACTATCACAGGGTGGGGATTTTGGGTTGTGCTCATTACAGCTATCGGTGGATGAGCCAATTGCAGACAGCCAGGCCTGAAAGAGTATGTGCTGGTTTCCTCCTCCCTCTTTTTCACTCCTTAACTGACTACTTTATCGCAAATTGGAAGGGTTGCGCCTTCTTCATCATGTTGTGGAGGTTATAGCAGACACGAATGAGTGTCAAGAGTGTGGTGCTGGAAAAGCACAGCAGGTCAGGTAGTATCCAAGGAGGAGAATCGACATTTCAGGCACTAGCCCTTCATCAGGAATTCTTGTTCCTCGGATACTGCCTGACCTGCTGGGCTTTTCCAGCACCACACTCTCGACTCTGACCTCCAGCATCTGCAGTCCTCAATTTCTTCAAGAACGGATGTCTGGCAAGTACATCAGGCTTTCATTTATATCATCTCAGGCATGTGATTTATTGCTTGACCACCCGAGGATCTGCCTGACAACGCTGCCTGAATCATGGCTCACATTCACATATTGGCTAAGTTTGCGCAGTGGATCATGTCTGCTGTGAACTGGATAGCCTTGTTGCCGTGTATCTACCCTCTGGCTTCTTTTTTTCTTTATTCTTGCTTGGGATGTGAGCATTTGTTGTCTATCCCTATTTGCCCTCGAAGTGAGTAGCTTTCAGAAAACAATTAAGACACCTCATTTCTGTAGGCCTGGTGTTCACCTGCCCTGAAGAATGTTCACCTGCCCTGAAGAATGTTTGTGAACCAAGGTGCTGTTTTTAAAGAACAAAATAGGATTTACAACAGTTGATAACAGTTTTCTCGTCACCATTCTTGACAATTCCAGATTTATCGTTAATTAATCAGCTATCAATGTGGGAATTGACCTAGCATGACCAAAGCATCAGTCTGGGTCATTAGAATACCAGCTTAGTCACTGTCCAACCATGCCATCATCTGGATCAAAATGAAAGCACCACAACTGCTGCCAAGATATTGAACGGCATGATACTTCTGGATAATATGCTGAGCAAGGTTATATACCAACTGCACACTCAGTGAGTGTGGTCCTTTGTGATTGCAGTAACGCTCAGCGTTTAGGTACATTGTCTGCCAACCACATGCTTGCAAATCAATGCTGCCCTGAGTCTTGTCAAA